>NW_024609835.1:122196949-122422917 GCF_016920785.2 Ixodes scapularis
GCCGCTCAAAAGAGTGACCTCGGGGTACAAGGGCGAGATGCCATTGCATACCACTGTATCTTGAAAAGTATAATGAGAAATATGTCAAAAGTTGGAGGCATGCAAACATCAATTAGCCTTATGTCTATGAAATAGCGTGTCTTTTATGACTATGTTTTTTTTCAGAGCCTGCTAGAGTGTTACCGAGACCAAAATTTGCGACTAGCGACGGGGAAGAGAACTTGGCACATAAAGGGGTATTCAAACGAGGGAGAAATCTCGGTAATTTCTCCCTGGCACATGCATTCATGCGACGAAAATGTAGGGCTTTTGCACATTGCAAACGCCTGATGTTGGCGTTGCGTAAAACGCGTGCCCAAAAGAATTCACTGGGAGTTCTCCCTTGTGTGAATATGCTTAAAGGGTTTAATATAGCATGCTCCTGCCTGTACCATCTGCTTTGCTCACACTTATTGTATGGCGAAACAGAGTATAATGACTCTTGTTTGATTGCAAGCCTAGAGAAACGTGCATTGTCGAGCTATGTGCCCGCATGTCGGTGCTTCATCCAACAAAGAGCCAATTAACGTGATACTCAGCTCATCAACTTGCAAGTTTTTTTGTTTTATTTCAAGTTTACTCCGATCTCAGAAATGACAAAAAGATCAGTGTGTCCTGCAAATGCTCATTTTGGACTATAGTGAACAAAACTTTTGGGTGCGTTGGTAATAGATTCAAAAATACAAAAGAGTTAGACAAAGAGGACGGACAAGACAAACACAAGATGTTTGTTCTGTCCGTCCTCTTTGTCCAACTCTTTCATATTTTTGAGTGAACAAAACTTCTTTGTAAGCAGTGAGGTCTTTGGTAAATGATGTATGCACTCTATTCAGTTTAAGTTGCAGGCAGGTAAATTGAAGGAAAGACCCACTTCCCCCCCACTCACCAAAAAAATTATAATATACTTGGAGCATAGAAACATACATGAAACCATAATTTGTTTGATTAGGAGGGCAGCCATGTCTCACTGGCATTAACTTTTCTGTGGTTCTGGCTGAAAATATTTTTGCTCTCGGTTTCATTTTAGACATCCACCTCACAAAGTGAATGATTTTGCTCCAGTTATGAAAGCTTTCATTTTAAAAATTTGTCCACTTCATCAGGATATAGCTTTGTTTCAACATGCCCCCTCCATTTGCATTGAGTGTGTGCGCTCCTCGTAGAGCAGTGCAAGCACACTTGAGTACTCCTTCACCAGCACAAATACCATCCTGTCAGCGTTTTGAACTATTCATTGCAGAGTAAGGCTAGCATATCACATCTTAGAGCCTGCCAGAGCAACAAGCTTTCACACACTTGTCTTCTCAGTATAAAATTGGCCAGACCTGAGCTTGGCAATGTGCGACACTCCTTGTCTGCACATTTTGCCGACATTTTAGCATACGCACACTACGCCCAGTCTCCGGTGGTATGTCTTTGCAGATGTCCATACGGAAATCCACAATAAGAGACTACTTTTGTGATAACTGTTGCATTCCAGTATTTTAACATCCATTGCACATATGCAGGATTTGTTGCACCATTAAAGTATCAACATTTCATAGTTGTGACGGTATCAACTTCTTTGGCAACATTTTTCATATCACTCAAAAATGACATTTGACATACCCCAAAATACCAACCAAGAGCACAGTCAAGATTTGGAGATAATCCCCAAAAAACTGGGGGATGGGCACTTGATAGGCCAGACAGCAAGAATGCAAAATGGCATGTGGTAAGGTGGGCTTCACCACTTTGCACCGGGGTGCTTGGGGAAGCAGCTGAGGAAGGGGAGTATCTCTGTGAGCTAAGCGTGCTCAGAAATCTGGGGTGAGCACTTGATACCTTCTTTTTTCAGTTTTTAAACATTTTGAAAATAGCGGGTGGGAACTTATTGTGCCATGGGTGCATGCTTGGCATTTTAGGGTATGTAAATTATCACAGAAGGTGCTCCTTCCGGCAGTCCCAACTACTCTTGCACTTCCAAGTACAAACACAACATTATTATAATCAAGCACCCAAAGAATGAATGGGAGTGATGGCAAGCTTGCCATTATATAGCACAAAGAGGGAAACAAGACAATGTCATTTCCTGGACTGCTGTAGTTTTCTCGTTCCTTCTTTCCCATCACTTGAGTTTTCCCACATGTCAGACCAAACAAACTTTGGTGTATCCAAGCTACCCGGCCACACAACAACCCTTTGTTATTAGTAAACGTTTACATCACCACATGAACCTCTGCACCGAAGATGGATCGCTCTCCCACATGAAGGTTTTGTTCAGGAACAAGTGCATCACTGCCACATTGACCGTAACATGCAACATCAGTTCCAGGAAGATCTGTCGATAGGTGACGCCCTTGAGATGCAACCTAAAGAACAAGTATGGGAAGATAAAGTAGCGGAACTCCAGCAGCTTCTGTGGCACGACGGACGCAAACACGCCGACCAAGAAGAAGAGGCGCCAAGTCCTGCTGGTGTGCCGGAGCTGATGAAGCATGGCGTAGCCGGCATAGATGCAAATCGGCACGAGACAGAACCTGATCAGTTCGCTCCTCCCCAGCACTTTCCTCCACAGATAGAATGTTAGGTGACGGTTGTCGGCCAGCAGGTACGGGTGGATGTGACTAAAGTTTTGTACCGTGAGCACAGACGCTAGAACGAGAATGGCATAGAGGTACGCTCGTCGTCTCAGACTACAACAGAAGTCGCTCAGTATGTTCGGCTGGAGGAAGAAAGGGGCTCCACTGAACGCCGAGAAGAGCAGGAAATAACCAAGTTGGGGTACATGGAAGCAGGCTTGATGGGCCGACTTGTCGCCCAACACGATGCCGCCGTTGTAAACCAAGAAAGCGACGAAAGCGGCTCCGACGATCACATACCCCACGCAATCCCTGAGGACGTCTCTGACGAAGTCGAAAGCCTCACGAACTCGCTTGTGCGGATCCGACGCCAACTGGGCGACGGTACACGAAATGTTTTCGAGCTTCAGCCATTTATCGACCGGCCAGCGGTCGTCGGCGACAGCCATCACCTTGCAGGCGGCGACCATGAAAACCCAAACGATGGACGTCTGCCGATACAAGACCGCGACGGCGCCAAACGTCGCCGCGAGCCAGTGGTGCTCGAAAAGAGAGTAGAGATACATCAGCTGCAGGAAAAGGACTGTACCGGGGTCCGTGTAGAACAAGAACGTAAAAAAGTGGAGGACTGGCAGCAGGGTGGTCGCAGCGCTGGCCAGGATCAATTTGGCACGCGTGCTTCCGTCGCAGGCTCCGGCCAGCCGTATCATGATCGCGCTCGAAGCACAAAAGTTGCCCAGCATAAGCAAGATGTTGGTGCACCGCAGGTAGAACGGCGTGCAGAGGTCCGCAGCAACGAGCAGCTTCGCGGCCAGCCCGAAACAAAGCGACGTGAGGTAGAGTCCCGGAGGGGTCGTGATTTTCGGGTCCCAGTACGTGAAGTTGTACGAGCAGTAGCTTTGGGCTTGTGGAACGTGGAAGATCTCGTCCATGTACGGCGCCGGCTGCGCATGGTTCACGACCACCGACACTAGCAGGGATGACAGGAAGAGGGCGATGAAAACTACGACGAAGAGTAAGAGGCGCATTCTTGAGGTGGCTACTAGCTTACCCAGCGCTGGTAGTATATGCAGACGATGCAGACACGTATTTACACCATTTACACAGCCTACACGGCGCACACATTGGACGTGGTCGTAGTGTCGTAGTGCGCTCTCACACTCGCACACACCCGCCCACGTCGACTGCCCCTATTCGCACTCCGAGTGCGGATGGTGGTTGATTCTAATCCGCACTCCGAGTGCGGATTATTTTGGATTCTTATCCGCACTCCGAGTGCGGATTGTGTTGGATTCTTATGCGCACTTCAAGTGCGTGCGGTGGAGAAGTTGGCCAACCTGGCCAACAATGCCCAACATAGTAAATTGTTGGCTGTGTCTGTTCCTTGTGTCTGTTCCTTCTACTGAAAGTTCTTCCGATTTCTTCCACCGCAGTCTCAGGTGTAATACGACATGAATAGTAAACTAATCGATCTTATTTCAATTTTGTCAACTATCTGGTAACTATCAAAACCCCAGCTCTTATTAGGTAGTAAAACCTACCGCGGACCAAATGACCCAGAGATATGACCGAGGCCGTGTTCCAAAATTTACTCCATCTTACTCCAGGATAAGAGTTTTGTACCTTGGCGTTCCAAAACTTGCCCGCGTCCAGCCTTCTTCAATCTGTGTTGTGACGTAACACGACCCGCCGGAGTAACTCGGGTTCATTTGGGTAAGATTTGGAACATAGCCCCATATAACTCTATCCATTCATCTTTCAACGGGTGGAGAAGCGCAAAAGGCACATTTCGGGAGCGACGTTAGCAGAGGTCGGTGCTGGAGAGTGTCCTTTAATCGTCATATCTAATGCACGAAACATAAAAACAACAAAAACACGTTGCTCGGCGATTAGCCAACTATGTAGGTGCCTGCCTTCGAAAGAGTGCGTCGAATCGCTACGTTTGCCCTGCGAGTACCGTGCTTTTACAACGCTGTTGGCTTCAAAGTGGCCGCTGCTGTGCCTGTAAGTGGACTAGGTAAACTGCGCGGTCGATCATTTTTTTTTCCCCACGCTTTACTAACACGGGATAAGTGCTTAAAGTGTCAGTAGCGCATTTATCCAACTAATTCGGGCCCAAATCATCTGCGTGACTCGTCTAGTACGCTGGTATGCATGCAACCGTCGTGAACCGGCCGGCATGTAGCCTTGATAGATACCCTTGCAACGTGACTTCGCAGCATTCGCGCTGACAAGATCGATGGCATAATACCATCTGCCAGTGATCGGAGAAAGCGGTTTTTCCGAGTGAGACGGGTGGCACCCGCCGTCGTTGACGGTTCGTATCGCCGTTCTTGTGTACGACCTCGGATCTAACCTTTAGAATTTAGAATTGCTGGAGGATTTCACCGGGTCATACATCCAATTAAAAAAATATATATATATATATATATTTTTTTAAATTTTGCTGCGTAATTTTTGCTTACATTAATTTTTTTTTTAATTTTTGATTGAAAATTTTAAGAACTGTTTAAATTCTTCTTGCAACACAATCACCACAAAGTTCTAACATATCATAGCTTGACATGGTACAGGGGAAAAGACAAGGACGCAAGCAAACCCAGGCCAGATCACCCTCTCCCTTTTACACACTGCATCATTACTTAATTGCATTGTTCATTTTGTGACTGACTGGTAGTGTGCACATTTCTTAAACCCGTTTCCAACCGTTATTCTAGGCCAAAGTAGCCGAGAAGCAAACAGGGCATGCTGGGATGCACATAGAATCTGCAAACACCTCTGACCATACTGGAGACGGAGGGGAATCTGAGGGCGATGAAAAGCTTGAAGTTTCGGGTGCCAACGTGTTTAGCCATTTGGACGATGAGCCTCAGTATCAGGTGAATGCTGGTTCTCACTCATTGCTATTTCTGCACCATTGACATTTTGAACTAGTTCACATTAGGCAGTGTTTTACAGTGGGCAGTACTGGGGAGAGTTATGTACGTGTCTTGTTGTGAGTCACCACCTTGACGCGGTTTGCAAGAGCTTCCAATCTGGCCTATGCCAGATTGGGTGATGCACCCATTTATGTTTTCAACAAATCTGCTTTATGAACGAAGTCAGTTTAGCACCTCTGAACATAAAGGCTTACTCAAAATGAGTGTGATAGTGATCTCTGCAGTGACCCTGAAGAAATGTTTTAAACCTTTCTTTACGGTCACTGCAGGGACCTTGTCAGCTGATTTTAATCACCTTTTGTCCCAGCCACCTTGACACTTGTGTCGAAATAAGATATGGCAATCAAATCAAATCAAACAGTTCCAACTGCAATGCTGAGAATTGCCAATGTATGGTGGGTTTCCCCTGGAATCGACTCTGTCATCTAATGCGAATAATAGGAGTTGTAAGGGGCGGCATATCAAATCATGACACCCACTATTGGGTCATAAAAGATATGCTGATACTTCGTGTTTTGAGATACTGTGAAAGGTTGGTAAATAAGCCATGTGCCGTATATTAAACTGGGTCAGGGGGGGAGGGTGTTTTAATTCATGCAGCTTCTATGTGTTGGCCATAGGTTAAAGTTGGCCCTCTGTGTGAAATGATTTTAAAGGCTGTACGAATCTTGGTTGCAGTTTTAGATAGCAAACTAAAATGAAGACAGATGGGATCATAAACTGCATGCTTTTACTTTGTTTCAGCATAAGGGGAAAAGACTGAAATTTTTCTGCTAACAAAACGGGTTTGGAGAGATAGGTGGGACGCTGCAGAACCCTGAAACACAACTCATACAGCGATATCTCAATGGATAGAAGTATTTTTGGAAAAGAATTGTGCGATTGAACACGGGCGACGAGGCCGACGAGACATGTGATGTCACGAATCTGATTACCCTTCCTCCTTACTTCGTCCCGTCGGGTTGGTGAACCGAAGCGAGGAGAAGAGAAGTGAGGCGGCTTCCCCTCATTCTCAACTGTTCCAGGAGGACCGAGACGTCAAAGTCCTCGCTTGATTGCGTTCTTCTTTTAAAAAAATAACGGCCATCCTTTTGAGATATCGATGTATGAGTGCGCTCTTGGAGTTCGTAGAGTCCCATTCAATGCTTGTGCGGCCTTATTTCGAAAAATCAAAATTTCGGTTCAGTATTTTTTTAAGTCCAGATGCAGCCAATGCTACAAGTGCGAGCATGTGGCCCTGAACAGTGCTTACACTGCATGAGCACGCATGCTTGGCAGGGGCGCTGAAAGCTTGGAGCTTGCTCTTGTAGCTTCTGCTATGCTCACACTTAAAGTGAAACAGAGCATAGTAGATTTAATGGACACTTCTGGAATTGGTAATGCATCCTATGTGGAGCGCAAGTTCATCTACTTTTTGTGCAGGGGTTACGGTGGCAATATGATGCCACGCTCTTATTGGCTCTGATTGCAATGATAGTGGGTAAACCTCAATGCTAGCTGCCTTGAGGTCCATCCGCTGTCCTTCCAATCGGAGCTCGGCAATCTGACGTCACCGCAACCCCTGCGCAAGAAGCAAACACGTTTGCTCCGCGTATCCTGCATCAACTTTTCTATTCAGCAGTGGTGAAGCGAGTGTAGTTTTCTTACCTGAAAAATAGTAACTGAGTGAAGTACCAAGTTCTAACCCTCAAGAGTACTCAAGTAGAGCAGTAAACAGTAGAAAAATTGCAGCTTGTTTCTGTCATGCCTGACAAAATGTTTGTATGTAATCAACTAAGTTTGGCAGGGGAAGCATAGCCCACAAAATTTAGCTGGTGTTGGTCCCATATTTGATGTCAGTCACTTTTTCATGTTGACATTTTCCTCGTGGCCAGCTCCATGGCATATTCTGTTAAAAATAAATAATTTTGTTGCTTTTTTAGGCCTTTCACCACTTATCCCCTAAAATATGAACTGCTCACAAATATTATTTTGGTGCATACTAAATGGTGACTTTTGAAAGTATTTCTGAGATAGCAAGGTGCTTTCAAAACTATTTAAGGTACAGTGACCAGAGTAGTGTGGTTGTGTTACATAAAAGTTTGGTCCAAAGAACTGCTGCTTTGGGCTGCTGCAGGGAAAAACAGAAGGTGGGTTGGTGCTCCATTTTTTTTTATGCTTGCTATAATATTAATAGGGGGAGCACTTCCTGTTTGGTCCTTCTATCATTTTTTTTCAGCTACTTTTTCTTGGAATGCTTGGAAACTGATTCCTACCCTGTCATACCTTGCAGAAACAGGTTGATACCCGGTGGTGGAGAGTAGTTCTACGATGTCAAGGGATAATCTGGACATTCAGATCTTGCATAAATGGGAAGAATAAGTGCAAAGGGCAGATTGACAGATACTACATCCCTTTCCTGAAATAGCTATAGATGGCTGCTCACCATTTACAAACATGCTATTTTGTTTCTTAACCAAGACTGTTATTATTTTTGTTATTTATTTTATTTGCCACTTTTATCCCGAATTTGAGTTTTTACAGGAGCTGTGATTATACAAAATTATATGAAGCACCAACATTTAATAAAGTAAGCATTCCTAATAAAATCATCAACAAGTGGTTTTATATTATAAAGTGAAATTGTGCAGGATACTTATAATGGTCATCTTTCAGTTATAATATGTGGAGTATATTTTGTTGCTCCTTTGATTTTACCTTGGTATATGGGGTGGTAACAGGTGCTGACAAGTGACCAGTGGTGGTATAAAAAATACTGCATTGTTTTAGAAGTATGGAAAATAATTTATGCAAAAATTTATGCCTCTAGCATCCAGAGGTGTACTTTTTGTTTCAGCAGGTAGTTGTACCTGTTAATGACAGCTTGTTTACTGTAAACAATGCCTGTGTTCATGTCAATCAGTGACATTTCATTGTTCATCTGCTACTGCAGGCATTGTGAAAAGGTGCAAGTTAGTTGCAGTCAGAACGAATATGAATTTATTTCTTGTGGCTTTTGTTTTTGTTGGAAATGATGCTGAAACAGAGATTTTAAGTGCCAGTAGTCCTGCAGCTACAGGAATAGAATATGTTGCCCTTGCAATCTCGCTTTTTCAGTAATAGGTACAGCCATTGTTACAGAAAGGGTCCAAATTCATGTTGATCCACATATGCATAGAAAATAAGTATAACAAAGGATTTCTATCTGATGGCTGCAGCTACCCACGAGGTAAATTGAGCGCTTGTTGGCATGAAAGTGTTGCATCTTGCACGTTGGCAAGCACATAGTGCACAGCTTGAATTGCTACAATTGAGAATGACTTTTGCTCAGAACAGTGTGGTGCTTACTTTACTCAATCACTCGCTTACTTTTTTATGGGGATTTTCATTTGTGGCATGGAAAGGGGGGAGTATGCTTAGAAAAGTGTTGGATGGTTTCAATTTTACTTGGTCATGGTTTTGCAGTTTAATGATTAATTTGAGGGGCCTTCTTGAAGGGCCGCCGACAAAGCATTTATGCTCTCCAAGGTTTTTATTTGTACGTGACATATGAGAGCCCAACTGCGCAGTACAGAATTTTCGGCCCAAAATTAGTTTTCTTTCTGCCTGAAAATGGCCGATAAAGAACTGGCCGGTTTGTGTCGCGCTCACTCTCTTCACCATGATCACGTGCCATTTTCTATGGTTTATACACTACCGCCAACTATTGAAGGAAGGTAAAAAACACAGGTGAGCTGGTGAATGATATCCATAGTAACCCTGAGACGTAAAAAAAATAAAAAAAAACGGACAGTCAAACGAAGTCTCTGAGACAGCTTGAAAATTTATTTAACAACCATCGTCTTATATACCATGGCACCGACCTCCAACACAATTCAAAAGACCTCCTCGCCCACTTCGCAGCGTACCCTCGCCCTCAACATATACCGACAAACGCACACAAATGCGAACACGCCCGAAACACAAAGGGACACTTACTCGAAAAGGGAATGCAGGAACTTTTGCACTTGGCTAGGTCAGACTGAACCCAACAACACTTACAAACTCTTTTGTTCCCCTATCAAGAGACAAACAAGGTTGTCCGAAAAAGAAACCACAAAAAACCACACCCAAAGGAAAAGAAGAACCCGAACCGCGAAACAATTGACCCATCACTAAATAGAAAAAAAAAAAAAAAATTATAAACCTAGAAACATTTTTGTTCCCTTATCAAGGGAAATGAAGGTTGACTGATACAGTTCCCAAAGCTTAAAATACGCAATGGCTATTCTTCTCTCTATAAAAGACTTCAGTGCCCTCCTACTCTGGTACACAGTTGTTGCATTCGACCTCATGTTTAGCAATTTCAGAGTTTAGTGCATTATTTTTAACTGCTCTTTTGTGCTCTCCTGTCCGTTTTTTTTTTTTTATTTTTCCTACGTCTCAGGGTTACTATGGATACGACCAACTATAATTTATTTTTAATATTTATTTATTCAGATAACCCCACAGCGCCCACGAGGTCAATAGAGACCTTTCCAGCGGCAGTCTCGAACGAAGCGATTTACAGTGCGCGTGCCTGGTTTTGAGAGTGTACGTCAGTGTTGCCCGACTGCGCTGAGCTGTGGAGTTTCTCGTCAGTGGGCTGTGGCAGCCTGCGTAAGCGCAATTCTGGACGCTGGTAGCGGCTGAATTGCCGCGTTTTCTTTTTTTATTTTGTGTTCTGTGGCGAACATAATTTATAGAGGTATTTAAAAAAGCAGTGCTCTATTTTTGGGAACAAAAACAAAGAAATGAAAGCTGTTTTGGTGAGTCCGTGCGCGACAGAACAAATGCAACTGGAATGTTTGTTTCATTTTATGTTCGTCGTTTTACGGCACCGTACACTCAGCCGTGTCAATCTATACAGGTCAAAATATTTGACCACACAGGATATTCGAACTGCATGGATATTCCCCGCCCACAACATGAAATTCAATGAGTCTCATCAATCGAACAACATATATTGTACGTACCCCACGGTGCCGCGTTATCCGAACAGGATTTGAGAAAGGTCAAGCCTGGACGATAGTCAGTTTACGACAATCGGACGGTATTCGGCGTGTTTTGGGGAACATGTAGAAGAAAGCACCTTTTTTGCACAGCTTCAAAGCAAATGAACGAACGTGTCTATTCTGTCCTCACACCCCGGACCCGACCCTATCAGCTATTTTTCGCGAAGACCCGGAACACAGCCGGGAAGGCTTTTTGGAGATTATCTCAACGGAAATAATCCTCCAAGAACCTCGAACTGGCTGCGTCGCGGGCTGCTTGACGTTCGCTCTCTTCGTTCGTTTCCTGCGAAGGCCGAGCAGGCTACGAGCCTTAGTATTCCCTGGTTCTCAAAGTAAAAAATAACACAGAAAGGGTAAGCATCCTAAACAGGCGAATAAAGTAAAAACTTCCAAGAAAAGCCGGCGAACTCCGAATGCAAAATGCAGGTGGGGAGTCACGCTGACCGGGTTTCCACAGCTCAGGCGGCCAGAGCGCTCTTTTTGCAACGGTCTATAGCAGGAATTTCTGGCTGATAGGGGTCGCTCGATTCGGAAAATGGCGGCGGCCAGAGCGCTCTTTTTGCAAAGGTCTATAGCAGGGGAGGGAAAAATACAAAATAAACTTGACTCCAACTACACTGAACTGTCTATACAATCTAAAGAGGTGCCATACCCATAAATAATCAGACTGCAATAATCACAAACAATAGCATCAACAACAACAGAAAAAAAAAAAAGGGGAAACACTGATTAGCATAAAGATACTGGACTCGTAGTTACAATTTATGATAGAATTGAGAGTTTACATTTATTGAGACTATCTCTTCAGGCAGTTGATTCCAGTTTAATATAGTGCAAGGAAAAAAGGAATATTTGTATCAAAGTCGTGGGTCATTGAAGGCATACACTCAGTATTAAAAATAGAAAAGAAATATGATACAGCCTAAGCTCATTACAACAGACCTGGTTACAACAGATATTTGGATGTAACATACCGATTTGTGAAGTTCGGTTGGTTTCCCTCTGCATACCATTGACTAAACTTCCTATCTGCATAAAACATACTCCTCTTACGACAGACTGAAATCTTGGTCAAAATCAAGGTCTGTTATAACGAGCTTAGACTGTACCCAGTTTGTGTGGCGTCTAAAAAACGACAAATACATACGTTGATTGGAATAAAAACATGTTGCACAGCCACGTGACTTCCGCCAACTCTCTCCTCCTCTATATTTCTTCTTCCTCCCAAGTCTGGTTTTGGTTTTGAGCAGTTGTGTTTTTTGACTTCATGAAAAATATATGCGATGCTGTAGCAAAATATTGATTGGGTTGTCCTCTGACACCATAATAAATCACCTGGCAAAAAGAAATATTTTGGGGGTTGTCAGTGCCTTTTTTTTAAATCATAGGAAGCAGAAACGTCATGTTCATTAGACATTTTGAATGGCTGCTTCAAAAATTTTGTTTGTGAAATCTTTAACTGATGAGAAAATAATTTTCAGAGTTGCTCAACTTTTTTTTAAATATTGAAGTTTCAAGTATACTGTAAGCAACTTAATTTTTGCAGGCTTGAATTTTTGCGAATCGGGCCAAAACTGAAAGTTTAGTATTATTTGCAGGCTCGAATTGTTGCAAATTGGGGTGGTATGCTATGTATTTACTACCATAGGGAAACATATTCATGGGACCTATTTTTTGCAAATTGTAGGCGACTCACGAAATTCACAGAAATTAGGTCTTCATGAAGATTAAATCGTTTTAAGTGTGCATACTAATTCTAGCTAACATTTTTGAATTTATAGCCAATGGAAATAGCTTATCTAGAGCTTTCTAGAGATGATCTCACAATGATGAGCTTGTCAAATCTGAAATTTGAAAGGCTAAAACAGGCCTTTCCAATTTAAAAATTGAAAGGCATGATTTGATTTTTTTTCTTATATGTTCTAAAACCAAATTAATTTCATTCAGCACAACAATTCCACCCTGAGAATGTTATGAAAATTGTCCTATTGCAGTGAGATGAGAGAGGAGGAGGAAAAGGCATCAAACATTGCTATCCTCAATGGGCTGGAGTAGCATTAGTTTCTGCCACGGCTGCTTCAGTTGTTAATAACATAGGAAACAATTTGCCAAACAAGAAGATTGTGCTTTCTTTATTTTTGAAAATGCTCCCAAAACATAATTTTCTATCAAAATACAAAATATTGTCCTAAAGCCATGCCTGAGTTGAGATGAAACCACCCACACAGTTGGAATAAATTGCAAGTACATTTACCTTTGATTTTTAGTGGCTGTGTAGAAATATTTTGTGCTGCCAAAATGTTTTGACTGCTTGCCTTTTGGGAATGCCAACAAAAATGTGTTCCTTTTTAATACAGATGAGAATAGGAGAGTAGTAATGGTGTATTACATCTAGTGACTTACTGTAAGATACCTCTGAAGTGCCCACATCGTTCAAGAGCCCACTATTAACGTGTTCCAAACTTGGGGAAATTTGCAAATTATACATTAGGGGCAACTCCGGGCAATATTTTTGAATTTGGAATTATGACAGTTTTCAGCCAAAGCAGTAACTCTAAATTACAAGGTTTAAATTTTTTTTTTTTTTCGATATTGTGTGCAGTTTGATGAATACCATGGTTCAAAGTTTGGTTTCGGGCGTCTAAGGCAAAACAAACTATCTGCTAGAGGGATGGCAGAACTGCAGCATCAGCTGTACGGCCGTGACGTGACGTCACGGGGGTGCTGCTGACTAAAAGCTAACCTGCTTGCCGTCTGCCAGATGGCAGCCGTTCGCATCTTCAAAATGGGTTTTAATGGAGTATGCAGCTTCACTTTGCTATAATATTTCGGCTGTGGTCATATCTCGTGCCGCTAAAGTTATACCAATAATTTATTTCGGTTTCGTTTAAAGGGGCACTTGGCAGTTTTTTCATGATCGCTGATTTGCCTCAAAATCGGCTCAACACACCAATAGACACGGCTGTGCCTATTCTCCACGTATTGTGTGAAAAGAAAAAAACATTTCGCGAAGTTATTAAATTTTCGAATTTCGTTTTCATTGTGTTTTGTTAAACCGGGAGCCCCTACTGGCAAGATTGAAGTGTGACGACAGAAATGGTACAAAGTGGGCAGTAAGCCATGTTCCCAACTGATTGCAAGTTGTTTGATGGTGGGAAAAGAATGCTTGGTAGCTGATACAGTGAGAAGCATGCAAAAACACTTGACATACTCTGTTTAAGACTACCTGCACAACCTAAAAGTCTGTACCATTTGTGACGTCATCACACCACTGGAGAGCGCGTGGAAATTTGAATGCTGGTTTCGGCATTATCTTCATTTACGGTTTTCTCAATTGCTACTTTGAATTTCAAGAAAATAAATAGCATACCGTGAAGTATGCTATTTATTTTCAGGCAGTCAGAAAATGCAATTTGTTTGGGTAGTTCAAAAAACAGCCGAAGTACCCCTTTAAGCGCTCGATTTGACCATACAAATGTCCATGTCTAGATTAATCCAGTTTTCAATGAAAGTGTGATATGCACTCCCCAGGTACTTTACGGTATATGCTGGATTCTGTTTTTAGGTTTGTATGTGCATGGAGTACTGTAATGCTTGCATTCCAGTGATTTTGGAGGAAGCCTTGATGACATGCAATTTTAAGCATGATACCATTATTTCATTATTGAGATGTGAACTTCGCAAATCGTGGAATAATTTTCGAACTGTTCCTTGGGACTTTCCAGGCTTGCTTCATGGTTGTTTTCTTTTTGTTGTAATGTGTAGCGTGGCATCTGGCTACAGTAAATCTTATTTTTTAACAAGATAACATAGCTGCTTTTTTTTTGTGCTATGCTCAATTTATCTGCAAACTATAGCTAAATAGAGTGAAACACCTTTGAAGCTCTGTGATTTGTGAACAGATGTTATGACTGTTTGCACAATTATATTGTGTCTGCTGTGTGATGGAATGCCTGTCCACTTTTTCTCATTTCAAACATAATTTTATACTTTAAACATTAGGGCAGTTTATGTAATGGTAGAGTTTTCCATGAACATAACAGTGGGTGAATACTTAGGGATGTACAGGGTGAAGTCGTGAGGACCAACACATTTGGCACGCTTTGCAAAATTCAAATTTCAAACGTACATGCCTGCAAAAATGAGCGTGCAAACATGGTTTCATAAGAAGTTTTATGTCTATTTTTGTTAGAGCTCAACTCGAAGGTAGTGAAATATTAAAAATAAAGGAAAATAGCAGGCCGTGTATTTTCTATGCCCTATACCAGCCTATTTGTCGTCTGTGCACTGGTTTGTGAGTGTGCCCCCAGGTGGTCGTCGTTCATATATTTCGTTAAAAGTAGTGATTATTGGGATTATCTCGCTCATTTCCAGCCTCTACTATTGGTGTTTAGTTTGCATTCAGCAAGCCACCCGGGAGCACTCTACCTAGAGTGCCCATTTACAACATGAATATCACTCTTGTAAAATTTTCACCACAACAGTATGTGGCTTAGCAGTTCATCACTCTCTTGGTAAGGCAGAAATGTTTCAGGGCAGATGCGAGCTGTCGCTCTGTTTTAGCTGACTTTGAATTTTGTGTGGCTAGGTACCATGACAAGCTTGAGGCTATTCTGCATGATTTATAAGTAGTTCTGACCGAACATTATTAGCCTTTATGCTGCATGGGAAGTGATCACATTTAACCTGGGCAGATAACCTTAGAGGCTTTAGCTTCCATTTGCTAAGTCTGTGGGTGCTGTTGCTTTTCAGATATCAAATCGAGACAAGGTGATTACATCGTTCATTGCCGGAGCTCTAGCTGGATCTCTTGCCAAGACAACCATAGCCCCACTAGACCGCACAAAGATTAATTTTCAGAGTAAGAAATTTTTCAAGCACTTATCCCTTGCTCTTACCGTACATCTGGAGATTTAGCCCACCTTCAAGAGAGAACCCACACCTGTCTTCTTTTCTAGCTTTCTGCCTTTTTTTTTTAAATAATTAAAAAATTATTTATTATAATAATATTTATACCGGGAGGAGGAGGGGAGGGTACAGAGGACCCCCTCCTCCTCCTCCTCCTTCTTCATACTTTCCCCTCCTCTCACAGTTTCTCCACAAAATTTAGCTGGAAAATTGACGCCCTGTGACCTCAACACCAGTTCAATTTCCCAGCTAAATTTGGTGGGGGATATGACGTCACATGGCTTCGTGTCACGTCACCTATGAAAAAAATTCAGTTTCTTCGCAAGATTTAGTGGGACAATTGGTCACTTGACCTCACACCAATTCAATTCCCCACTAAATTTAGCGGGAAAACTGAATTGGTGTTGAGGTCTGGTGACGTCGGTTTTACTGCTAAATTTAGCGGGGAAACTGAATGCGCAGTGTTGCATTATGGGACGTCACGAACCTACACATTCAGTTTCTTTGCTAAATTTAGCTGGGAATTGAATTGGTGTATAGGTCTGTGACATCCCATAATGCAACACGCGTGGTTACACTGACGGCGACGCCGATGCCGTGAAACGCGGGAACGAGCACCTAAGAGCTGCACTTTATAAACTGTGCAGAATATGCCCTCAAGGTTTTGGGTGGAATCAGGGTTAGATATCGTAAAATACAGATTAGAGTTTGGTTGTGCGCCGAGCTCTCCTCTAACCGAGCTCTCCTCCTCAAGTTTAAAGCTTTTGGAAGCTTTAAGATTGACTAGTTTAGGAAGTTTATGCAAACTTGAGGAAGTGGCTACTCTCACACTTTGTCATAATCATCCTGTAATTTTGGTGGGTGGCCGTTTAAGTATTTTACTGTAGGGCAAAACTAGGCAAAGTACTAAAGGCTGGTTGACATGTTTGCATTTGAGTCTGATCTACTGCGGGTCTTGCGGTGCTTGCGAGATCGAGTCTGCACGCTAGCAACGAGACACAGTTGCTTACAAGACCGTCATAATTATTTCGAGTGAACGGCAAAATAATGATGTGTAAAACGTGCATAGTTCGGAAGCGTTTCAGTGCCACCCGATAGATGGCAGCACGTTGTCTCACCGTAAGCGGTTGCAATGCCATCAAGCACGCTCACAAGCAAATGCGTGAACCAGCCTTTAACGCGAGATGTGCGTTGGTCTGATGCCGTGCATGCTTTCTCCTTCCAGTCCACAATGAGCAGTTCTCTTTTCCCAAGGCAGTCAGGTTCCTGGTCAATAGCTACAAGCAGGACGGCCTGCTCAGCTGGTGGAGGGGCAACTCGGCCACCATGGCTCGGGTGGTCCCCTTCGCGGCATTTCAGTACACGGCCCACGAGCAGTGGAAGATCCTCCTGAGGGTCGACACAAACGAGCGGAGGTCAGACCGCATCCTGCGTTTTTTGTTAAGTTGTGGGCGATTAGAGCGACGCGGCTTTATGTGGGAAGCCTCTACAAACCTTCCTTGCTCCGGTGTCACATTGCACGTGTTACATTGTGTGTCATTTCAATAGCGACCGCTGCTCATTAAACATCCTATAGAGTGATATTGCACCTTCATTGCAGTGATGCCTAAGCCAGGCAATTTTTGTTGGGAGGGTGGGAGAGAGAGGGAGGGGGGCTGTTTAGGAGGTGGGGATGTTAACATGCCACAGTTCAGAAGCATGTGGTTGTTGCAACTGTTTTTGGTTGCCCGCATCATACACCTTGCATTTTGTTTCTATCTCCTTGTGCTTCGTGCTGGTCCGTGTACATATTTTGACAATTTTTGTGTTGGTGCTTAATACCAATCTAGTCGCAGAGAATTGGTGGAGAAGTATTTGTAAAGAATTGCATGTACGGTCAGAGGCATCCACAAGCGCTAAATGTGGAATGTTGTCAGATAAGAACAGCTAATGAGAACAGATAAGGACGTTCAATGACGGCCATGAGAAATGAGTGCGGAAAATAAAAGGAACTATCAGCTTTCTTAGCCGTGGCTCCGCAGATTGAGTGTGATTGAGGGTTTAGTTTAATGGGGGGGGGGGGGGGGGGGGGGGGAACCAACAATTTAAATGGACATCTCTCTTATGCTATAATAATTATGCCATTATAATTCGTGGCACTTCACTTATTGTCAGACGCATATCCTTTTGTTGCCGTGGATGCGGGTGACACAAAATAACCCTATGACTTTGATAAAACTGCGCTAATTACCAATAATGACACTGGGACTGGAAAGAAGGCGCAGCATACATAAATTAGCACGTGTATGTTGCGCCGTCTTTCTAGTCTCGCTTTCATTACTCGTAATCCTTCGCAGCGCAGTTTAATTAACGCATGAAAAACAAACTAGCCCAATTTCAAGCACTGTTAGACCCCCTGACGTTTCATTCTGGCCATTTTAAGGAGCTGGAGAATGAACTGTTTGTGCGACTGCTTGTGTACCTAATTATGAATGGTGTAGATGTGTGAGCTCGGGAGTGTCTGGTTTGTTTCCCTGGCGCAGGAGGAAGAGTCACTTCAAGACATTCCTCTCTGGATCCCTCGCCGGGTGCACTGCATCCGCGCTCACCTATCCTCTAGATGTCGCACGGGCAAGGATGGCTGTCTCAAAGCACGAGAGGTCGGTCAGTTGTTGTTGTTCAGTCCTGGAGAATGGACTATTTTGTCCAGAGTAATAAACTTTAGTTGAGCTTGTTGGTGCATAATACTATAATAGGGCCAGCTGAACTTAGAAAAATAGAATATAGAGAGAGAAAAAAAAAAAAAATGAATGCCATTTACAACACTCTGTAATGCTGAATTAGAGCACAGCTCTTGAGGCGGAGGAGGGGAAGGTATGGAGAGGGGGCTATGCCTCTCTTCCTCTCCTGCTCGCCTCCCATTGAGGGGAAAATTGTCCGCTAAATTTAGCGGAAAAAATTCCCCGCTAAATTTAGCAGGGAAATTTTTCCGCTAGATTTAGCAGAGAATTTTTTCCGCTAAATTTGGCGGGAAAATTTTTCCGCTAGATCTAGTGGGAAATTTTTTCTGCTAAATTTAGCGGGGAAAATTTTCCTTTAAATTTAGCGGGGAATTTCGCCCGCACACTTTAGCGGGGAAATTTTTTCGCTAAGTTTAGCGGGGACAATTTTCCGCTAAATCTAGCAGGGAAATCTTTCCGCTAAATTTAGCGGGACAAATTTTCTGCTAGATTTAGCAGGGAAAATTTTCTGCTAGATTTAGCGGGAAAAATTTTCCGCTAGATTTAGCAGGGAAAATTTTCAGCTAGATTTAGCGGGAACACTTTTCCGCAAAATTTAGCAGGGAAATTTTTCTGCTAGATTTAGCGGGGTAAATTTTTCCGCTAGATTTAGCGGGAAAATTGTTCCGCTAGATTTGGCGGGAAAATTGTTCTGCTAAATTTAGCAGGGGAAATTTTCCACAAAATTTAGCGGTGAAATTTACCCATCATGCGCCGTGTGGTTACGCCGACGCTGACGCCGCTCAAGTCGGAAATGAGCGCCTAAGAGCTGCGCTCTAAAAGGAGACAGACATACTTCTGATATGTCTGTCCCTTTTAGAACGCAGCTCTTGGACGCCTGTTTCTGGCTTGAGCAGCGTCGCCGTTATTGTCGGCGTAACAGCGCATTGCATTATGGGACGCTTTCTATAATGAGATCACATATCACGTCACGAGGGAGGAGGAGGAGAAAACTTTCTCGCTAAATTTAGCGGAAAAATTTCCCTGCTAAATTTACCGGAAAATATTCTTTGCTAAATTTATCGAAAAAATTTCCCTGCTAACTTTAGCAGAAAAATGAAAAATTTTCCTGCTAAATTCAGCAGAAAAGTTTGCCTGCTAAATTTAATGGCAAAAATTGCCCACTAAATTTAGTCGAAAAATTTCCCTGCTAAATTTAGTGGAATAAATTCTCCCGCTAAATTTATGGAAAAAATTCCCTGCTAAGTTTAGCGGAAAAATTTTTCCGCTAAATATAGTGGAAAAACTTTTTCCGCTAAATTATACGGGAACTATTCTGCTAAATTTAGCGGAGAAATTTTCCCGCTACATTTAGTGGAAAAATTTCCCTGCTAAATTTAGTGGGGAATTTTATGCGCTAAATTTAGCGGGGAATGTTTTCCACTAAATTTAACAGGGAATTTTTTTCTGCTCGGGAAATTCTTTTTGCTAAATTTAGCGGGGAAATATTTTCTCTAAATTTGAAGGGAAATTTTTTCTGCTAAATTTAGCGGGGAAATTTTTCCGCTAAATTTAGCAGGAAAATTTTTCCGTTAAACTTAGCGGAAAACTTTTTCCGCTAGATTTAGCAGAAAAATTTTTACACTAAATTTAGCAGGGAGTTTTTTCCGCTAAACTTTGCTAATTTAGCAGAAAAATTTCCCCGCTAAATTTAGTGGGAAATTTTTTCCACTGAATTTAGCGAGAAATGTAGCGAAAATTCCCGCTAAATGGGAGGGGAGCAGGAGAGGAGGAGGGGAGGGTAAGAAGGGGAGGAGGAAAACCTGTCCCCTCCGTACCCTCCCCTTCTCCTCCTCCTCAAGAGCTGCGCTCAAATTCGGCATTACAGGGAGTTGTAAACGTCTTTCATTTCTTTCTCTCTATATTCTATTTTCCTAAGTTTAGCTGGCTCCATTATAGAGTTTTGCCCTTCACACCTTTATTTGAAGGTGTCTTGAAAACACTGAATTACTCTAGAAGTGGATTCTACACTTGGTGCTTTCAAATGAAAAATATTGGGGATTAAGGAAGCAGTCTCCAATTTTCGTCAAGGGTGTATTTTTGTGGTGTGAAATTTGTGAAACCTTGTGAAATTTCAAGGAATACCGTGAAATCTCGAGAGATAATCCACCTAACATCAAGAGCAAATCAGTTGAAAAGATTGAGTGGCCTAACTTTCGGTGTACAATGAAAAAAATTTTAAAACGTTACTATTTTTAGGTTTTGTTCCTTTCAAGCTTGTTATGGTGGCGAGGGGCAACGAAGCAAAGATGACTGTACTTCCCATCTAGCAGCGTTCGCTTATATTCCGCCATAGCTAACTAGCCGCATTTACGCCGAGGTCATCATTGACCCAATACTTCTATTGCTAAGAGTCGGGTACCTTTCGTTGTTTAAAAAAAAAATAGCAAATCAAGCCAAAAATAGGGGTGGGCTATCTTTCGGGGGTGGGGCATCTCTCAAAATTTTACGGTATATAGTTTGCATGAAAGATGAGGTAACACCCTTGAATTCGTCAGTGGCAGACAGCAATGCATGCGACCGATTTAACCGAAAGTTGTACTTGTGCAGGGGTGTGTCATCTGCTCCAATTGAGCCATTTTGATACAAACCCAATTTTCTGTGCCTAGTTGCGCCAAAAATGCGAAATCTGTCGAAATTGTGCCACACTGCGCCAAAGTAATACAAAAGCAAAAAAAAAAAGTTTGCGGCGACGCTAGATTTAGCGGGAAATGAGAGCTTGGTTGGCAACATTCAATCTCGTCGTAGTAAAGTACACGACACGGGTACAGGGTAACGCAAGCAACTGCCGAATTCGAAGATTTCAGCTGTAGTGCCCTTCTATACCCATAATACGTGATCTTTTCCCGATTTTCCTACTACTTTCCGCTGTCATTTGTGACTGCATGCTAAGGGTGCGCTGTCCCGCGGTCTCGCTGTCTGGCCGCGGGAGGTGCGACGCACAGGCTATCATGATTTTCC
This sequence comes from Ixodes scapularis, assembly GCF_016920785.2. Classification (NCBI taxonomy): domain Eukaryota; kingdom Metazoa; phylum Arthropoda; class Arachnida; order Ixodida; family Ixodidae; genus Ixodes; species Ixodes scapularis. The sequence goes on from NW_024609835.1 coordinate 122,218,129, forward strand.
TTTTCTTAAAAGACACATGCAAAGGAACAAAACTTTTTTTTTTAAACAGGCTAGATGGAAAAAGAATATTATAAAACAAATTTACAACGAAGGAAAAAAAAATAAATTTAGAACTATATTTACGGCGCAACACAAATTAGTAGTTGGCACCCGCAGAGCCACCACTGGTCACATGGTAGACCTGCGCGCCGCCGCGCTACGTCGCCGGCGCCGCAAAGTCACGCCGCCACCGCACGCTGAGCGTTGTGCGACGCCGCTTCAATGCGTTTCTCCACGCCGCTGTCACCGCCGCCGCACAAGTTTGTCTGCTTCGGGGTGCCGCCGCCGTCATCTGACTGGCGCACAGGTCTAACACGTCTGCTTGCGCTTTCTCAGGAGTTTCCTTTGGGCTCTAAAAGTTACTTATTGATCTTAGTTTTTTGTTATTCTTCAAACAAAGATGAATAAGTTACTTTTAGAGGCCATAGGAAGCTTCTGAAAGAGCGCAAGCACCACGTGATAAATAAGGGCCAATCACGTGATAAATAAGGGCCACTTTTCTGCAGCGCCCGCGGGCGCCAACTAAAAATTTGTGTAGCGCCGTAAATATAGCTCTAAAAATTTTTCTTCTTCGTTGTAAAATCGTTTTATGACGTCCTTTTTCTATCTAAGCTGTTTAAAAAAAATGTTTTTTTCCTTTGCATGTGTCCTTTAAAGGGCCTATGAAACCAATTTTGGGCTGGGATAAATCAATTTAGATTGGGATTTTACTAATAGCACATTGTTCAGTGGGCCAAAAGGAAAAAGGTAGAAAGTCAAAAGCCTGACTTTTGGTCCGAAAAATTGAAAACACAGCGGACTATTCCATACCTCCTTCCCTTCCTAAGCTCTCTGCCCTTTCACTGTGATACATCCGCGGTCCCCGCAGCACGTCACTGGGTCCAAACGCACGTCACACGACACCGGGATCTCACTTATTCCCTTCACCCCTAAGCTTACATTGCTGTGGAAGCTACACGCTTGCCGTACCAATCAGCCGCCTCTCTTTCATCACCTGACCTCATTTCATTCTCTGCGCGTGGGTGTGCGCGAGAGAGCATCATCACGTGGCAAAAGTGTGGCTGGCCCAACGAGCACTTAGCTTCCACAACATTGTCAGCTTCGGGGTGAGTGGGGTGGGGAAAGCAACTTTTGTCTGAATTTTGAGCAACGGGCTAATCTTCTAGAAGGGGGGAAGGGCTGTGTCCAGGTGCACAAACGAGAGTCCGAGCAAGAGGTGACTCCCCCTTTTCCATCTTCTTGAACTGTTTGGTACAATGCACAATTTATGAGTTGAGGAGGAAAGCTAAACAGGAAAAAGTTGGAAAATTGTTTTATGACCACTTTAAAAGTGCTATTGAGCACCTCCATTGCGTAATTGTTCATTCGTGTCCGTAATCTCGTCAAAATGGATGGCGCCGTCGCCGTGAGTACTTTCGGTTATCACACACGTGCTTCCAGTGCGTGAGCTATCGAAGGAATCGGTCACACACCCATATTTAGCGTACATGTGGAGCTCATAGTTTTTCTACCAATTCACTATTTACCTTGTGACTCACTTTTGTGGGGAGTCTTTTCTCTCTGCACGTGCTTTCTATGAGCGTCCGATTGATGTCTGGTTGTAGTAAACCGTGCTTCCCTGTTCATGCTCTCGAATCACCGCTTTAAAAAGTTTTGCACTACAATTGAGGGGCTACGTGCAATAGTGGTACAAGTGCAAATGCAGAGCTTGCCAAAAAGTCGCTCAATAATTTTATCTGTGCCTGTCAATGTCAATATAGCGTTTGAACTTTGAATATATAAGTGTACAGTGTTTCCTCCACCAAAAGTAGAGTGTCGCATGTATAAGTGTAACATCTGGGACCGTGAATATCACGAAAGGTACAAGTGTACTTGTACCATTATTGCACGTAGCCCCTCAATTGCGCTTTGGCACCAGTTCGTATAAGCTTGAGGTACCTGGTGCCCACCTAACTTTGCAGCAAGCCTGTGGTTCCTGTCCTTATCTATGCGCATAAAACTCGCGTTTGCCTTTTCCGTTTCTTTTTTTCTTTTATATTTTATCTTGATGCATATCGGCACTGATCACTTATTGGAACCAGGGTCGACAAAAATAATGATTAAAAAAGAAAAATAGGATTTATTTGATTTATATCAGATTTTTTTATGATTTAAATTGCTGATAAGCTGCTCTAACATTTTGTGCTCCTAATCTGCTCCAAACTGTAGACTTTTGTGCTTCAAAGTTGCTGCAGAATGCATACACAGCTGCTCCAAAACGAGAATTTTGTGCTCCTAGGCTGCTCCAAAATCCAGATTTTTCTGCTCCAAAAATTGCTCCAAAACCTGTGTCACGTGTCTCACCCCTGCTTGTGGCATCATCTCCCGATAAATGCAGCAAGCATACGATAGCATTGTCTGCTTCCTTCCGAGTGTCATCGTCTGCTTGGTACATCTGTTGGGAGATTGTGCCATAAGCGTAACCCTCAGTTAATCTGGCTGTCTGCCTCACTGTCTGTCATCAATGATGTCAAGGGTGTCCTTATTTTTCGCACAAATAGAGCCATGTCTTGAAATTTCGCAAGGTAAAATGTGCCACTAAAATACATCTTAGAGTGAGCCCTGGTGTTCCTAACACCCTGATGTGTCCATTTGCCCACATGGTGATTTCTTAATTAAAATTCTACCAGTTTGAGTATAGCAATTACAACAAAATCTGCCTTTATGACATATACTATGTTGCGAAGGTACGTAAATAATAATTGGGTTGTGGGGATATTTATACAGCGTGTCGTTGGTCAGCCATTGAAGTTGCGACGAGTCACTCGCTGTAGATGAGCAATTTAGCCAGTGCAGTACAACCGCTAGCCTGGGGTCTTTAACGTGCACCACGCAGTAGTGATACACGACTGCACGTCGGTACGATGCTCATCCAGATCGAAACGGGCAGGGGTGGGGCTCGAACCCAGGATCCCTGGGTTCTGCAGCGCGAGCTTTCGCTCCACGCGCGTCGAGCTGGGTGTGCGCTTCTGCCCACTCGGCCACCGATTGGTGGCCGAGTGGGCTGTCTTATTTGCTTTTACGCTGTTTTGGAACCTGGGAAAAATCACCTCACCGATAATTGCCGATTGTAGCAATTCCTTTAGAAAATGGACGAAAATACACCTTCTTTCTCAAATAAGTAAATTGAAGAACTTCCACAGGTTTCACCCAGAAATACCTTAACTTCTTATGTACAAGTCACTTCTTTTATTCTTTTTCACCAATTTTAGTAGGTTTTATAACAACAGTTAAACATATGTTTTTTTTGTTTCTCTTTTATAAGTTCGGAGCTTATCTGTGCAGGATATACCAGGCCATATGGATGTTTACTCCGAAGGAGAAACAACGGAACACTCGCCGATGGCCTGCTCTTTTGGCAGTTCAAAGATGGCCCATGACTGCAGTGACTACTGTGTGCGCCGTCCTTCGCGGCACTCCATAACTTTGTGCGACTTATATACCAACTTTTTTGTAAAAACGGCCGTTTAATAGGGGGGGGTGCACTTATAGAACAGAAGGTATGGGAACCTAAAGTATAAATATGTAACCCAAGATTAATCCTGGTGCCAGTGAGCTTTAGACGTCCTAGATTTTCAGTTTCCTATTTGGTCATGCTTTTTTTTATTTTTTATTTTAGGTATCGCAACATTGTTCATGTGTTCCACGAAATCTTTCACAAAGAAGGTGCCCTGAAGCTATACCGGGGATTTGCACCCACCATGCTGGGTGTCATTCCTTATGCCGGCACAAGCTTCTTCACGTATGAAACTCTCAAGAGGCTAAGAGCAGGTGAGCTATACATTTTGGGGTTTGTTTCATATGGGGCAGCTCATTTTAGCCTAAAACTGGTCGATAAGACTGAATCAGTTTTCTAAGCTTGCTTGTTGTGCTTTTCCACAAAGAAATGAAGCAGATATGTTCAAAAGCCAATCTAATCCATACTCATTGTCCCCTTAAGAAAAAAAAAAAGCAGGGTTTGCACAAGATACATAAGTCGCACTGAAGGAGCTGTTGAGAGATTTGACTGATGGAGGAAAAGATGATTCTTTTTCCATTTGAGACATAAACATTAAAACAAATATCAGATTTTAAATGCACATGTAGTACAGGTGTTATTTCGATTCACTACATAAAAAGGGAAGATTAGTAACGCTTTAATTACCGCAGTTCTTGAGGTGAAAACGAGTATATAGATTTGACACAGACATTTGTTAGGGACAGTTCTAATTAGAAGTATTTAAGTGACCACAGTTTAGTTACAATTTAGGAAGCAAGTAGTTTCCTGGCTACAATGAATTTTCAGCAATTGTAACTTGAATATAAATATAATGGGAAGAACATAAAACACGAGGGCGGACGTTTAGAGCGGCGTTTCTTCGTTGGCATGCTCCCTAACTCGTGAATACATCGGCCGGACTGACTGATGTATTGGGAGCTTCAGCCATGAGGGATGAAATAAACACGCTGTTTCTTGCATGGGAGACAAACTGTGGCATGTTTTCTGTGGCAATTTTTTTGGAGGGTTGAGAGTTTTGACCATTTTACTTATAGAAGTAAAATGGTAAGAAAAGTAAAGCTTTCTCTCTCCTTCACCAGTTCTTAAAGCTCCTTCTGTCCCTTTCCCCCTCTCCCCCTTTTTTTTCCTTTATGCTCTATGGTTTCCTTTACCCTTCCCTGATAATGCATCCCGTAGCCTCACCCTTCTTCGGGAGAAAGACCCTGGCCTGCAGAGTTGTCATTAAACAGCGCTGCCAGTTGGGAAATCTCCTTGTCCGCCCTTGTGTTTTATGTTCTTCCCATTTTTTATATCAGCCTTACCATCACGCTCTCGCTTCCAAGTGTAACTTTAAAATTATGGAGTAACTTGTAATTGAGATAAATTACAGTGACTACGGTACTCAGTTATGTTCGTAAATACACAAATTCACATTGATTTGATTTAAACTCGCTGTCAGCACCACATGTTGTCACTTCCTCAAGCTCTGGCATGAGCAGTGTCCAGAATCAGAAGAAACTGTGCCAACGTCTTTTCTGCTTTAGAAACTCTGCAGTTGATCAGCAATTCCAGCACATCTCGACATCACGGGATATATTGAATGTAATTGGAATGTAACATATTGTATTCTCTGCTATTGTAGGGACTGGCAAGTCTGTTGGCATAGATCTCAAAGAAATAAAAGCTTGGAACCTAGAAAAACGAAGGCGAACAAACACACACTTTTAGCTCTATCTGTCTTTGTCCCTGTACGTGCCAGGCTTTAATTCCCTGAAGGTGGTTCTTTAGCTCGACTACATTTCAGTTCACGAAACGGTCACCATAACTTGAATTGCTTTTCCAGAGTTACTTTTACAGCCCTAGTAGTTGGAAAGGAATGTAAGGATTCATTCAGGCCCAATTCACACCGAAACTAAAGCAGTATTCACACGGGGGAGAAATTTCAGGATTTCTTCCCGGCACAAGCATCAAGCGACAAAACTGCGAGGCTTTTATGATGCGGCGCTGCGACGTCGGCTCCGTAGTGGAGAGAGGGACACAGGCTCGGGTGGTTCTAACAATCCCGTTTTGGTGATGGATCAGTTGTTTTCAATAATCGATTGTCATTGAACGCTTTGGCATCAAATGTAGAGAGCGCTAAATTCGTCTGCAGTGGTGTCAAGAGCGGAGGTAGCTAAATTGGTCCGCAAAGGCTGGCATCTCTCCCTTCGGCACTTTGTCGGCGTGGACGACGAGGCCGAGGAACTGCGCCCGCTGCCTAAGTCACGCGTATCTTTCTGCGGATTTTTCCCCCATGTTAATGCTGCTTTCGACGTGCCAGCGTGTGGCGCCATACTGTTCGTTCTAATAAATGACGGAAGGAGTAGACAGCTGGATCGAGAGGCTTCTCCTCTCCCATGCCGAGCTTCGAGAACAGCCGCTAAAAGGCAGTGCTTCGTGGCCCGTCTCTCCAGAGAGCACGGGCTCTTCGGAGCTGCACCCGGCTGAAAGGCTCGTGTTTGGGGCCCTGGGGGGCCTCATCGGCCAGTCGAGCTCCTACCCGCTGGACATAGTGCGGCGGCGGATGCAGACGGCGCCGCTGACCGGCCACGCGTACACCAGCATCTGGGGCACCCTCCGGTCGGTCTACCTCGAGGAGGGCCTCGTCGGGGGCCTCTACAAGGGCCTCAGCATGAACTGGGTCAAGGGCCCTATCGCAGTCGGCATCAGCTTCATGACCTTCGACATCTCCCAGCAAGCCCTGAGGAAGGTCATTGTTGTCTCCGGCGGGTCCGAGCACGCGCCCGCGCCCGTGAGAGACTAAAGCTTGCACGGCGACAGACAGTCGCTGGGTCGTGTTCAACGGGCCTCCTGGAAACGCTGCTCCATAAGGGTTGCATCGTCCGTTTTCGAAACTCGGAAAGGGAAGAGCGGTGGCCTCCGTCCGCAGAGCATGCGCACGCATTGATGTGCCAGACAGTTGCTCGGTCGTGTCCGGCGCGACGCCACTGCACTGAGAAAGTGACCTTTTTTGATTGGTAACGCAGAAAGACTAGAGCAGTGGCATTGAACGCGTAATGCACCGAACAATCCCTCGGTCGATCGGGTCTGCGGCGACTCTAAAGATTCCTTCCGGAATGCCACGTCGCCGCACATACAAACTGTGTCCCATTTATCACTTTTTTTTTTTTTTTTGTTGGGGTGACGTACAGCAGAATCCCCCTCGAGGTGGTCGTGAACCTATGAGGCAAGGCGTCCGTCGTTTGACAGCGAGGGGGACTCGGAGGCGTTGCACATCCACCTCTCCGAGCAGCTTCTCTTCTAGTCAGTAACGGTGAGAAAAGGGATTGCGGTACGGGGAGGTTTACTCGAGGGGGCTTTGCCGTATTATGTAATTGTAGATAATCGGAGGAAATTATTTTCTAGATGGATCGTTAGACGTATATTCTTTGGTTAATAAAAAAAGTGATTATGAACCTGTGGCAGGCGGGCTCTTCCTTGCTCTTCGTTCTTCAAAACCGTAATGAGAGGAATCTGGAGTTGGGCAAGTTGGTACATCTTAGATTCGAAAAGCGACAGAAAACAAGGACAACAGAAGGAATAGACGAAACGATGCGCTTTTCGCGCATCGTTTCGTCTATTCCATCTGTTGTCCTTGTTTTCTGGCGCTTTTCGAATAAGTAATGAGAGGTACGTATACAGATTGTTTGATTTTAATCCAAACATTTTTTTTTTAGTATAGGGTGTGAAAGTTAGACGAGTTCAGTCTACCATGTATTTACCAGGCTTGGCGGACATTAGATGAAGGGATAATCGTCCCGATAGGCTTATTAATTGACTAAAATTTCTCGATTAACTTTTTAAGTATTGGTTTTAGGGGTCATGTTGGAATTGCAGTATTGACGGAAATTACTATTAGAGGCCAGACATAAAGAATTTGCAGAAAGGTAATGGTTTTTAAATTATTAATCATTAAACTTTTGCATTTTCTCATTCGATTGGAAAATTGCTTTTAAAAAGAGTGTTGCAAGTCCTGTCCACAATGTTGCTTGGAAGAGTGATGTCATTTCAATCATGTTATCACTATTTCGGCACAGAGTCCTTGGTTGGTACACTGACGACACGAGTGACGACGTGACTTAAACGACTTTGTCACTCTTTGAAGTCTCATTGTAGGCAGGGCTTGATGCTCACAACTTCATTCTGGGCAGGCAAAAAAAAGAAAAAAGAAGTGAAAATTTATTAATTTATTTTTCAAAAACAATTTTCTTTTTGCAAATTTTTTCAACTGGTCTGGCCTCTAATAGTAATTGCTGTCAATACTGCAATTCCCCCACGACCACTAAAACCATAATGAAAAAGTGAATGAACAAATGAGTTAATTAGTCAACTTCGCATGACGATTATTCCTTCATTTAATGTACGCCGAGCGTGATAAATACAAGGTGAAGACGGCACTCGCCCAACTCTCGCCCCCTTTTTTAAAAAACATGTATGAATTAAAATTAATTATTGTGTATATCGTGATGTCTAATCATAAATTAATAAACATCTAAGATTTTCTTTTTTTTTAGTATTAACTTCTTTTTGGAAGTTCTACACAAAAAATATTGTTCTGGCTGCCTTGTCGCAAGTGTCGGTTGTGTTTCAGTGACTAATGATGGTGCCATTTATGTTGACACCAACCTTGAAGTTTATTCGGAATACTTCTGAATTCTAGAGGGGTTGGAGATATGTTACTTTAGTTATAGGAAAATGGCTGGCATTTATCATAAATGGCTCAGCCTAGGTTGGAAATGCATGAAGTTAGAGCCAATGTCATTATTCTGATGTCAAAGGGGCTTATGCATTGTGTGCAGGCTGGCATGATATGGTTTTTGCCTTTCCAAAGTGTGATGTTGCAACATTCTTTATGAAGTAAAAAAAGAAGAGGAACAAGTCTGCTCGACATTTGCAAAAGCTCGATGAAACTGTAAATTTTATAGTGCTACTTCGCCGTTTCTCTAGCTCTCCCCCAACTTAATTTGGCTCGCATAAGCTTGAACCATTTACCATAGAATGTATCATAGTGTGGATGCTCTCGCTTCACGCAAGTAATGAAAGTGAGCTCAAAGGGGCTCTGCTAGTTCCTTTAAACCTGCAGCTTTTGCCACCGTCAACAAACTGCACAGATAGCCATACAAATTTTTCATTGGGTATTCTCTGTTGTTTTCGTAAGTACCGAAACACAACGTTAATATTCAGATGGTGTAGGCCAGATAAACAGAAAAATATTCTGTGATCTATAGTCGGGGGCGGTTGAAAAGCCAGCAGATGCTCTGCGCCAAAAGTGTGAGCTTCCTGCCTGTGATAACACTTTGTCGCACGCGCAGCCAAAGCCTGGAGGAAGGCAGGCTTTGGCAGTCACCAACCGTCGGCTTGCAGTGCTAAATATCAGAACGAGTGTTTAGCATTGTCTCCTTGTAATGCCAGCCTGTTGGGTACAAACGCAGGTCCGCGGCTTTTGCACGTGTTACCCTGTCTTTCAAGTAGTCGGCACTCGTTATTTTTGCATTAGCACCGAGCTTTGTGATCGCTGCATCTAATGAGCCACAGGCATAGTCATTGTCGAGTTGATACCTCAGCTTTATCTATGATATGGAGTCGAAGCTGAACGATTCCTTACAGTAGACATATTGCATCAAAATATTTGCTCATGGGAACAAGATTGTTTCATTATTGGCATAACAAATCTCTGACCTGCTTGTTGGTTCAACAACACTCGAGCTACAAGATGTAACCTAGTCGATGATGAAACGGTAAAGGGACGACTGGTTCGTACACCAGTCTCGCTTCAGTGCAACATGTTCAGTGTTTTGTATGCCATCGCATCACGACTTGATACATGACGCAACCCGATGAAAAGTCGTTGCTGGTAAAGGGAGTGAATTGTGGTGCCAGTGATTCCGTCCCGTTATCGAATGCCACGATTGTAGTTTGATGTCTGGGATCCTCTTGATTGTACACGTGTGCAGCTCAGCTGTTGTGAAATTGACGGGGCACATTAAAGGTGAGCGGGGTAAACTGAAACTATTTGCATCCATAGGAGTGCTGTAATGCCATAGCTAAGGTGCAGCAGGATATTGGTTTGACAATCTAATTGTTCACAAGAAGCTACAGAACTTGTCAGCTTAATTCTGCATAATGGAGGTAATAAAAAAAAAATGACCGCATCTCCACGTGGTGAATGATGTTGATTGGGGCGAAGCTTTGGTGGTGCTGATATGCTGAGCCGCAGCATGCCGAGCTTTTCGTTTGTTTTCATCCATGTCAGAAAGACAATGTGTGGTATGGAACGTGGTTATATACACACTTGAGCATTTGACCGCAGTGCCCTCTCGTCTATAAACGTTGAGCCAATGCATGCAAAGTTTAACGCAATTATATATGCATTTGACCGCAGCGTCCTCTCCTGTATTAGACGCTGAGCGGCTACATGCAATGTTTCATTGATGACATCCCCAGCTCTCGAGTCACTACCACATCTCGAAGCCCCCTACTCGTCCCACAGTCGTGGCCGAGTGGTTAAGGCGATGGACTAGAAATCCATTCGGGTCTCCCTGCACAGGTTTGGATCCTGTCGACTGCGCAAACATTTTTTTCTTCATTTTTTTTTAATTTTTTGCCCTACACGAGCACGCGAGCACGTGAGCTCACGAGCACCAGCAAGATCGATGTGTGCATGGACGCCGGACAGACAAGGCTTGACCCTAAGGAGCTTCGCCCCTAGAAAATAATAAAAAAAGAAAATATGGCGAGAACTGAGAAAGACACGCAATGGCCGTATGCCAAGTTTGCTAGAAATTCCAATAAGCCTTTCCTAAGTGAGGTGTAACATGCATTCAGAGATAAGTACTACTCGTTATGAACGTGCAGTCTTCTCAACTGTACAGAGAGTTTAACAAAACTACTCGGAGTAAGCAGAGATTACCACGCTTGGTGTACCTCAGACCGACACACTGTGCATGCCTTCTGGATGTTGGTATTTGCAAGCCCCTAGTCTGTTTTAAGGATCTACACACTTTAAAATGCGAGATCTTCCAATGCCATGGTACATCACACCTCGGCTGACGATGAGGTACTGTTTGGCCTAGTTCACTCCTTATGTTTAGGGTTCCATGTTTTGAGGGCTTATTTTTCTCTGAATCCAGGAGAATTTTTTCTGGGGTTTATTTTACCCCCCAAAGATTTAATACAAATTTCTCAAAATCATAAAAAAAAAAAGGCATTTATTAGGATTTGCGTTGAAGAAAACAGGACATGGCCGTGGAATTCCTTAATTTCGAGGGAACAGGTGCGTGACCCGAACACTTGGAAGACATCCTGGTACGAGTAAGCAAAGGAAACTGGACAAGGGGTGTGGTTTCCAGAGAAGGCAGCAGGCACGGTGATCAGTTCAGTGTTCCGGGTCAACAGAAAGCTGTAGCTTAAAGGGACACTGACAACCCCCCCCCCCCCCCCCCCCCCCCCAAATATTTTTAAATATTTTGCAAGGCGATTTATTATGGTGTCGGAAGACTATTCAATCAATGTGTCGCATATATTTTTAATAAAGTAAAAAACGCTACTGCTCGAAACCGAAACTGGACTGGGGTGGAAGAAGAAATATAGAGGGAGAAAGTTACCAAAAATCACTTGGCTGTACAACTTTCTTTTTTTTTTTTTTCAGTCAACGTATTTGCAGTGTTTTAGAAGCCACAAAAAAAGGGTATCATATTTTCTGTCTATTTTTAGTGGCGAGTGTGTGCCTTCGATTACCCATGACTTTGATTATCTTTGGTGGTTGTGTCTAAACCATAGAACACGGCATGTGACCACAGAGAAGAGTGACGCGACTCAAACTGGCCGGTCCTCGATTGGCGGTTTTCGGGCGGAACGAAAACTAATTTCGATCCGCAAATTGTGTTTTGGGTAGTTGGGCTCTCGTATGTCATTTAATAAAAATTTTCTCAAGCTTAAATAACATGTCAGTGTCCCTTTAAGGTCTCTTTCTGTGAAACTCGGGATTTTCTTATGCAAAGACAGCTTCATTCGGGGGGGGGGGGGGGGGGGGGGGGGCCTTTTGGATTTTTTTGTTGTCAAAACGGGCTTGGGTATACTTACCTTCTTGAAAACACGGAACCCCAAGTATATTGCGTTTGAGTAGAAATTTCTCAATTTAATACCACTTGTTTAATGGGGAGGTTATTTGCTTTCATGGCTGGTGTGTCGGGCATTCTTGCTTCCAAAATTTTAAAATGTTTTTTTTGTTTCTTTTTTTTTTTTTAGTTTACAAATTTGGAACATTACAGGGCATTTAAGAGCTCTACTGTACTGACTCATGCTTAGATTTCACTTTTCTGTTTTGCAAAGGCCCTATTTTCACTGTTGGAAGGAATAAAACAAAAAGTACAACTGGTGTCCTGTTGGCTTGTTCGAAGGGAAGCCCCAAGATTGCTTGCAAAACTTCCAATGAGATACGAAAAAATACCCAGAGTGTAGGCGAGCCGGTGTAAGTTGAATATGATAGTAAACATGAGACTGGGGTAGAGAAACAATAAACGCGAAAACAAAAAAAAAAAGCATGCAACGTCTCAATATGAGATACGTCTTCTCTCGAGCTTTCCATGTTTCAAAACAATGCTAAATAGAAGAAACTGTGTCACATTTTCCATAGCCATTGTGCCCGTGGTAAGGTTGTCTCTTGTTCTACGAACAGAAGATAAACAACCACTTCTGTGTTGCTGTGACCGGGATCATGTTTGCATTTGTTCTTTTCCCCCATGAGAGCAGTTGTCCTTGTTCATTCTCACTGCTCGCCAAGGATACGTAAACAAAGCACAACAATATCAGTCTAGTATAAAGATGTCTTAAAAAGACGGCGTAGCAGAAGCTACTTCCAGGCTTCCAACGTTCCTGCCAAGCATGCGTGCTCGGGCAGTGCAAGCATCACTAAGGATAACATGCCCATACCTATTTTACACTAATGCTTCACACATTAGGATGCACATGCGCAACACAGACTGCTTACACAGACAAAAAATGTACACACTAATGAAAATTTTATTGTTAACATTTTTACATGGTTCATTTTCTTCAAGACAATAGGGGCATTAAGGCACAGTTACAATTCCTTGTACAGTTGTGTGACCATCTTCACAACGGGAACAGTCCATTGTTACCCCAATGTCAAAGACCAAGTTATATTGACAGAAGAGTTGGCCGCTTTGAGGGTCTATTGGCATACATTTTACGGCTAATTAAATCTATGAGATTAGGCTCAAATTTTCTGTAACCATTATAAGAAAAAGCCTTCCTTGTAACCTTAACAGTTGGCTTTTAATCAGTGTTGCCAGTCAGAAAAATGTCCTCTTCCTAAAATAGTGCTGCTGAACAAATGCTACCCCTGTCCAGCAATGAGGGGAAAGAAAAAAAACAACAAAAAAACGGCACATGGCTTTCAAGTATTCGCCGCTAATCCTGGCTAGCCGATGGAATATTTACAGTTTGACATTCATGCTTTATAAAGATGATGTGCTTGCACACAATGGATTTACAAAAAAAAAAAAAAAAAAGTCTCGCAGCAACAAGTGCTGCAAATGCACACACACTTGCACACAAACACATGCTGTCCATCCGGGGAGACTAGAAGGTCCAGACAATTTCATCGCTCTTGTTGCTCCTGGCTTCACCTTCATCTTCTGCAAGGACAATGCAAAGAGTTTAAGTTTTCTACTTTGCAAATAGGTCCCTTTAAAGGAGTACTGAAAGTAAATTCTAGCGCCCATTTTATTGTCTAAATATCAGCTATGTTCAAGGCACATTACAGAGACACAAATTTTTTGCCTGAATTAAAACACCAAAACATGATTTAAAATAATGAACCAAACATTGTTGCGTCAAACTACTCATTAAAGCAGCGCCTCTCCGCGGAAGTATGACGACGAGCTACGACGCGCGAGCCCTGTGGAACTTGATTGAACCCTATTTCCCTTCTTTCTCCTGCACATATTCAAGCCCTGCGGGGCGTGGCCATCCCAAACAGTCGGGTTGTAACACACTCATGCCAGCAAGTGGCGAAGCTCACAACCACGCCAGCATCCCTGTAGCCTTGGCAGCGAAAAAAAAAACGCGACGTCGCAAACGCATTGCGGGCGCCGGATTTTTCGAGATGTATGGCGCTCTCCGATGACTGCTCTTCGAGCGCTCGCCGGAGTCGGCCGTTTGGAACGACAAATGTGGCCATCCGCTCAAAATACAAACGTCCGATTGTCATTAGCAGATTTCGTTAATCTTGTTTAGCAAATTTGGGAACGTGAGAGGTATATTTAAATCTTCTTTTCAGTACCCTATAATAAAGGAGAGCTTCGGAGGTTTTCTGATTAACACATTTCCGAAATACCAGGTCCTTACCCTTCCTGGCATGTTATTTATTACCTAAAGTAACGTCGAGAGTTGGGCTAGTTGGTATCCGTCGATCATAATCTAGAAAACGGCACAAATGGAGCGGAGGAAACACGCAAATGGGACAAACGATGACTCGCAACTGAAGTTCTTACTACTCGAAGCGGAAAGGATAAAAAATTGAAGGAATAAACCAAACGGGCACCATCAGTCAGACACGTGTCGAACCCCTTGCCCTATCACCCCCAGACCCATCACATCACCACATGGCCACCTCTCACTCTCGCTCGCAAAAATTCAATTTCCTTTGCCGAAAGCACTATCGACGCTTCACTTGCACACTGATACCCTCAGAGTGACAGTGTGAAAAGCCTTGAGCACTTCTCTCATCGTCCTATTTTTGATTCTTCCTACAATTGTAGCATCACTGAAGGACGATTTACCTTTGAAGACGCTACAATGGTGACACTAGTTTTAGGAAGAAACGAAGGTAGAATAACGAGAGAAGTGCTCGAGGCTTTTCACGTTATCACTCTGGGGGATCAGTGCGAGAGTGAAGCGTCGATAGCGCTTTCGGCAAAGGAAATTGAATTTTTGCGAGCGAGAGTGAGAGGTGGCCATGTGGTGATTTAACGGCTCCGAGGGTGATAGGGCAAGGGGTTCGAAACATGTCTGTCTGATAGTGCCCGTGCGGTTTCTCCTTTATTTTTCGTCCTTTTTGTTTCAAGTAGTAATAAAAGCTTCAGTTGGGAGTCGGCGTTTGTCCTGTTTGAGTGTTTCTTCTGCTCGGTCCATGTTTTTTTGCACTGTCTCTATGCTACAATTTATTATCTCTAAATTCAAAACAGCTAGTGAGAAAACGGCTAATGAAGATTATTAGTCTTGTGTGAATAGTGGATTTTGAGTCTGAAGCGAATAGCGCTTTTGGCCGAATATTTACGATTCGAATATTGAATAGTTTTTCCACACCTTGCACTGCCATTGCATCATGCTTAGACGAAAACCCAGCTAAACTTGCGAAGGTTGTTCCACTTGTTCATTTATAAGCTAAGTTTAATCTATCTATAGTATTTATGAACTGTGACCTCAGAGGGTCTGATGTCTTGGGATAACAAGTAAATGACGGATTTGACATAAAATGAATCCTATACGGGTGGCCAACTATACCCAATTAAGTGAATTTACAAATCTTGCTATACAAAATATTCTTTCTTTAATCTCGAGTTAAAAAAGAATTACGCATGATGAATGCAGGTTGTAAGGGCATCTCTGCCTACCACAGTTATACTCTTACATAACAGTTTGTTTAATTTTGAAACTTTTACTACAATGTAGATATACACATTCGCAAAGTTTCCATTTATTTTCAAATACAGCCGGCACTCGTGCACCATCCCGCGTTGAATGTATGCTTTTCTTCCAAGCACGCAATGCCATATTCATACTTTTCCAAGTGTTTATTGCGGCGGGTTACCCCGTTGAATGCGCTTCTTACCGAGCACCAATGTAATGCAGAGAAGCAACACCTGCGGAGCTCGCTTCCGCGAATATTGCTTCTCCGCAGTGCACCAGTGCTCGGTAAGAAGCCTGCTCAACGGGGCTAACCTGCGGCAATCAACACTTCGAAAAAGGCGAATAGTGTGATTCTTCTCGAAGCGAATATTGAATTATGCATTATTCGGAACTACTATTCGAAATTTAGAATATTCAAACAAACCTAAAGATTATGCCAAAAACAAGATTCAAATTTTTCCACGATCTCCTCCAGTGGGGTGACATCACATGTTGTACAACTTGCAAGTCGAGCAGGCAACTAAAAAAAGTGTGTGTGTGTGTGTGTGTGTGTGTGTGTGTCTTTTTTTTGTTTTTCTTTCCAGTATGCTGGCATGACATGTTTTCAGCACCGATTTTACGCTATCGAACTCAAACACTGGGGACAACCCTCGCAACTCAGCCAACTTCTTTTTTTTTTCTTTTTTTTTTTGGGGGGGGGGGGTGGTTAAGTTCTGCACACATTCCCTTGTCATCCGTGTCCCCGACAAGGGAATGAGTTTATCTATTTATTTATTTTACCCTCAGGGCGTGAGCATTACAGAAGAGGAAATGGTTGCATGAGATATTGAAAAAAACAGACACAGATACACGGGAAAAACAATCAGTGTAGATTAGAAAAAAATATGTTCCAAGGCTTTTTTAAAAAGGTTGTGATCTATGATCGAGACTATGGGTGCAGCCAGGTTGGTTTCAGTCAAAGGATGTAGACGGCATGAAGGAATGGTGAAAGAAGTTGGTGCGAGCATATGGGATGCCAACTTTGTGTTGATGGTCAAGTCTAGGTCAAACGTAAAGAGGAGGTATAATTAGCTTATTACTCAGCGTCTCACTAGTGAAATAAATTTGACGGAACAAACTTAGATGGGCTACTTTTCTACAAGTTGATAATTCAGGGAGAGAAAGATTAGACTTCATAGTGCTTACGCTGGCTGTCCAATGGTAATTCGAAAATATAAATCTAACAGAACGATTTTGGACGACCAGGGTCCCAAACAGAAGATGCATATTCAAGCTTTGATTGTACAAGGGTTTTATACAGAATTAGCTTCAAAGACTGGGGTGCTAAAATAAAATTCCTTTTAAAAAACCTGGCATGGGATTAGCATTGTTAATGATGTAGTTAATGCGAGTCCTCCATGATAAATCGGACGTAACATCAACTCCTAAATACTTATAGGTCGTAACTAATTCCAGGGGATGGTTATTTAGTAGGGATGGGCGAATATTCGGTTAATACGAATAGCCAATCGAATTCTGTTCTATTCGGTATTCGCTTCGAATCGAATTTAAGTATTCGACAAAATCGAATTATTCGACAATATAGAATTATTCGACCTTTCGAAATACAGTCAAACCCGACTATATCGAACCCGTTTACATCGAATTATTCCTTATATCGAACAATTGTTGTGCACAGTAATGTTACAGTGATAATATATAGCAAAAACTATGGTTGCATCGAACAAAAATAGCAGCCGCTACCGATATATCGGAACTGCCAAGAGCGCCGTTTTGCTCTGCAAGCTGGCTTTCCCCCAACGCGCAGCCGCCTTGGGGGAAAGCCAGCTTGCAAAGCACGCTAACTTTTTTTTTTTTTTCTTTGGGCGGCCGCGTTGATTGTTCAGAAAAAAAAAAAAAAATATATCTTTTGCGGAGAGACGGTGCTTCGTGCTCCGTCCGCAAAAGAGAATATTATTTTTTCTTCCAAATTGACGCGGCCGCCCAGAGAGAAAAAAAAAAGCCAGCTTGCTTTGCTAGTTGGCTTCCCCCAACGCTCCACCTGTTTTAGGGGAAAGCCAACTTACAGAGCAAAACGGCGCTCTGCAGGAGGTGCTCCCGTTGGACGTGCTCCGTGCTCTCGGCATATTTCGGCGCTAATGTGCGAATATAGAAGGCAGCGGCCCAAGAATTTTGGAGTCCGTCGATAGCGTAGAAAAATATCGTTATCACGGATGCAATGAAGAAAAAGCAGCAGAAGATGCAAGACTACTTCATTGTGTAATATTTCAGCAGAAAGGGGATTTTTGAGAGTCAAGTTCATTAAAACTTTTATATCTAATTACCCGCTATATCGAACTGGTAGACTTTTTTTGCAAGTTCAATATAAACGGGTTTCACTTACTCTGGCTTGGATTTACGGCCAGGTGGCGCAAGCTTCCGACCGTTTCGTGCTACCAAACTCAATACACTTGAAATTAACAATTACAGTATATCAAATACCAAATAAGGGCAAATATAAAACTATAGTTTAAACATATTTTGTGGTATTTTTTGCTAGTACTATTCGAACTATTCTATTCGAAATTATTCGACCAAAATCACTATTCGCTTCGAATTCGATTCGGACCCAAAATCCTCTATTCGCCCATGCCTATTATTTAGCGTATAATGGGGGCTGAGACGAAGTACAATGGGACACTCTCATAACCTTACATTTGCTAGGATTTAGTACCATGGACCACGAGTCGCACCAGTTGGAAACAGAGTTAATATCGTTTTGCAGTAGGTTAGAATCACAGTGATGTGATTGCTGCGCCAATTGCGCCAAACTGCGCCAAGGCGCTGAGTCTGCTACATCCTGCTAGATTTTCCCAAAATGTAGGTAATCTGCGCCAAGCCTGCGCCAAAGGAGCACTTTCGGTCGCCTTTCGAAACCGAAACTAAACCAAGAACCGTAATTGCGCATGCGTGATCAGCTAGGTGGGGCAAGCGGCCGCCCGACACAAAGTACCCTGCATCAATTGTCCATCCGGTCTTGCATGTTTTTTCCCGCCGTCCTAACCACCTCGCCCAGGCAACTGTACCGCCGTCTCGCGTCTCGCGCCCTCGTGCCCAACGTTGCTCGTGCCCTCATCCCTCGTCGTCTCGAAAATCTCGTCTCGCGTCTTTCTTGAATTTTTTCAACGATAGACGCCCCGACGCTCGTGTGCCGGGTGCCAGCCATGCCGTCATGCTGTGAATCAGAACCACGTTTTTGGGCGATGAGGGTTACTTTGTGAGCTGAAACGCTCGCGCGACCACAGTCGCCGTGGTCGCGCGACGTCGGGTTTTACCGTCCCCCACGTCGCTGCAGATATGGCGCTTTCTAAATTTGTTCATCAACATCCCTTTCCTTGTTGAAATCATTCACTTCTACAAAAATCGCCCTTTAACTCAAAGACTGCTTGTCGAAATATTGATTACCTAGGTTTCTCTCGGTGGACTTCCTTCCGAGAGCGAGCCCGGTACGTGAAAAATCTGCCGCGAAGAAAAGTTAGTGAAGAGAACTTAGCTAAAGCAAAGAAGGCAATGTGTGCACGTTGAACCCGCACATCGCGCTTCTTTGTCTCGAGTTTAGTCGTTGCACAAAGCGCTCCAAGAACTTTTTAACCCTGACTCGCGATGTCATGCATCGATGCGTTCAAGTTCTCTTTTTCTGTGTGTTTAGCTCGTACATCGCCTGCCGGCCTGGCAAGCACAGGGAGTGGCGTTTATTCGGTTTCGATTGAACAGCCGTTGTCTCCGCTCGCGCAACGAAGCACGTGCCACTGCAAGCCTGCTGAAGTTGCCCTCACGTGCATGTGAACATGACTGCTTGACAAAGGCGCCAGCCGGGACGCTTGCAATTCATTGTTTTGCGTTTGCTTACTTTTGACGAAAATCTGGCACGCCGGGAACCAGTAAAACGATGGCAATCGTTTTTTTTTTTTTTTTTTTTCAGAATTGCTCGGCAACGCTTATAACACTGTACACTTGTGGGATGTCTCAGCAGTAAAACACAAACAGCGAGTTCTGTCACAGCGGACCACAAAGTGCCTTTAGTTTGTCCAGCAATTAAAACAAATATATTTTTTTTATTTCTCCAAAAATATCTGCTCAAAAAAAAAAAAACTTTTTTATTCTCTGAAACACTGTTTTGGCTGCGCCAAAGGCCACTTTTGCTGCTCCAAAACACTGTTTTGGCTGCTCCAAAAGGTGCTCCAAAAGGGCTTAGGCCAATCACATCACTGGAATCAGAATCATGAGTAATTTCTCAATAAATAACGCAGTCATCAGCAAATAAGACATTTTTGAGGATACATGAGAGGGTAGATCGTTAATGTATATAAGGAATAATAACGGATTGAGCACAGAACCTTGAGGAACGCCTGATGTTTCTGATACCATAGCAGATCTTGTGTTATTCACGTTGACAAATTGTTTACGGTTCGTTAGAAATGAATGTATCCACTTGAGTACCGCCAGATCAATATTTAGTTTACTAAGCTTGGACAAGAGTAAGGTATGGTGCACTTTATCAAAGGCTTTAGAGAAGTCTAGAAATACGCAATCTACTTTGGAGCAAACGTCAACGATAGAATGAAGGTCATGCATGAATGATACAAGTTGTGTTTCGCATGAGAATGTCTTTCGAAAACCGTGCTGAAAGGGACAAAAAAACTTATTTGATTCTAGAAAATTGACTATGTTAGAGTAAATGATATGCTCTAAAATTTTGCTTGGGAGACTGGTCAATGAAATTGGGCGAAAGTTTCAAGGGTTGAATTTATCACCTCCTTTGCGAACTGGGACCACCTTGGCTACCCTTCAGTCGTCTGGCAAAATACCTTATTATAGGGATTGAGAAAATATACTCGCAAGAAGAATGGAGGAGTACATTCTAGTATTCTTCAGAAACTTGGAGTTTATACAGTCTATACCACATGATGAGGATAGTTTAAAGGGGCCCTGCAAGGACTTTCTACTGTTTTTTTACTTTGCATTGAACCTGAGCGCACTGAACGTAGTAACTTAGTGAAACTTTTCTTTTCGCAAAATTCGCTTTATTTTAAAAGTTATAGGCAATTTAGAATTACAAAAACAAGCAAAAAATAACCTCCTTCATGACGTCGTAGGTCCTGGCTTGAGTGGCCGTAAACTAGAGGAGAAATAGTGAGCTCATCGAGCGCTCACGGCCGCCGCACTCCGTGTCGACGGCGCCAGAGGGCGCCACTAAAGCATGTTCTGGATAGGCTGTATGCAGCGGGCAGCCAAAGCGGCTTTCATTGCGTTTGCTGCGCGATTAAATGACACTTCATTGGCCACAAACGACAGCAAACACGGGGTAAAGATCAGTCCAGAATGGGCGCCACTTTGCACTGCCATACCGCGAAACGGCCACACCGCAACACAAAGCATCTCGCCGAAGGCCTTCGGAACGCTAGGAGCCGGTTGGATCCTCCTGTCCATACGACTGCAGCGCCACCGCGTACATCCGGGATTTTTCCGTGTCGGCGCCTTATCCCACTACTCCTTTCTAGTATGCGCCGCCTTTTCCACCGCTTGGTGGCGGGTATGTTGACGGGTCATTTCTTGTTTCCGTACCTTATAAACTACATTTCTCTCTTTTCTTCATCTATAATAGTGAACAAAAACTACTTTTATAAATAATTGATACGGTTCGCGCCACTTATATTTTGTATTTCGACCAAAGAGAAGTTTTTAGTGGCTCTGACCAGTAGTAAGCCGAGGACCAAAGACGTCACATTTTGCGCGCTTTCGGTACCGCGGGTCGCCCTCGTCGGTGGAGGAGGTTTCCGTGTCGTCCGGTTAAAATATGGCGTACTGATATTTAGCTACTCTTTCCGTGCCCGCTGGCTTGCCCGAACCCCAAGAGACGTGGAAACCGCATAAAAGGTAGACGCTTAAATATGATTGCAGGGCCCCTTTAAGGGAATCGATTATGTTCACAATGCCTTCAGGACTAATTGATATGGGGTACATGGGGACGTAGTTATAGGACATGTATGTTTGATCATTACTTATAGAGAGGTCGGAAAAACAGCTGACAAAAATAGCATTGAGTTCATTGGCACACTCTTCACAAGAAATAGGGCTACCATCATTGGCTCTGAGCTCTACAACTGTATTACTTTTCTCTTTCGTGGTATTCCAGAACTGGCGGGGGTAATTAATTAGCATAGATGGTAATGTACAATTAAAGTAAGTACTTATTGCACTACACACAGCTGTCATGTACAAATCAGCAGAAGCATGGTATGCGTCCCATCGGTGAGCTGTGGGATCATGCTTAGCGGCACGGAAAAAACACTTTCCCTTGTTCCTAAGTCTCCCAATTGTCCTAGTAAACCGTGGTGCATTCGAGTTCGAGTAAATTCTTTTGTGTGGGGTGTGCTACTCAAGGAGCTCATTTACTTTTAGTTTGAATATATTCCAATTTTCGTTAACGGAACGCCTGAAAAAACCACTTAGAAAGGTGTCTAAAAACAATGCCAATTCACTATTAATAGCATTGAAGTCTGCTTTACTATAATCCCGAATTGTTTTAATAGTATTGGAAGTAGCTTGCAAAAATATATGTAAATCAATATGTAGCAAGCAGTGGTCGCTCAAACCAGGCAGGTACAAAATAGATGATACTAAGTCTGGACATGTCGTCAACACAAGATCTAAAATATTTGCAGAGGTAAGAGTAATTCGTGTAGGTTGATTAACTAGTTGAGAAAGACTGAACTCGGAACATAAATTAATGAAGTCATTCCCTTCTGATGAAAATGGGTGTACAGTAGGTGGCATAATAGACCACTTAATGCTAGGAAAATTAAAATCACCGAGGAGAACTATTTGTGACGTAGGAAACCGACTAACGATTGCATTAACCGAACCATGCAAATGTTCACAAACGGAGGACGAAGCGTTGGGTGGCCGATAGCACACACCCCAAATTAATTGCTTGTAGTTTACAGTTACGCTGACCCAAAGCATTTCAAAGTCAGTTAAAACATCGACAACGTTTGAGACTATACCATCGGTCACAGCAATAAGAACTCCACCCCCCATTCTTTCACCTCGATCCTGCCGATATACGTTAAATTTCTTACCGCATGTAAATATTTCACTGCTCCAAACTCTACTAGACAGCCATGTTTCAGTTGACAGAATAATTTCGCAATCAGAGGACTCAATAATTGAACTAAGATCATCCTGGCGGCGCATGACGCTTCGAATGTTGCAAAAAAAGTAAAGGAACATTACGTGCCTCGAGGCAGCGCCTTGAACCAATCCCCCCAAAATCCTATCTGGACGTCGCCCCGGTCGATGCCGAAGCCCCGCTGTTTTCAGCTTGATCATTAACTGGCCGCACGGCGCCAGTGGTAACGACCTCGTAAACGTTGTCCTCAGTGAAGTCGTATGCGTATATCTTTTCGTTGATGTGCAATTTGTTATATTTTAGTTTAAACGCAGAATTTTTTGATTTTCCGAAATCGATTAGTTTAGATCTAGCTTGGCGTGTCGCCAGTGAAAAATCTTCACTGACTGATAAACCGCTACCTTTGATAGCAGCTCTCGACTGAAGGACACTATCTTTTGTATTGAATGACTCGAATTTGACGATAACAGGCTGACAGTTATCTTTACAAAAAGAGCCTAATCTGTGGACACAGGCAATGTGTTCGCAAGGAATTCCCAGATCGGAAAGAACATTGACAACCTTTCTTTCAGTGTGTGACCAAGTTTCAGCAAGAGAATCGGCAATGCCATGAAATATCAAGTTATCACGACGTGACCAGTCTTCTATTTTATTAAGACGAGAGCGAAAAACAACATCTTCATCCTGAAGGTGCTCGATGTTCTGGCGCGTAGTGCTTAGCTCCCGTTGAACTTTGTTAATCATCAGTGCTCCAGACTCGACTGCCGCTAGTCTTTTGTCAATAGAGCTTAGTCTAGTTTCAATCTTTGTCTGGTTTGCCTTTAAAGGGGCGATGCACCGATTTTTGTATTTTGCGCAAATACCGCTTAGAACGGATCCCTGACATTAATGAACTGTGAAATACCCGTTCATTTTTCACCACACGCAATCGAAGTCGCAAGAAAAAAAATAAAGAAGAACGAGCAGAGTTCACCCCCTCAACTTGCAGCCAGAACAAGCAGCCACGTGATCTGGAGTTGATTATATCCCGCCAATGTTGATCATAGCCATGCGCTGGGGTTGGCAAAGCACAGGACATGCGCTGAGTTCCAGACATTGTTATGGTTCGGCTGTTGCCGTCATTGCAGCGATTGGACACAAGACACTACCCGAACGCTTCTCGAGCTATCGATTATCACGAGCCCAAATCGAGTGTCCACGCCATGCTCGGGTTCAATCTATGAGCTGCATTCAAATATTGTCACTGGGCTGTACTGCTACCGCCCAGCTACGTCATCAGGTTTTGCGAAGGAGAGATTGAATGAAAAATCTCGGTTTTGTCCTCGAAATTACAGCGCAACAAAGGAGTTTCTTGGTCCGTGGCGTTGCGTGCGAGTATCCTTGAGTCCCACTAGTGCCAGTAAGCTTGTGTAAAGTGAAAAACATTCTGATTGAATATCGTTGCACCGCCCCTTTAATTCGTTCACTGTACTTATTATGCCCGCCTGTCCTTCCTCAAATTTGATTGAACGAGTGTTTAGCTCTTGTAACAAGCAAAATATTCCAGGTCCTAAGTCGGATGCCTGGGCATCCGACATAGGACCTGGACTCATTTCCACATCCCCAGATAGCAACAATAGTTTCAGAACATCAAAACACTGACATGCTAGAAGCAGTAACGTTTGTGGGCATGGGAACAGAATAAGTAACACGTCGTCTGACTTCTTAGAATGTAAAGAAGGGACAGAACCAACCTGCATGAGCAAGAACGGAGGGGTGTTATCCATCCGCATGGTGCAGCTGTTCCCATGCCCATGACCTAAGTTCTACAACTTTGGAGATTTGTCTTTCTAGGTTTCTAGGTGTTTCATGGCAAGTTTGGCTGGTGCACTTGGAGGAAGACTGAATGTTGCTGAGAATTAGACCGTTCAAGTTTTGGATAACATTTTGCCAAAAGTGCGCCCCAAAATGTTTGATATCTTCCCGTGCACTCTATTTTATAGTATTCCTTGAATATCTGAATTTTTGAATAGTAGTTTGATATAATACTCTTCGACATTCACTTCGAGATGAACTGCGATAATCATGCTTTTCGAAGTGTGGATTGCGGGGGGGGGGGGGGGTTAGCTTAGTCATGTTGAGTGCACTTCTTACCAAGCACCGGTGCACTGTAAGGAAGCAACACCCGTAGGGCTTGCTTCCATGGGTGTTGCCACAATCAACACTTCAAAAAGTAAGAATATCATGGTCACGTGCTTATCAGAAGCTTCCTTGAGGTCTACCCACTATCCTTTAATCAGAGCCAATTAGAGCTCGACCTTCTGATCTCATCATAACCCCTGCAAAAGAAGTAGACTAACTTTTGCTCCCACATAGGTTTAATATTATATAAAATTCATTGTTTAGGCATTGAACTTTCTGAGGTCACAGTCCCATAAATATATTTAAATACAAATCAGCTTAAAAATGGACAAGTGGAAACTTGGGAACAACCTTCATGAGTTCAACTGGGTTTTTGTTAAGCATGTTGCAACAGTAGCACTTGGAGAAACTATTCAATATTCGACTGGAACATATTCGGCCAAAACCACTATCTGCTTCAAACTCAAAATCCAGTATTCGTGCATGCCTTATATTTTACAAACAGGGGCACATGTTTTTAATGTATTTAAACTTTGCTGTATAGTTTCTACTTTTGATTGTTTGTCTATACTTTGCAAACAGAAATCTTGACTTCAGATATGTGATTTTATGGTTATATTCTTTACTCTACAGCAAAACTATACACCAACTCATGTTTACAAACGAACTGGAGCGTCTCTATACTCTGTTTCACCTTATGTTGTAGCGCAGGAAAGGCTGTAACCGCGAGCTCCTTGCTCTGGGGCAGATCTCGGCGGCACAAGCTCTTGTGCAGTAAGGGCAGCTGTCAACGCTATGAGCTCGCACTTTGAGCCTTCGCTGCGGTACAACATAAGGTGAAACGGAGTATAGCGGACGCCACCGGCGCCGCGCATGCGTGATGGAGCGCAGGCAAGAAGCTTGTCGTCACTCATAAACAAACCATTGAAATGGGATGTTGTCGGCGTCAGTGTGAGTCCCCCTGCCCTTTTTTCCGTTTGAATTGTTGATTCTACGTCTTGCTGGCAATGTCTTCTACGTCTTCCTGGCAATGTCCAACTATTTGAACGGCCTCAGCGAAATTACAGAGGCTCGTTACATCGCAAAACTTTGCGTGATTGATGTGACATGCGGCGAATCATTCCGTGTGGACGCCGTAGAATGTACGCTAAAGTCTGATTCACATGTTGAGATTTCGCTCGCAATTTTAAGTCGTGACGTCGCTCGGGCTGCAAAAGCGTGAACCATGGCTGAGATGGTCGACGTCGATACTGAAAATCGCAAGCAGAATTGGATCAAGTGAATCAGACATAACAAATCGGTGATGGCCACTGGAAACAATGATTAACATCTCCTTGTATCTACTGTTTACATTGAGCCTGCTTACCAACCTTCAAACTTAAGTCTTTTGAGGCCTGCACTTACTTCTTATAGCAAGTATCGAGCCAACATTTGGTCTATGGGCCGGTGTCGTCTAAAAGAGCAGACGACAAGCAGAAACGTTTGAAAGAGCAGACGATAGTTCGAACAATCAGGCGGCTGTTCAAACTTGAAGACGCACTGAACGTAGTCCGCAGGAGGTCCAAACAATTTGACGGTTTTCCGGCGTTCATGTTGGAACAAAACAAATAAATTTGATGACCACAAGTATCCATGAATTCATCACAACGTGCTTCTCCCCCAAGCAATTGTGGTATGACGGCATCTGGTTTTCACTTTTTACAGCACATATCCACACTCTCGGACGAACAGAGCACATTAAAACTGACCTTCAAACCTTTGTCGACTCTTTTGGTACAGCCCTAGTCGCGGCGTTTTGACGAGAAGGCAGGTTTTTGTCTTGTTTCTTTCAAAACAGTGCAGGAAGACACGTCTCACATGGGGACTTCCACCCACAGTCCCAGACTGGAAGTGCGCTCAACGCGCCACCACCCCGCCGTGACGTAACACAGTGGAGTTTGTGTATATTTTAATCAGTACAAAAGAAGTTAGATTTTTCAAATTGCATGTAAATGAGGAAGTTAAAAAAAGGGGCTCTCTAGTCAAGCTTTGTGACATAGCTATTGAAGGTGTTCCTCTGTCACAGTGCACTTAATTTGCACCGGTGGCCCATTCAACACAGCTGAAAGGGTCTTGCTACAAACTTTGAATATATCCAAAATTAGATGCTAAAAATTTTACAATGACACCAATCCCTTCATACGAGTATAGAGAGATAAACAGTTGAAATGCAGGCGAGCTGGTGTAAGTGATGCCAAAACCCAAAAGTAAAGTAAAAGACAAAAAAAAAAAAAATTTTTTTTGTCTATCACTTACATTGTTTTTCTGTCAATGAATATAATAATGCTTACTTCAATATTGAAGTTTCGAATACTTGCAATTTTATTATACGGGTTTATAAAAATTGTACAATAAGCACTATACCCAGTTATACGATTGACTTGAGCCTCAAGTGTTTCCTAGACTAGAGATCTTCATTTTCATTACCTACAGACAAGCTCCTTTCTGGCTAAAACAATAGAGTCTACGGCCTAATGAGCTACATATATGCCAGAAAATATGGCACCTGCCACAAAGCAGTAAGGCAGGCAGAGATGAAGACTGACAGCCAGGAATGTTTAGATAATGCTTACACACCTTTTGGAACACCAGACCTTGGAGTGACCACAGAAATGATCTCTGGCAGTGAAGCGGATGACTTGCGGCAGAGTTTGATGAAACTATGTGATGAAAGTTGCTGGGCAGATGGCCTAGAAACAAAAAAGAAAAAAAAAAAAAGCGATATGTGTAAGTAAAACAAGGTAACATTTTTCATGTTTGTCAGCTTGCTGATCAATGAAACAGTCCTCGCTGGACTGAATTAACAGTGGATTGTAGTGGCTATGTCGGGTTCAAGTCACTGAAGAGCAATTTTTACATTATCAGCCTACAGTCGAGCCCGGTTATATCACACTCAGGTATTTCAAATTATTGTTTATACCAAACAGCCCAAACATCCCCTTGAAAATCACATGTAATAGTATGGGTACATTGTCTTTTCGTATCCAACTCCTATGGCGGAAACACTCGATATAACGAATGATAGAGCAAACAAAGCCCAGCTGCCCGTTGCTTTTCCTGAGATCCGATTGTATGATTGCACCGGTGGCGAGCACATCGCTTGTGTTGGGTGGCTGGCAGACCCCCGATTCAGCATACACGCGAAAAGATACGCAGCGAAAAAGCAGTTGTGGGAAAGGAGAGACGATGAACAGTAAAAACAAAAGTGGAGGATGGCAAAAGCAAGGGGAAGGGCACGCGCACCCGTGTAGGGAGAGCAGGGAGTGCCCGCTGTTGGGGCGGTAGCCTGTGTCCTTTTCCCGAACACCGCTGATGCTGCATGATTCCCTAACCCCAGAATAAAATAAGCAAAAAAAAAAGCCTTCCGCAAGTCGAGTGTGTCGACAACAACGTTTGTGCAATTGCACTTTGAATGCCTCATCTTTGTTTTCCTTTTTCTTTTGCCATTATTGCTTTGCCCAGTTTTTTTTTGCCTTTCCTTTTTTGCTGCTTAAATTTAGTGAGCTTTCTTTTTTTATTGCTTGCCTAACTTTTTTACATGTATCAAGAGGTCTTTTTTTTTATGCATCTCTCTCTTCTGTTTTTGTTAAATATTATTTTCATGTTTTGCTGCTTGACCTGCGTGGAGGTCTCAACCAGGAGCGCAAGTAAGTGCAGCTGTGTGGGTGGTCTCCGCCAACTACGCTTTACTGTATTTAGCGGCTCCTGGATGCTCTATTTGGTAAACTTCCATTTGTCGCGACCTTTGGTATTAGCAGAGACGACAGGGAATTTCAACTCGAGCTTAATTTAACATTTTTCGTATATCAAATTATTGATATATCCAACTATTTTACGATACCCTTTGAATTCAATATATCTGGGTTCGAATGTACTACGATGTACTTCCACTACATAAAGAGCACTTATGCTGATTGCGACTAACCTCACTTCAATGTCAACTGCAATCCGCGTCAAATGTTCCCATATGCTGCCAACATACTAACATGGATTTGTATTAAAAGTTAACACAATTACTCAGACACAGCAGGCTGAAAGGAACTTGTCTATCTTTCATTCCACTCATTTGCATTATGAATTTGACACAAAGAAATGTAAGAACTTTGCTGTGCAGTTTTGTCACAGCATAACCAAGCACATAAAAGACATTCTGTAGCATAGAATAATGCATGGCGGTAGTTAAAAATTTCAGCAAGCCACGTGTGACTCGAGGAGTAAAGAGGAAACAAAACTGAAACTGACAGTGCAATAAGACAACAATGAAGGATTTGAGCTTACCTTAGCGTTGGATCCCTTTGCAAGCAGAGTGAAGTAAAAGATGAAAAATCACTCCCAAAAAGGTTGGCCTTTGAAGAACTTTCCCCACTTGGCTTGCACATATCTGAAGGAGGCAAAACGAAGTGCAAATAAGTCGAACCTCGATATAACGAACTTCAATGTAACGAAATCCTCGATTTAACGAAGTATTTTATTTTTCATAATTTCTTGCCCATAGACCCCATGTGTTTTTAGTTCCTATATAACGAAGTATATTTTGCTGCTATTTCAATATAACGAAGCGCCATTGCCATAGAAGGCAATAAATAAACCAACTCTAAAAAACAACCTCGCAAAAAAATTGTGGTTAAAAAAAAAAAAAAATTATGCGCAAACGCGAGCGCTTGATAGGTTACTTCACGGGGACAGGCCTTCCAACGTTCCTAGGCTGCCCGAGGATGCGGCGCCGGTAGCGCCGGCGAGGCATGCGGCAAAGCGGATTCCGCGAGGCTGGCCAGAAAATGCCGAGCAAAATGTTTACACGGCATAACAGCATCACCATTGACATTCACTGATCATCATAGTCCAATGTATCGCGGGTAGCGCGGGAGCCAACTTCAGCGGGGAGCGACGTGATGGCGCGACCGCGCGACCGCACGGGCAGTGCCATCTAGGAGAAGACCGAAAAGACCGATTATCGTCTTGCGAGCGTGATGTAAAGCAAAGGCGCAAGCACACTGTGGGCGCAAGGGGGCAAGTAAACTGTGCGGTCAAGAGTGCTGTGTAGGTTGTTGGCAGTTGGCACCGCTTAAACTAAACAGCTTTATTTTTGAACCGGGCGGTTCACTTACGTGCTTGCTGCCATAAGGAAACGTAAAGTTCTTTCTTTGGATAAGAAAGCAAACGTTTTGGACGCCATCCTGAAGAAACTGCCGAGATCACGAGGACTCGGGAAGTGCTCGACGCAATGGACGTACTGAGGAGGTACACGGCGTCGCATGGGCAGCAAGATGCCGTGCGAGCGCTCTGGGCGCTCGAACGGCTCGAACGCCGTATGACGACGCCGACGCCGCTGCTACTGTCGGACAAGGCGCAAGCAAAACTCGCGGACTACTTTGCCCCTAAATAAATGTCATTTTCGGTGAGTTTTCATACCCGTAAAATGTTTCGGAATTTTTTTTTCGCATGCTAGAGCCAAATTTCGATTTAGCGAAATTTCAATGTAACGAAGTAAATTGCGAATTTTACCGACTTCGTTACATCGAGGTTCAACTTAATCAACAAGTGGGTGTCAAGTACTACATGCTTGACTTTATTTCCGCCTCGCAACCAAGCTGATGTTCAGGTAACAGGTCACATAGTACTCAGAGAAGGCACTTCAATTTTTTAATTCATATTAATATATGAATTGAATATGTTTGATTGGGATAGTATACTAATGCAAGGGAACAATGTTATCACTGTGACCAGAGAAGAAGAAGAATAACGAAATGTTCTTGTAGCACTTAACGCTTTGAAAAATGGATTAGTAGAAAAAAAAAGTAACTGATGCAGATAACATCAATAAAATTCCAAAAATGTATAATTTGTTAAATGAGTAAGAGTAGCTTGAGCATGACAGCCTATAATAAAATGTCATTGCCTCATGAGCATAAAGCCTGCCCCCCGCCCCCCCCCCACCCCTCCCCAGGCAGAAACCTTTTCAACCTTCCAATTTTAAATCACACAAATAATATTTTTTCATAAGATTGAGGTTTTGGGACAAGTCCTCTGTGACGAAATCATAATTTTGTTAGCTTGATCAGCAAATGCCGTTTAGAATTATTACTTGACAACCCACTATGCGAATGCACGTCAAGACATTGATTGTCGTGAGCCAAAATCGAATGGAAGCTGTTATCTTTACGACGTCTAGGACAATGCCTAGAGGACGATCTAGGGATGCATAGGCCGGTGCTTTGTCTTGGAGTCACCAAGGCAGCTTATGGCGACAGCCAACAAAGTGAGTAGGAGCCTCGTTCCAATGCTCCTACTCGCTCAGAAAGGCAGCAGATTTCTAAGTTTGCTGAGTTACATTGAAATGCTCTATATAGGGTGCTACGAGTTGAAAGGCTTGCTCTAAGATTAACTGGGAAAATCGACACCTGCACATAACGAGCTTAGACTTTCAGTAAAGGTGAATTTTACCTTGTGAAATTTTAAGACGTAGCGTTGTTCAAACTTTTCCTATGCAAAGTTACCACACCATCGAAATATTTCATGGCAAGCTCCGATGCAGATGACCTAAATAACCGAGAGTTGTGCTTGAGGTGGCCACCTCCCGACAGGCACGACGAGCGGACGACGGCGCTGTCTGCTTTCGACAAGGTGCTTGACGTGCCTACCGGGAGATGGCGCCACAAGCCTGACTCTTGGTTACCTAGGTCGTCTGTGTTGCAGCCTGCTGTAAAAAAAAATGTCAAAAGCATTGTTTGAACCTTTCACAGGAGCAGAGCTACGTCTTGAAATCTCACGAGGTAGTACTATCCACCACTGAAATGCGCCTTTGGCGATAGTTTGAGCTCATTGCGTGCACACTTGAACCTTTCTGGCCGATTTTAGGGCCAGCCCCTTGATTCATAACACCCCGTAGCTCGGGGATTATCAAACCCTTCGACAGGAGGAACCCCTATTTCTCTCGACTGTTAGTAAAGGAACCGCTCCCAGTCTCACATAAAGGCAATAAGGCGGGGAAGAGCTTACGGACATCGTAGGCAATGATGTGGATAACAGGGAGTGTCTTGCCCATAGTTATGCATCAATGGGTCTGCTCAGTTTCGTTAAAATGGTGCTTAAATTGGAGAAACACTTCACTGAGAAAAAGAGACGGTCAAGGAAATTCAAGAGCTCGGGGAACCCGCGAGGGTATCTTGGGGAACCCCTGAATTCCCTGGAACTCTGGTTTGAGAACCCATAACTGTGTCTTCTTTAGGCTTTACAGGTCTGTTCTGAAAAAAGCTGCGAAAGTTACACTAATGCTGTCCGTGCAGGGGAGTTAGACCGCCAGGGGGACCTAACGTAGGGGGCTAATCGTCACGATACGTCACATAATTAACTAAAATTCGTTAATCAACTGCTTAATTAGCAAAAATAACATGTGCTTTCAATTAAGTAAATTTCAGAAAGAATTCAGGAGTGTGGGAAGCGTGGCAGCACGCTAAAGCTACCACTCGTGCGACGGGTGCAACGCTGGCAGTGCGAAAACACGGATGATAAGAGACAGAAAAACCGCACGAAAGGTGTTTTTGCACCAGTAGCCTTGAACCTGTTGGACGAGTGGTAACTTGAGCCCACCACCGCGCCTCCCACGCACCCCAGATCTTCCTAAAATTCACTTATTTAGTGGTTCTTGATGACGCTCGACAAGTTTGCGAACAAACTCTAACCTACTTATTGTGACGATTATCGGCCTACCGTAATATCCCGAGTCATCGCCCATCCCTGAGCCATCGCCCACCCCATTTTTGGGGCCAATATCGATTTCCGGAAAAACACCGAGTCATCGCCCACCCCTTCAAATACCCCAGCGCGGACTCTGGGATCCGCGAACACTCATCCTACCCGAATGACGCGGCCGCGGACCTTACAGTTGGAGGACGTCCGTGACAAAGTGAAACGAAGGAGGGAAAGACACTTTTTTTTTTGTTTACGCATTTCCTCCGTGAGCGACCCCAAAGTGGTCGTGTATCCGTGCGAAAAGAAAACGATGGAGATAACAAAATAAGAGTTTGTTAACGTAACCGCGGAATGTTAGGTCAAAGTCTGTCTCTGCCGAAGTAAGGTCACCGCGAACCCGCTCCTTCTTCCCGCCCGTCGCGACCGCTGTTGTGCAATATTTTAGGCAAAGCCAAAGCGTAAATAAAGCTTTGCTGGAACGTCCTACACAGACGTTTACAGAGCGTCCCAACCGTGCATTGATAGCCCGCCGTGCACGGACGCACGTATGTACGCACCAAACAAGAAAGTTGCGCAAGAGCTTGCAATTGACAAGGCGCTCGACTTGGCCCGACGCCAAAGTATTTGCCAACGCGACCACCGGCGTTCCCGCTTTCCCAGCATTGCTCTTGGTCGCCTCTTTGGTCCGCTCGCTCGCTCGTTGCGCCTGGTCGGTTTTTCTATTTTCTTGTAGACTTTTCTTTCTTTTTTTTTACTAACTGGGAGAACATAATGGTGACATTCTTTCACGGAACAAACGTTCGTGCTATATGCAGATCGGCGGTGTTTCTAGCGCGTATGCAAGCAACGGTCTTCGCTATAGTAAAATATTCTTTCGTGAGCATTTTTTTCTATAAAACAATGAAACTAAATCGAGTTTTGAGTTTGATGTATCTCTTGTGCATCAGCGCTAGATACGCAGAGAAAAATAGGCGGTTTTTTCCGCTTTTTTTCAAGTGTTTGTGCTCACCCACCGAGACATGGCCCACCCCACTTTTTTAACGAATTTCAGGCGGTTGGGGGGTGGGCGATGACTCGGGATATTACGTATATTATGTCCCCCTTGCCACATAACTCACTTGCAAACATCGCATTAGTGTAGCATTTGGGTTTTCTTTTTGAAACAAACGTGTAGACCTTTGCAGCGGCAGCCTCGACCGAAGCAATTTGCAGCGCGCGTCCCTGGTTTTGAGAGTGTACGTCAGTGTTGCCCGGCTATGCTGGGCTGTGGGTTTTCTCATCTGTGGGCTGTGGCAGCCTGCATAGGCACGATTCCGGATAGCCAGGGGCGGCTGAATTGCAGCGTTTTATATTTTCTTTTGTGTTCTGTGGCAAATAGAATTTATCACGGTCTTTAAGAAGCACTGTACTATTTTTTGGAACTAAAACAAACAAATGAAAGCTACTTTTGGTGAGTCCGTGCACGAAAAAAAAATGCAACTAAAATGTTTGTTTAATTTTATGTTGATTTTTTTTGCGACACCATACGCTCAGCCGCGTCAATCTACAAAGGTCTTAACGGTCCAAAATATTTAGCCACACAGGATAGCCGAAATGCACGGGTATTCCCTCCTCACAACATGATATTAAAAAAGTCTTATTAATCGAACACCATATAGTGTACCATACCCCACGGTGCCGTGTTATCCGAACAGGATTTGAGAAAGGTCTCAAATAACACAGCACATCCAATATACAGTGTTGACGAGTCACTTCACGACGATTGGAAGGAATCCGGCTTGTTTTATGGCATGTTTTGCAGAAAGCTCCCCTTTTATTTTTTATTATAGGTATATATATATTATATTCTTTTTTTTTCACAACACCAAAGCAATTGAACAAATGTGTCTGACCATATCAGCTATTTTTCGCGAAGACTGGGAACATAGTCGGGGAGGATTTTCAGAGATTATCTCAATGTAAATAATTCTCGAAGAATGTCGAAAGAACCCACGTCGTGGGCTGCTTGACGTTCGCTTTCTTCATTTGTTTCCTGCGAAGGCTGAGCAGGCTACAAGCCCTGGTATTCTCTGGTTCCCCTAGTTCTCAAAGTGGAAGATAACACACAGAGGGTAAGCATCCTGAATAGGCAAATAAAGTAAAAAGTTCCGAGGAAAGCCGAAAAACTCCGAATGCACAATGCAAGTGGGGAGTCGCGTTGAACGGATTTCCACAGCTCAGGTGGATGGCAGAAATTTCTGGCTGATGGCGTCGCTCGAGTCGCAATATGGCGGCGGCCAGAGAGCTCTTTTTGCGAAGGTCTTAAATAAAATGCCCTGTATGTTAAGCATCTTGCAAAGCAACGCACAAACTGCCCGACAGCAAAGCAAGTGCAGAACAGAGTGCGGACAAGGCACTCGCAGTCGACTTGCCGCACATAAAGCAGCCCACCTTGGCTAGATGCCTTGACAGCAGTCCCGTCACAGAGGGCGCTGCTCGCCTGCCTGGGCACGAGGTCTCGCAGCTTGGCCAGCAGCATCTGGGTGGGTGCCATGCCCGTGAACGGAGCCACACCATTGGCCAGCTCAAAGGCGGTGACCCCGACGCTGTAGATATCCGACTTCGAGTTGTACCCCATCAGGTTCTGCATAGTGTGCCTCGATTTCAGAGTGTTGCCAACTGCTCGGCAGGGGTCATGTGGTTTATGGGCAGCACTTGCGAGACAAGGTGCAAAGAGGGGGCCGAATTATTGGTCGTCCGCAACTGTCTCAGTCTTGCTCCACTTCCCTGCTTGCTATGCTCCTGCCAAGCAAGAACACATGCTTGCGCACATGCAAGCATCTGTTGTTGCTCTCTATGGTTTGAGTTGGTCCCTCTTGTAAATCCAGGCTCTCTAGTTCCGTGTACAGAAAAGCGGCGGCGGCCACTGTTAAACGAGAAAGTGCGGAAGCTGCAGACGAGACACTTACGGGGATCCGGCAACCCAAGCTGCCAGAATCAATTGCCAGATTTAAACAAATTAGCGCTGTTAGGTTATCCTCCTGTGCTCAAAATAAATTCAGCTTTGATCTAACCTGGTGCATCTCGCAATTAAAAGCAACTGGGATTAAGAATCAGTAAGGGTGAAGGATTCTTAACACACCATTTAGCACAGCAGTTTTGGTTATGGTCAAAGGGCACGTGGCAGATCATAGAACAGCAGTCTGCTGACATAAGAGCAGAAAGAAAGTCTGCTTTCAGAAGTTTTCAAGTTAAATTTTTGCACTATACACCATAATGCTAAACATAAAGATGGCGTGCTAGTTTCAATTCAAGTCGGATCTTGCTGTTTGTCACCTCATCAATTTATAATATCACATGATAACTTCTTTACTGAGGCGTTCAAAAAATAATCATCAATCAGAGTCGGGAAAAATTGTGATTAAAATTTCTGTTCACAACAGCCCAAAATAAAACTGGAATAAATAGCGAGACCTACCTAAATCAACCCTATTATGCATCTAATCGGAATGATCATAGTCTTAAAATTAGAGAGTAGCGTGCCAAGATCAAGCATGTTTGCCAGTTCTTTCTTTCTTTGAATGATTGCACAATGAAATCGACTCATGGAAGAAGTGTGCCGTTTGAATGAAGATGTGTTTTTTCATCTCTGTAAATCCCCCTGCGGTAATGCCCCTGGGCACTGTGGGGTAATTATTCAATAAAGAATAAAGAAATATATAAAAGTATATTCTTCAGTGAAGACAAAGAAATGTAATATAGGTAGTTTGCTCAATTTATATACTAAGCTTCAAAGCAAATCCAGTTTTCTTTATGGCTTCCGCTTTGCTTTCCTTTGTTTCAATAGTACCAAGCTTTTTTAGTTCCAAGTGTTTTTAAAACTTTTAGTCTACCAAAGAATACCGCACATCTAGACGGCGGTTTAAAAAGCGCAAAGGACTAAGAAGAGGAGGAGGGGACAGGATAGAACGCTTATGTGCTCTGTCCAGTCCCCTTCTTCTCTTTTTAGTCCTTTGCGCTTTTTAAACCGCCGTCTAGATCAGGGGTGGCCAAGCTGCGGCTCGCGAGCCGCATGCGGCTCTTTGCGTGTTAAAGTGCGGCTCGCGGCTTCCTCAACTACCCCTACCTTATCCCCCCCCCCCCTCCCCCCCCCCCCCCCCCCAGCCTTCCTTTCGGTCACACGAGCACTTCCCCAAAAAGAGAAATGGAACGCGTTTTAAATCGAAAGACAGGTTGCTGTTTCTTAGTCTTGTGCTACTGCTACCTTACGTACAGTTCGACTGTGTTTTAATCAAATAGATTGAAAATAATTCGAGTTTCATTTATTGCTCTGGACAAAAGTTTGCTCCCCCCCCCTTCTTCTCCTCCTCCTCCTCCTCCTCCTCCTCTCCCTCCCCCTCCCCCCCACGGCTCTTGGAAGTTTTGTGGCTCTGTTTGCGGCTCTTAGGCCGGGTCAGCCTGGCCACCTTTGG
Organism: Ixodes scapularis; assembly: GCF_016920785.2. NCBI lineage: Eukaryota > Metazoa > Arthropoda > Arachnida > Ixodida > Ixodidae > Ixodes > Ixodes scapularis. The sequence continues at coordinate 122,254,853 of NW_024609835.1, forward strand.
TCTAGATGTTCAACCAACTAGCCCCCCAATTAATTTTGATGAATACTGCACATCCACCCATTCCACACTAAGTGCCCATTCCAAACTTTGTAAGATCTGAGAAAATACGCACAGTACATTGGTATGTAAAATTGATGACCGGACAAGCGCCCATCCCCTATTTTTTTGCGATTGTCTCCAAAGTTTGAGTGGGCGCTTGCCCGGTATTTTACGGTATGCTAACTTGCTGTAGAAGGCATATGGTGATGAAACAAGCACTGCAAGAAGTCCACCCTCAATGCAGCCCTATCAGACCGCAGTCACGTCCAAATAGTATGAGATATGAAATCTTCAAAATTTTACCTTAAACAAATAAATCACAAAACTCGAAGAAAAAAAAAAGAACTTGAAATTCGCATAATCACACCACTAACTTTGGAAGGATACGAGATTCAACATGAGCTTCAGGAGCACTTTACCATCCCTCTAAGTTGGGTTATGCCCAAAAGGAGGAAGTTTTTCTTCACCTGTTCTAGAAGTTCAGGACTCAGCCAGTTGAGGGTATTGACTGCATTCTCGGGGAAAGCGTGGATCCTTGACTGCCAGCGTCCATTAACTATGACGTTGCAGGAGTAGCGGAACCCTGACAGCATCACTCTGCCTTTGCTAGACAGAAGCAAGTGGCTGGCCTTGATGCTCCTGCATGATTTGCATGCAAGTAAGTGAATATCCTGCATCACATACTCTCACACTTTTATGCGGATTCTCAGTCAACTGCCCTGGAAGGACAGCTGTCCTGACTGACCACTAGGTCTCAAGCGACGCCATCTTGAAAAAAAGGTTTGGTTAAAAATATGTGGTACAAGTATATAATTAATCTAGTGAGGTGACTTCTTATTAGTAGTAGTAGAAAAAAGAAAGCCTTACTCTAACATGTGAAACTGCAAGCTATAAGGTTATAATTCTTCCTCTTATTCCATTCCCAGTGATGGAAGTGGCATTTGACCTCTTGGAGAAGGTTCTGTAGCAGGCAAAACACTGATTCGGAGCAGTCACTGATGCTTTTGGAGCAGATGCTAACATCTGCTCAACATCACTTGAAAAAAAAAAAAAAAAAAAAAAACGGATTGCATCGTTAAACGAGTTTTTTTTTGATAATGACTAAGGGCTTCTCTCTAATATTGGAGCATGTTACATATTATCTTTTGTAATAAAATTAGAAAGGGCCCAAAGGAACACGGAGCTTGACAAAAAGAAACCCGAGACAGCGGGTGAAAATGACACACACACTAAAAAATCCTTTAGCGTATCTACATTTATTTATTTTTTTTTCCTTTTAGAGTGTGTTGTTTTTACCCGCAGACTCGGGGTTTTTGCCATGCTTAATATTCACCGGCTCGTCTGCGCCCTCATGACGAGTTCATTAACACAGAGCTTTCTTTTTTAGAAACAAGTCCCTGGTCAGAGTAGGTTCCATTTACAATGCACTACAAAAAATGGTTTAAAAATCAATCGAAGAGCAACACTTCAGTTGCGCTAAAGCCCCACTCTCCTCCCCCTATTGCTTATTTAGCCCGTAAATATAATATTTGTAAAAAGCCACGAACAAGCACATCTACTATTTCTCAGCACGGCATTTCAAAATTAGAGGTCAACCTACAATCAGGATCAAGGAAGGTAGTAATTGTAATTTATTTGCACAAGAACAGTAATAGTATGGAGTGTAATTTCTGAGCCTATTGCACTAACCCAGGTGCCTCCCCATGTCCGTCGCTACTCCTAGCACTCCTGTGCAAATCGGTGAAGCTCGACATACACGCTTTCAAACTAACTTCAAACTTTCAAACTAACTGCTTGATGCCTCGAAATCTTTTTCTCTCATAACAAATCCATTGACTTGCAGAGCGCACTCGTAAAAATCATTCAAGCAGCGATGCGTCAACATTCTAGTTTTTGGAGCTTTTTGGAGATTCCAGTGTTTCCATCGGCGATTATGTGTTCAATACACTTCCCATTTTCTACCAAGGCCCAGACTGTTGCCACAGAAACGTCGTATTTATCTGCAATTTGATTTTTCGTCTGGTCTTTACCTGCTTTTTGAATTAGTGTAGTTCACTTACGATGCAGATCAGTTGTAATGCGCAGTTCAATCTCAAACACAGAAAAAAATGCGGCACCTTCTCGGTTTTGCTAGGCCTATTGTTTTGCATGGCAGACGATCGCGGGCCCCCGAGAATGGAAACAATCGTGTGCGACCGCAGCACCACTGACGCTCCTTCAGAAAGACGTCATTTATTTATTTATTGTACCCTCAGGGCCCAAAGGCATTGCAGAGGGGGAGAGCGTATACACAAACCCATTTCTGTTACGCCAGGGCGCGGTGGTGGCGCGTCGGGATCACTTCCGGTCTGGGGCTGTGCGCGGAAGCCGCCATGGGGCACGTGGATTCTTGTGTTACTTTGGAAGAAACCGGACAAAAACCTGCCTTCTCGTCAAAACGCTGCGACTGGGGCTGTACCAAAAAAAGTCGGGAAAGGTTTGAAGGTCAGTTTTCATGCGTTTTCTGCCTGCTCGGTTCGTCCGAAAACATGAATAGGGGCCGTGAATAGGGGCCGTGGAAAAGGAACAACAGACGCCGTCGGACTGCGATTGCTTGGGCAGGAAGCACTTTGGATTGAATTCATGGATACTTGTGGTCATAAGATTTATTTGTTTTGTTCCAACATGAACGCGGTATAACCGTCAAGTTGCACGGACCACCTGCGGAATACGTTCAGTGCGTCATCACGTTCAAAAGGCCGCCTAATCGTTCAAACTGTCGTCTGCTCTCTCAAACGTTTCTGCATGTCGTCTGCTCGTTCAAATGACAGCGGCCCGTAGACCAAACATTGACCTGGTAGTTGTGATAAGAAGTGCAACCTCAAAAGACGTTCAAGTTTGAAGGTTGCTTCGGGTAAGCAGGCTTGGTGTAAACAGTAGATATAAGGACATGTTGATGATTGTTACCAGTGGCCATCACAGACTTGTTATGAATGATTCACTCGGTCCGATTCTGCTTGTGATTTTCAGTATTGACGTCGACATCTCAGCTAAGGGTTCAGGCTTTTCCAGCCCGAGCAACGTCATGACTAAAAATAGCCAGCAGAACCTCACCACGTGAATCAGGCTTTAGCGTCCCATTTGCCGCATCCACGCGGAATCAATCGCCGCATGTTACGTTATTCAAGCCGAGTTTTGTAGAGTAACGAGCCTCGTTAATTTTGCTGATGCCGCTCAAGTAGTCAGACATTGCCAGGGAGACGTAGAATCAACAATTCCAACGCGAAAAAGAGTGTGGGAACTCACACCGACGCCGACAGCATCCCATTCCAATGGTTCGTTTATGGACGATGGCGAGCTTCTTGCCCACACCCCCATCGCGCATGCGCGGCGCCGGTGGCGTCCGCTACGGGCGCTCCGGTTTGTTTGTAAACATGAGTTGATGTATAAAAGGAAAACAAAATGTAACAAATCAACAATACAGCAAACAGATTATAATTAGGGTTCCGCATTTTCGGTTTTTATTTTTTCAAAATTCGGCACCCTTTTTTTGATGTTTATTTTAAGATTCAATTTTCGTTTTTTTTTTCGGCATATACTTATGCCCACAAAAGTTTAGCATTTTTTTCGGTGACTACGAAAGGAACACCATCGGACACCGGATCAGATGATCCTTGTAATTCTGATATTTGTGATCCCTCAAAGCACAGATACATTGAAAAAACAAAACAAAAAAAACACCAACATTTTATTTGGCAAATGTGTGCAACTGTAAAAAAACAAAAAAACAACAACAGAAGTACTAACAAGTCAGTGCCCAAAAAACATGGAACTTCACCTTCTGTGATCTTAATACAGTAAACACACATGCACTTTCCCAGGTTCTCCTCGTTGCTCCATGCTCATGCTTTGCTGTTAATGACCCTGGGCTTCGAGAATTCCCTCTCACATTAACACTGGACACTGGCAAGCTGACGAGATGAAACTCTGCCTGATCCAAAATCGGCCAATCAGCCAAATGTGAGTACCAAAAGAGACACGGTGCGGCGTTTCGAAGCACAACATATTTTGTGTACTCACTAAACTCTGGCTGCAGATCTTGCATGAAGCTAAAAACCCTACTTAGCCCACAACAGAACTTTTTTTTTAGGACCAGGAACTTGACACACTAAGCCCGATCACAGAAAGGACACAGATGTCCTGTCAAGGACAACCCAAGACCTCTTTTGCTGCATGTTGAACCTTGGAAGAGGGCAATCACTAAGAGGTCACACAATGTCGAACCTTTCAATGCCCTCTCTCCCCTGCCCCTCCCCCACCTCCCCCGCCCATCTCGACACGAACGAAAAAAAACAACAGAAAAGCAGGCCATTTTCGGTTAAAAAGTAATTTTAGAGAATGGATTCGGCTTACTTTTATCGGTTTAAACTGAAAATGCCGAACCTAAAAACTGACCTTTTCCGGTTAAAACCGAATTCCCTAGAATGGATTCAGCGCACTATTATAGATTTTTATCGGTTTAAACCGAAAACTCCGAACCCTAATTATAATAAATGAAATAAACAGGTCAGGAGTCAGCGCGAAAATGGTTAGCAATGGCACTTCGAAAAAGTTTAGAGTCAGTTATGGCAACAATCAAACCAGAAAGGCGGTTCCATTCTTTAGCTGTGCGTGATAGAAAAGGTGAATGAAATGTATTGATTAATGAGTTTGGGACTCCAACTTTGTGCTGGTTATCAACACGAGACAATATGTAAAAGGGGGGGAGTTATGAAATGGTCGCGTAATATTGGATTATGAAAAAAAAAATTTAATGGAGACGGCATAAGCGTGATATTTTACGTCGAAGTGAAAGAGATGGTAAAGTTAAAACTATCTTTCATTGACGAGACACTGGCAGTGCGGTGATAGTTCGATAGAATGAAACGGGCTGATCTATTTTGAATGGATTTTAAAGCAGTGACGAGGATATTGTGACCAGGATCCCAGAGGGAGGCTGCATACTCCAGTTTAGGTCTTATTAATGTTTTATAGAGGACCGATTTAAGCGAAACAGGCACCATGGAAAAATTATGTTTTAGATAACCCAGCATGCCGTTAGCAATATACTCAATATACTCAAGATATTTGTATGATGTCACTTGTTCTAAGGAGTTGCCATCAAGGTAGTACAAAGGACTGTCATTAGGTTTGCTGGATACTCTCATGTGTTTACCTTTACTAATGTTAAGTTTCATTAACCACGACTCACACCAATGAGACACAGAGTTAATACCAGACTGAAGAGTGGAAATGTCATGGTTACTTCGGATTTCATGTTATATTACACAATCGTCTGCAAAGAGACAGACAGATGAAGACATATTAACTGGTAGGTTGTTAATATAAATTCAGAATACTAAGGGGTCTAAGAGAGACCCCTGGGGAACACCAGAGTTTACTGATGCAAGTGAAGAGTTTTCATTATTGACAGTTACAAAAAAGAAAAAAATTGGACCCATGCAAGAACGTTGGGGTCAATGTTAAGTTTAGCAAGTTTCAGTAGTAATAGGTAGTTTATGACGCACTTTATTGAATGCTTTAGCAAAATCTAAGAAGATGCAGTCCACTTGGGAGCCTTGGTCAACGACAGAATGAATATTGTGGGTGAACAACAGAAGCTGGGTTTCACATGACAATGATTTACGAAGTCCGTGTTGAACTGGAGTGAAACAATTATTTGCTTCTAAGGAGTTTACAAGGTGGGAAAATATTATGTGCTGAGAAGTTTACATGGGATGCTTGTTAACGAAATGGGACGATAGTTGTGGGAAGAATGTTTACCACCAGCTCTTAGAATAGAGACCACTTTCCCCACCTTCTAGTCCGAGGGTATGTCGCCGTCTTGGAGTGATTGTTCAAATAACTTGGCAAGAATAAGGGAGGAATATAACTTGGTGCTTTTCAGGAACCTAGTATTTATGCCGTCCACTCCTGAAGAAGAAGACAATTTCAGCTCGTCTGAAATATTCACTATACCGATAGGGTCAACAAGAATAGCATCCATTGGTAAATAACCAGCACTCTCTATGAAGGGGTAGCTGATGCTGCTAGCATTGGAGAAGGATTCAGTAAATATAATATTTAGTATGTTAGCGCAGTCATCACTCGAGACACTATTCCCACTTCAAGTTTTGAGTGAAATTGAAAAACTGTCTTTTCTGTTGACAGTGTTCCAAAATTTTTTTGGGTCATTTATTAACATGTTTGGGAGAGTATTTGAGAAAAAAAAAAACTGATTTCGCATCTTCAATTACCTTTTTGTATATTTCTGTGGAACACTGATACGTAGCCCAGCGATGCTCACAGCTCACAACTTCGCAGCGCAGTATAAGCATTTTTTTTTTTTTTTGATAGTCGTTTTAGGGTTTTAGTGAACCATGGTGATTGGGGATTTTCGAATATATTTTTTAGTGGGACATGTTGATAAGAGATAAATTTACACTTTATGATATACCCAGTTATCTTCGACAGAACGCATAAAAACACTCGTCAAATACTGGTCCAAGAAAAAAGCTAGGTCATTATTAATTTGCTCAAAGTTGGCCTTACCGTAATCACGAATTTGTTTCGATTGAAAGGTGGGTTTAGTTACCGACGCTTTTAAGAAAAAAAAATGTAGCACTTTATGATCACTAATTCCTGCCAGATACATTAAGAAAGTTGCATATTCAGGATGATTAGTCAAAACGAGGTCTAATACATTGGCTGTCGACTAGGTAACTCTGGTGGGATGAAGAACCAATAGCGAAAGGCTGAAATTTAGACATAGATTAATGAATGAAATACCATCTGCAGAATGTACATCCCCCCAAAAAATGTCGTTTGACCATGGTATACTAGGGAAATTGAAGTCGCCGAGAAGAAAAATTGGTGAACCCGGAAAATGCATCACAGTAGTGTAAAGTGTATTACGTAGCGCTTCAACAAATGGTAACGAATACGAGGGTGGCCGATAACAAACTCCCATAATCCACTTTTTATGATTAACAAGTAGGCAAACCCACATTATTTCTAATTCACATACAATTGCACAATGTATCACAGTAGCCTGTAGCATTTTGGTAGTTAATGCACACCTTTGCAGTTTCTAGGAGCCGCTCTGCACCACTCTCACCAAGAAAGTATATGCTGTTGCAGGGAAATAACACTTCATTACCACCGCTGTGTTTTACTACATATAACCAGTATTTGAGTTTTGATGGTTAACTACATCAGATTTTTGAGCCATAGAAGAAGTCAGAATTCAGTCGGGATCGGTACTTCCTTTTACTATAACCGGAGTTTTACTACATGTGGAGTTACTGCAACGGGGTTCTACTGTATCACATTTCATGCATTTGTAGTTCTGATCATAGCTTCCTAGCTGTGGAAGGAGAGAACAAAACTGGAAGTCTCTTGTTTGTGCCAACAATGTCACATTTTAAGCATGTTCCGTATCTACACGATTGTAAGCCGACTCAATTGTAAGTCAATCCCCCGTCGTTGCACACCAAAAAAAAAAAATCTTTAGAAGCACATTTTATTGCGAACACGTGAAAACGGCCGGCCAAGTACTTGTTTCGAAAGCCCAGCCTCCAACACGTGATCAATGCCTTCTGGCATACTTTGGCTGCGCATGCACACGTGAGGTGCATGAGATACCCAGGCGTTATCGAAACTAGGAAATGCACGCTGGATGCGGGACAACTGAAGCTGCTCCCTGTCATTCTCACGCCGTCCGCCACTAGACTACGACTCATCCGCACTGCTGATGTCAGTCCCGTCATCATTACTGCTACATTCTCGAAGCACGTCTGCGGCATCATGCAATGAAATTTTTCACTTCGTAAATGACAGCATCAACCTCATCTTCCGCGCTTACTTGGCGATCGCATTGCACGTCTCGAGTAGGGACCGATTGTGCACTTTTGCAGCGTACGTTGCAAGCCTGACTTCAAACTCAGGAAGGCATCCCCACCTATCCAGACTTTGGCCTGCGGAAGCCTCTTGATTTGCAGACTCCACTGGAGCATCGCCCGCTCCGATGGGTTAAACTTGCGTCCAATAGTGAAGTCGTTGGTTGCTTCTGGGTGAAGAATGGCCATAAACGATCACCGAAAACCTAAACTGCCTGGATTGTGCATGTCAATACAAAAGGACGTAGTTAGTGCTCTAGCACGACCTTGACACTCAATCAACCTACGTGTGACCGTGAATCGTGCAAAAAACCGTGAAGAAAAGCTGCGGGGAGAGTGAGCCGTGAGGCAGTTCCAGCAACCTCCGGAGCGGCTCTTACAAGAAGTGTCGCCACCCCCGAACCGTGCGCTGTTCACCGCCGTACATTCGGGTTAATTTGCGAATCGCTATCAATAATACTCGTTAGCGCAAATACAAAAAAAAAAAAGAAAAAAATTGTAAAATGAGCACACAGAATTGCGCAATGCTAGAGGTACAGCCCGCTGAACTCGTAACAAGCCGAGGTGTTCATGATATTGCGATTGCTTCGTTTTTGCCGGCGACGGAAGGCTTTGGTTCGGTTATAAGTAGACCCCCCACTTCAGATTTTCAAAAATTGAAAAAAAGGGTCAACCTACATTTGTGTAAATACGGTACTAGTGTTTAAATAAGACACACAAATACCAAGAGTTCAAATGTGAACTGAATATGAGTATTTAAAACTCAATGCAAATCACGTGTGGTAATATTCCAATAGATTCGAATCCAAATGAAATTGATTATAATATTCAAATTGAATATGAACCAAACAATTTAAGATCAACTAAAAATACCCACGTTTTTCCTCGCAAGTTAAAAGGTTTGCATGAAAAATACAAGAACCTCAGCTTGATGGATTTACATCATAATTATTTTACGCAGCGTCGAATGGCTGTCGTCCAGATCAGCAGTTACAAGTGTAGGCTTCGCTACCAACCTAGCATCCCCATGGGCGAAAAATCCACTTGCCTGTGAATGTAGCCCCGAACATGAATGTAGTGAAGTGCAGAGAGCAGGTCCCTCAAGATGAATGACACCGCATACTCTGGGAGGCCCATTGGAAAATGAGTATTTAGGATGTCCCTCACCGACCCTGAAAAAAAGCGAGGCAGCAAGTTCCATCGAAGCAGCCCAACTTCCACAATGCTAATGACCATATGATACAGAAACACCCACAAAGGATGTTGTGGATATCCGAGAGATGACCCGACTACTGTTAAGTATTGAGCATGCACCCATGTCATAAATAAGTGCCCACACGCTACTTTTGAAACATTCTATAAACTAAACAAAGGACGTATCAAGTGCACAACCCAGACTTTCGAGCACAACTGGCTATTTGAGAAGCCCCTATGCCTTAGCCACTTCTCCGAAAACGCCGGTGCATTGCAATGAAGCTTAACGTACATGCTCCGGTTCTAAGCAGCGAGCCCACCCTACCTTGTGCCACTTCAGCATATTTATTCTTGGGCCTAAAGAGTGCCTACCCATCACCTTTTTTTTAAGATTATCTCCACCTTTTGGCTGGGCACCTGCTTGATACTTTACAATTGGCAAGTGCCTGAAGAAGTTTGCTTGCTGATATTTTTATTATCTATAATTAACCTACAGCATGTAAACTAACGCTTCTAAGGCACTTAGTCAGCTTGCAAAAATCGGGTTCTCAACGTATCGCGCTGCAATCTACTACAGAAGTGCAAGCAGCTGGTCGAAGGTCACAGTGAAAAAATCAAGGAATAAACTCACCTCAATCAAAATAAAATTAAAAAAAAAAAAACCTGCTCTGGGCAATCTATGTTGCCACTTTGCAGACAATGCACTCGTAGAGAGAAGTGTTGCCGACAGATAACGTACACTGCGTTGAGGGAGCACCGGCCGATTCGAGTTGATAGCAGACGATCTTGTGAAAGAACCCGAATCGGCCGGCATTCACTTGGTATATCATCTGTCAGCAGCACTTCTCTCTACGCGTGCATCAATTGCCAAGTGGTGCCATAAATTTCCCAAAACAGGTTTTCTTTTTTCTTCTTTTGAACGGAAAGTTCATTCCTCGATTTTTAGCACTGTAAACTTCCACCACCTGCTTGCACCTCTGTAGTAAATTGCGATAAGATAGATTGAGAAACCAGCCTTTGCGGGCCTTAAAAACGTTACTAGTTTACGCGCTGTACATGTTGCAGGGATTGTAGAAATCTAAAAATGTTCTGCATCCACACCAAAAGTGTTGGTGTGGGTGCAGAAAGGTATGTACTTGGGCAAGTTTGCTGTGCACTGCGGCAAGGACAATGAGTAGGGAGTTACGAAAAGCGTTTGGCTCATGCCGACAACCTCTAAGCCAACTGCCGTCGATGTCTCTTTGAGGTCGCATCAACGAGCAGACCACGTGCGACCTTGGCAAAATGCTTCCCAGAATTGGCTCGGAGGACCCTCGGCGTCGATCAAACATCTCTTGCTCCTCCCCGAATTGGCAATGGTCTATAGCCACTTACGAGGTGAGAACGGCAGGGAGGAGCTTTAGTCGTCCCGCTTCAAGCACGAGCTTCTACCTTCAACAACGCCTTAACGTCTCGAAAGACATGCCCTGCCATTCTCATTCTGTCAGTGACCATAGAGACATCGTTGTTCCCAGGGCCTGCAGCCGTGAGGACTAAAAAGCTTTCGACGGGTCTCATACAAAATCATTTGTGCATGTCCGCCAACTTACCGTATGTCATGACGGGCATGACAGCCCATATTTCGTTGCCCTTAACAAATGTGCAGAAGTAGGGGATGATGTTCTCATGCCTCAGCTGCCTCGTCACCCATATTTCGTGCTGCGAGAAGAACGGCGCAGTTACGGGTGGGACTGTGACCAAAGTGGCAGGCTCTGCCCAGAATCTATAGCTAGGTAAAGCTATGACACAAAGCTATTGGAGAGCAGACAATTGGAAGTACACGCGAATTACCATATTTCCCAGTTGTTTTCAGAAAAAAGTAGGTTTACAGTATAAACTCATTATAACAGACCTTGATAGAAGATTTTGGCCTCTTGTAAAAGGAGTACCTATCCAAATGACAGATATTCTTACAATGGACTTTGACGTGGATTAGGACTAGAGTCTGTTCTAACCACAGAGACTGATCAAACATGGATGAATACAAGAAAAGAACTGGCTGACTTCTGAACTTTTAAGGGTAGTGATTTTTTATTGATCTGCCCTGATGATCGTCATCACTGTGTGCTTTCGGTCATACAAGGCTTGTGAGGCACCGGGCACAATGACATCAGTTCACAAAATAGATGCCACCGCTACCGAACCAAAGCAGCATAATGTTTGAGCGATGTCAAAGAGTGCACTATATTGGAATGGTGAGCTACTTACAAATTCTTTAATATATCGTAAAGTTCTAAGAGAATGCTTGCCCCCGAGAGATCACCCATTCTATTTTTCTGGCTAAATATCGAACATAAAAATTCCGAAACATCACCCTCCCAGAAATCGCACCAACTGCGCAATTTTCTGTACCGGCACGTCTGACAAGCAAGTTCATAGCAGGTTCCCGCGTTTTTGTCCACGACCTGCACACGCAATATCGGCTCTTATAACACGCGAGTTAATTCCGAGCGTATGTTGCACTGTGAAATGTGAATCTGCTGCGTCCGCAATCTGTAGTATCAATTTCCTTGACATAAAGTTTGTAGCAGATTCCTGCATTTTTGTCCTTGATCTGCACTCGCAATCTCAATTCCACGCAAGTTGGTCTCTCGTGTAGGTATATTGCATCGTGAAATACGACTCTGCTACATTCGTGATCTGCGGTATTTGTTCCCGTAACATACAAGTTCCTAGTGGATTTCCGCAGTTTTGTCCCCAATCTGCACGTGCAATATCGGTTCCCGTGACAGGCAAGTTTAGCGGGTTCCCATGTGTTTATTGCACCACAAAACTTGAATCTGCTGCGTCTGCAACTTGCGGCATTCGTTCCCGTGAGATACGAGTTCTCGGAGGGTTTCCGCGGCTTTTTGCGCCGTAAAACGCGAATCTGCTGCATCCGTAACCTGTGCTATCCTTTCCCGTAAAACAGGAGTTCGTAGCGAATTCCCGCGTTTTGCTGTGGTGTCCCCAAAGATAGCTCGCCCCATGCTTTTCATGACTTATTCCTTCATTTAGGGTGGTCGTTCTTTCGTAACTTTACGGTAGTCCATTATATATGAATGTATGTCATAACAAAATCTGTAATAGGCAAAGTTGGCTCGATGGCAAAGACAGGAAGACCAACCAAACTTCATAAATTAGTACGTTATAACCAAATGTCTGCAGTAACCAGATCTGTTGTAACGAGGTTATACTGTATAAGTCACTCTTTATATATTTGATGGTTGGCACGGCGAGACTGCACTGGTAAGCCTGCACATGCATATTGTGATTGTGATATATATATGCAAGTGGGAATCAGTTTCAATATTCTAGCCAACAAATTGAACGAGAAATATAACCTTCGTGCCAATTTGCGCAGTTAAGGTTCATACCACTACTTAAAAAAAAGGAACACATATGGGTCGCACCGCCATGCGAAACACACCGACACAAATTTTGTAAATAAAAGAACATGACTTGTACAACAGGAGATATGGTAATTTCTAGATTGTGAGGCCCATACCTCCACTTGTGCAATGTCCACACCTAAGGCATCCAAGTTTGTTCGTTTTACCGCAAGTCGATGGCCAGAAGGAATGTGCTTAGAAAGCGAGACAATTGCTGTACTGTTGAATCCCCTCCCTGAAAGGAGAGTGAAAGGTTCATGCTTTGGACACCATTCTAGTATAAAAACTGTACAAAACTAACACATCGTAATAGGACTGCTCTGCCGTTATTATATAAAATCAAAGAAATATAGCAAAAAACCTAAGAGCAAGGACATTTGTTTGTTGGAAGTTTTCAACACGGCTGCTAGGTCGAAAACAAGACGTGAAGGAGGTCTCTCAGCCAACGCCGAGATTGCTGAAAATGTACTCACCAATCACAGACAAGAGTTCAAAGTTGCCGACGCTAGCTTCATACTTGATCATGTCGGGATTCTTCTGCACAAGTGGAATTGCCTCAGAAAAGTTGGAGGCCTCCGACTGGGAAAAGAAGAAAGTGAGCAAGTCACAGGAAAATCGACTACAGGACTCAAGGGCACTTATTGGGTCATCAATTGATAAAAGGTAGCTCCTGAAGCTGATGGCATGGTAACCATGTTATCACTAGGCAGCAAAACTGCCCAAGATCTATGCTTGGGAACCCAGCTTATAAATTTCCATCACAAGTCACACCCTTCCAACTATGGCTTAGAAAGTCTGGGGTTTGTTTAAAACAAAATATGTTTATTCCAGTTTGATGATTGCAACAAAAGCTAAAGGTGCTAGTGAGAGGTACTGGCAGAATGGCAAAAAGTGAAAGCCAAGGAAGAGTGCAATCTGATTTACAATATGAAACATATCCTTGTTATCTAACACATTTAGGACGCACATATGTAACTGCCAGGTGCAGCATCATTAAAGCCGTGGAAGTACTAAAAGGACACAATAGGTGTCATAAAGGGACTTGTTAATTCTAGACGCCAAGTAGTCAATGTAAGAGAACAAGTGTCTAGCTTAAAGGGACCATAAAGATATTTGTCCAGTTCAGTTACCGAGTGCTAGAGGTGAATACTTCACATTCATAAAGCATACAACCAGTGGTGTAGACTTTCCATTTTCCTGGGGGGGTGGGGGTCTTGGTAAGGATCATGACCCAGAAGGGGGGGGGGGGGGGGGTGCCCCCCCGTAGTCTACGGCTATGCATACAATTGCATTTATCTTTGTTTACAGATCCCGATTTTTGAAGAAGGAGCATCTACAAGTATCATATTTCTCAATTAGCCATCTCAAATCCAAACAGGTGGCCATACCCTTTATTAAAACCGATAAAAGAACAATCTCTCAATGATGACTACTATACTTAGTTGGGCTAGACGGATTACCCATCACCGAAGCCTTATAAGTGGGCAAGGGTAAGTGGTGAATTTAATGTGCAAGTGGAAGAACAGGTAAACTGGGGGCCTCCCAGGTGAAAGCATGTGCTAGACTGACAGGAAGGTGAATGAATGAACAGAGAGAATAGATCAAGAGCTTTAGAAGCATTTTGATGCCCAACAAAATAGAAAAAACACTTCTGAGGAAACTTTTATGCAGAAACTGAGCAAAACATAAAAAAACAGTCAGCCTTTCCGCTCTGGTGAAGAAGGAAGACCAGCAAAGCTGTACTATAGTGGAAATGTAAAGATTAAGGTGCGATCGGGTAATTGCATGGTTATTTGAACGATCAAAGAATCAGACATATATATAATGATTTGGGGTTCTTATTCATTTTGTTACCACAGTGACCATGGCGTTGTGATCGCTGTGGTACACTGCCATAGGATGCACGCTGACGGCAGGCACGTTCTTTGTGACGACGAGGTGTATACACGTCCGTCCAATGGCTGGTCGTGGGCATCATAGCTTCGTTCACACACGCCAGCCCGAAGCGCTCGAGCATAAACAAAGTGAACCACTTTCCCCCCTGGCGTGCAACATCAACGTTGAAGTCACCCGTCACTACGGCAGACGTTTTGTCGCCAAGCATGACCCAGCCGAAGACGTCCATCATGAATGCTTCAATGTCTCTCCTGGGCGTCGCGGGAAAGGGGAGGGGGGAGGGGGGGGACGTACACGACGGCGACCACCGGACCATCGCGCATTTTGACGGAAAGGCTGGAAAGGTTGCTGCCATCTATGAGCGACAGTGGCAACCAGATTGGTTGTCTGGTTACCGCCGTCGCTCATAGATGTCGGTAGCTGTCCAGAGCTTTGTGTTGACATTTGTTTGGTACCGGACACGAAACTCAGGAAACTAGCCCTTAACAGTTCCGCTGTAAAAAGGGGACCCGGCCAAGTACTACTTTCAACTGTGTGCCCTTCGTGTTCGTCTCTGTGTGCACATACAGGCTTTCTCAGCATCATGCACCAACTAGCCATACAAAAAGTCTTATTAAAACCCTTCTACAACAGACTTTGAGACTGCTCGCATTACACAAAAGTTGGAATGATGACCTAATGACATAACTGCAGAAAGGTGAAGAATATTATCCGTTTCCTCTGAAGACAGCTTCTCTTTCATGGTCCCTTTAAAACAGATTTCATGTTTTTATTACAGAAGGAAGTTCGACCATACTTTTGGTTACAATCAAAGATAGGAGTTTTCTCATTCGGGGTAGTATCTCCTGAATTCTTTAAACCTTTCTTGCTGTCAGGAGGAGCGGTGCATGTATTTTATCCCTCAGCTCATGACTAACAATACGTTTCTCGTATTGTTAGTCATGGTTTCCGCTGCCTTGGCGTCATTTTGCGGTTGACAAGAAAAGTTTTGTTCTCCTGAGTGTCTGTTAACCTTGTACTGTGCACTTGTTAGATCAAATCTTGAGTTTGCGTCCATAATATGCAACTCTATTGCGATGTCACATAGCGATTTCATTGAAAATGTTCAGCATAGATTTATATGAGTTTTATGTGATAGACATATTGGCCGCAGTTGCTTTTACGGCGACAACTCTCTTTTGGAGGACCTCAATCTTTTAACTTTGCATGATAGAAGAATTGCTAGAGATATGTACTTTTTACATCCGGTTGTGTATGGTGCTATTGACTGTTCAGAGTTGTTGATGGCCTTGAGATACCGTGTGCCCTCTGGGCGATCATCCAGCTGCCGAGAAACTTGTTATCCTAACATGCGATCAATCTGTCCGATGACATGATTGCAACAAACCTATAATACCTTGTTTTTAGACGATTACATTTTTGCTCGATTTTATTACTTGAGTAACATACATTTTTCTAATGTATTCACTCTTTGGACAGTGCACTGCCACCCAGGCCTTTTGGCTGTTGGCAGGCACTTAATAAAATTATATATCTATCTATCTAACATAGACTGACAGAAGACATTGCTTTTAGCTGTTAACCACCACCTCTCTGCCCTGCACTACAAAATAAATCGGTGTAAAACCTTATTTTTGAAGTGCCTCTTTTTATTTCACACTTGAGTTGTGGAAGAATCATCTGATTGAACACACTTCGGAACAGCATGACACATTTCTAGTAAAAATAAATACAAAACATTGAGGCATAGTGAATAAGCAGTTGCATGGCCATTATGAGCCTTGCTTTCCCCTAGAGCACACTATGTATTCAATTCGCATCAGATGTCGAGAGTTTGGGGGACTGAAGACGAGCCGATTCCCAGAACCGGTGAAGGGAGACGCGTGAGGCAAAGAAAAACAGGAGGAAAGAAAAGAGAAGCAGAAAGAAGAAGAGCATGTAACTTACAAGAACTCAAAGGTGAGGGGGGACAGCAGGCCTGAATGATGCTGAAGCAAACACGAGAAGGAAAGGAACAAAAGAAAAAAGAGCTGTGGTATAAGTCTCTGCCAACATGCTGCCGCACAGAATGAAGTGGTGCCAGTAAAGCTCATGATATCAACCAGGAAAAGGTGCTGCAGACTGTCTTCGAGACAGATGGTAAAAAGCAGAGGATCATCCAATTTTGACAAAAAAGAATGATGCATATTAAGCACTACAATCAGTGAAATGTTTATACTCAAACTATTAAAGACAGCCACCATGGAACTCGGAATAACATCATGTTAGACGAGCTCTGATTACCATATTAAAGCCCTTATGTAAGTGCAGTAACCAGTTTTGCGGTGGTTTGATATGCCGTAGCTTTCCTTTCAGTACTTCTAATGTATTCAAAGACACTTTTATCCAAAGACATTGCAGCTGAAAAAAGGATTCCAAAGATCAAAGTGGCGATGCAGGCGAATTGGTTCATGATACAACTCAAACAGTGCACAAATAACAAACAAATAACAAATAATTTTGTTAAAGCAATGGTGTAGGCAAGCTGGTTGAGTATAGACATTTTAACGCTGGAGAGTGGGGACAAGGAGAACAGCAAAAACACAAAGCTCCAAACACAGCCAACGTTTATTCCACGCGTCATGACCTTATATAGATACGTACACAACGAAGAGAATCCAAAAGACCAAAAAGGAACACAACCACCCTGACAAACTTGAACAAAGTGAAACAACCTCAAAACTCGGGCCAGGTGCACAAATAACTTATTTGTGCACTGTTTCCAGTTGGATTCCAAAGAAGTTGCATTTTTTGTGCAACAGGAAGTCCATCTTGTGAATCCTATTAAGCTTGCAACTATGGAAATGTTTTTAATATCTCGACACTGAGTCCATGGTCAGGTCCATGGCCCAGCATTGTTAGATAAACTCTGCTGCGGAATTGTACTCTACAATTCCGCAAGCTTCCGTACCGCCTGGGAGAAGTCACATACTCCCCGTTAGGAGCAATTATCATTGACTACCCCCTGTCCCACTTTTGACAGCAAAATAAAGCTTTTGAAACGCCTTAGACTGCTGCATAAGGTCAAACATTAAACAAAATTAAATGAAATTGACATATTAAATTAAATCAAACCGATCTCAAGCATTCACACCTTTCCATAGCACAAACTGCATCTCTATGAATGCAACATACTTATGGCCACGGGACTGAATATATCAAATAACACTCACGGTATGTAACAAATTCTCAGATGGGAGTAATCACGTCCTATATACCTTTTCACCTCAGTAGTTACCTGACCGGTGGACAGGGGGCGCAGACAAATGCAGCGCCATAAGGTGGCTTCAATTTGGTTGGTTTCGGTTTTGGAGGGCTCGCGGCTGTGTTGGTGTGTTATGCCGTTTTTGCTTAGTTTTGCAATATAAATGTATCCCTTATGGTACAGAACCAATGATACAGAGGTAATCGGCCACCTTGAGAACTATGACATAGTTACGAGCATAAATTGTGGATGTTTTAACGAGCACCTTCATCTGATTATGTTTCTTGTTCGGACAGGTGAGGCAGCGAAATGACTGAAATGATGCCGGAGGATGGTTAGCGATGTATATGGCCATACTGGATGCACCCGCCGATACTAGTTTCTATAAAAAATAAACTAATGAAGAGACTAATGCATGGAGGTAGTGATAAAGTAGGTATACGGCCTACCTAACAATGTGCTGAATTGCAGAGAACAGACGAACTTGCAAGTTTAGTGCTCACTGGTTCTCGAGGACACCAATGTTTTGTGAAAATTGGCACAGCAGTTGGCACAATAACTTGGGGGAAAAAACATGCCGGTAGTTGTCCCCTATTGGGTCTTGTATAAAACGAATTGTGAAAACGAGTATCTAAAGCTGTAGAGTAGCTCAGTGGAAATGTGTCCGCCTCACACACAGTGGACCCGGGTTCAAACTGGAAAGCGGGCATACTGTTTTTTTGTTTTTTTTTAAACATTTGGCGATATTTACACATTTCTTTCTTGCAAATATTACTGAAAAGAAATAACCCAACAAATGTTGTGGATGAAAAGACACTGAACTAAATAGTATGGGACTCCCCTTCTGGGTGTGCAATGGGAGCAGCGGGGCTTGGGCCACCGCGAAGCGGCGTGTATGGATGGGCCAAGTTGGTTAGTATTTTTCTAATGAGGAGCCGCAGAGTGTCGCTGCAAAGCGGCGTGAACGCAGGTTGGGGGGTTACATGCTCCCCAATGATATGCGCGCCGTTCAAAACTGCTGGCATTTTTTTCCCCGGGCTATGTGCCGGCTGTACTTCCGATGTAGTTACAACGAAGGTAGTTACAAAACAAGGAGCTGAAATGTTCGTCCGTCTGCTGACAATATAAATGTTTTTGTGAGCTACTATTTATAACAATTAGTGCGCAAGTGTCATAAAAAGCAGTTCTCAAGGTATACCAGTCTCAACAGTAGCTAAAAGGCAACACAATCTTTAGCTGCTGCCCACCTTTTGTTTCCAAGCTGTGCCCAAGAATAAGTGCAAGATACAACCAGAGCGATAACTGCTTAGCGATAACCTCTCTAGATTAGACGATAATGTAACCTGCTGTCGATAGGGTCGAGACATCCGTAGGCTCGGCTCCAGCCACAAATCGGTTGTACCCACCCCTCCTCCTCATATGTAATCTGTTTCCGTGTGCCGTGTACAGTCCGTCGGGTTACAAACGCACTTCACGTATTGGTGCGGCCCACTCTGAAGCACACCATAATAAGACAAGCGCGATGATTGAGACGACTGCACCTTATTTCCCGACAGACCGACAGACGAAGAAAAAAACGTACCAAATGCTGGTAAAGTGATTCGTCATTGGTTCGGATGTCTTCTCCCGACGACACTTCGTTGCGAGAACTTCTACAGCGACACTTGAACTGGGAAAGAAGGGAAAATAAATAACAGTAACAGAAAGAACGCGAACGCTCAACTCGCGGCGTGAAGTTATATAAACAAAATAAAAAGGCGACGGAGGCTTGCCAAAAGGGATCTCTCACCAGACATGACATCGAAGTGCCTCAAAACGCGGATGGTGCCTTCGATAATGAATTCATGTGGGTTTCCAAATCCCGACGAACTGTGCGAAATTTTCGAAGGGCATCTGAATACCTAAGAGAAAAAAACAAACAAAATAAATCGCGGGTGAGGAACGGGGAATGTGAGGACGAGCGCAAGGCGTGCGCTTTTTCCCGTCGACTACGTCGCTACGCCCGGTAGCGGAGACGTAAAGCGAAAACTGACGTGCGGTCGGGTTGTAAACAGCCGTGCCTAAAAGCACAGCTCGCAGAAAGTTTCCATGCTTTCGAGTAGCCGAGTGTGGGCAGTGTGGGGGGGCTTTAAAACAGCGGCGTCAAGAGCGATGGTCGAGGAAGAGCGCAAAATTCGCAGCACGAACGCAACGAGGCGCGTTCAAACCGCTACCGGAGTTACATATAGAGAAGAATACTTAACTTTCTGCTTAGGCAACTCTTATCACTGATATAATTCGTTTCTAATTCAAATACCTACAAAACAGGAAACATTCCCCCATATCGAAATTTCAGGGTTGCTAGTTGCTTGTTGAGATTCTGCATCTCGCGTCAAGCCCGCCAGGTCTCTTCATGCACGTTACGGTATGCTTAAACATACGATAATATAATCTTACGGATGTATTTAATAAATTTGTTATGTTTCCTTGCTGTTAATGCAGCACTTGCAAGCTGGCCGCGTGCCTCGCAAACAAGCAGCTTTCATTTTGTCATTCGATTTTGAATCCACATGCTGAAATCCAATCCAGTAGCCGAAGCACGTGAAGCAAAGCGGAGACAGCGGAGACACACGGAGACACCGCATGCGGGTTTTGTAGAGTTGAGCGCGCCGGAGCCGCTGAAAATGGGAGAAACGGCTCAGATTCAAGCGAAATTCTTCACCAAAGACGAAAGGTACTCCGTGCCAGATACGCCGTTCTCTATAGCCGGCAGTACAACACCCGAGCAGCTCTCTTCACTTATCAATGCGCTGCTCAAGGAGTCCTCGGCATCGCCGGATCAAGATGAGCAGCCCGTGTTCGACTTCCTCATCAACGGGGAACTGCTCCGGCTCACGCTCGAAGAACACTTGGAGACCAAGGAGATCCCGCAGGAGACGATCGTTCACCTCGAATACCTCGAGAAATGCCCGCCGCCTTCGCCCGTCGACAGCCTGATCCACGACGACTGGGTGAGCGCGGTGCACGCTTCCGAAGCCGGCATCCTGTCCGGCTGCTACGATAACACTCTGCACATCTGGGACACCGCGACGGGGACGCGGAGGCTGACGATACCAGGCCATCTGGGACCGATCAAGTCTGTCAAATGGGTGGCGGTCGCCGAGCCGCTCTGCACCTTCGTGAGCACGTCGCACGACGAGACAGCCATGCTGTGGCAGTGGGACAGGCACACCAACGCCGTCGAATCAGTGCAGGTGTGCCGGGGTCACGCCCGCAGCGTGGACTGTGTCGACGTCAGCTGGAACGGGGCCAAGTTCGTGACGGGCTCCTTCGACCACATGCTCAAGGTCTGGTCAGCGGACCCCGACTCCACAGACACGGACCACGGGCAGGACGGCTCCGAAGAGGGAAGCCGGAAGAAGCAGAAGACGGTGGACGGCAAGGCGAAGACGCGAGTGCCCGTGCTCACCCTCGCGGGCCACCACGAGGCCATCACAGGTGTCCAGTGGACCGACGAGGCAGAGGTGGCCACCTGCTCCATGGACCACACACTCCGTATCTGGGACGTGGAACTCGGCGGCATGAAGTCTCAGCTGGCGGGCTCCAAGGCCTTCCTGGGCATCTCCTAT
Source organism: Ixodes scapularis (assembly GCF_016920785.2). NCBI lineage: Eukaryota > Metazoa > Arthropoda > Arachnida > Ixodida > Ixodidae > Ixodes > Ixodes scapularis. Next base: position 122,276,160 of record NW_024609835.1, read on the forward strand.
TCCAGGCTGAACCGACAGATTGTGTCGGCCTCCTCGGACAGGCACGTTCGCCTCTGGGACCCGAGGACGAAGGATGGCACCATCGTCAAGTGTAGCTACACGTCGCATGCGGGCTGGGTGTCGGCCGTCCACTGGGCTCCCAACTCGGACCACCAGTTCATTTCGGGCTCGTACGATACGCTCATGAAGCTGTGGGATGCGAGGAGCCCCAAAGCGCCGCTCTACGACATGTCGGGACACGAAGACAAGGTCCTCGCCGTAGATTGGTCGCTGGGCAAGTACATGATCAGCGGCGGTGCCGACAACCAATTGAAAATCTTCGAGCACAAGTAACCTCATCACATGGCTCATGAGTGGGGACGACTACCTTCATAATATTCAATCTGGTCTGCTGGCATTGTGGCTCCGGCCGACAGCTGTCTTTGCTGCGAGAATAAAAGGACTCTCATGTTCGTATGCCACTTTAACAGGATGTGGCGAACCCAATTGAAGACTCTTATTCTATAAAAGAAGACATACTTTTGCAATTTAGTTTTCTGAATATGTGCGTATGTGATATAATAAAACAATGTCCGGAAGTCCATTTCAAGCTGGAGTGTTCTTTCTCCAAATAAGCAAAGCGAAATGGCCAATGCCCCAGACAACTTTCACAAATACAGAAAAGTGAATTCCACATTCCCAATTGATAATGGGTACAGGACGGGCTTGTAGAAACTGTATTGGCCAAGACTGAAAGAAAGCACCAAGCCTGGGGCATGCAAGCGCTCAAATCTTGACTTCACATGCCACTCCGCTTGTGCACTAGCTTTGACAACGCTATCTATCGCACCATCTTGGCTAAAACCGTTCCTAGCATGCCACCTCACCATTGGCTGATGGTATCCTTCCAAATCTGCTTTTCCAGTTATACATCCTAGATGAACTTCACGGTGCCAGAAACCACCCAAGGGAAAGTGGCTAGAGGCTGTCATGGCGACATAGTCAAGATGCAAAAAAGGAAGTTTGGCGCAATTCTGGTGTAAGTGCAGGCGCAAGCCTGCAGCTCTGATAAGTGCTTAGGCCTCATATAACCACAGTGGAAGCACTGCCGCCTTATGCTCATTGCTGCTGGAGAAGGTTCAGCAATGCATGTAGATGGGTTATTCTCAAATGCAGCACAAAACACACATGGCCAAGTATTGTCTGTGTGCCATTGCACTGCTCTCTTTGTGTCAAGAACATATTAAAATGACGACGCAAATGTGTCGTCGCAGTTGAGCGATTGATGCACGATTCAATGAATGAAAGAAATGAAAAAAATTGCTACTTCTGCACATTTTGGTCTATCTTTTTGTTATAAAAAGAATAAGCCTGCAGCTCTTTAAGAAAAACGCTAAAAAGGAAAAATATATTTTAAAAAAACCTAAAAAGATTACAAATATTACAAAATAAAATTTTTCACAAAGAAAGATATTTTTTTATAAAATTATTTACAGTTTTAGACTTGTTTTAGTTTATAGCTTTCAAACGTGCTTGCCATAGCTGTGCCCCTTAGTCTGCGATGTCAATCCGACTCCTAACAATTGAAACCGAATGCAGCAATTACGAACAGTGCAAAGTTATTTGGTGTTGTGGCACATTCCACAATTAATAATAAAATACTAATTATTTAGAAAAAAAAAACAAAAAAACTAACGATTTTAAACAAAATTAATGCATATGTGACAATCTGCTCCCCATACAGGGCATATCGTTGATCATGCCCACTCATAACCACAAGCTATCAGTTGGTGTTGTCTATCCCATTTTTCTTTAAAACGCCATGTCTAGAGCACTAACAACTCTTGCAGGGCATTGAAGTGCCATCCGAAGGTGTTAAACAAAAGTTTCTGTTATTCTTCCAAGTGTTCCCTTAGTCATTCACCACGAATTTATCATAAAGTTAGAGCGAGGCAGACACCACAAGAGCGAGCAGCATGCTTTCCTGCCTATGTTTATGCCTGCGCCGTAAGCAGGCGTGGATGCAGTTGCTTGCAGTGGGGGGCTCTGTAAATCAAATGTATAAGAAAACATGCCTCCCCCCCCCCCCCCCCCCTTCGTCTTTCTCCACCCCAAATTTTTACACATGCGAAATTCAAAAAACACCTTGACTTCCCCTCTAAATCCGCCACTGGCCATAACTAATTTCAGGTATGAATAAAATGAGAACAGCGAAGCGTGTGGCCTATAATACATGCTGCACAACTTAGAGGCAACTAAAAACTGATAAAACTGCAAAGTGTAGAGAAGGGCTACGAGTGTTTGCACATTGGTGCAGGAGCGCACCCTCGCAGCCCCCTTTCCAGCCCCATAGTTCTACCAGTTTCTAGTTGCCTCCAGGTAGAACAGCACGCATCAAAGGCGACGTGCTCCGCTGTTCACATTTCATGTGTACTTGAGGGGACATGCACGCAGCATGTTGTCGCAAGTTACAATTATGTAATTTATGATAAATTCAAGTTTGGATTTCATGTTCTTTCGTGGCAACAGCCGCTATATTAAGTGGAGCAGCTAAAAAAAAAAAAAAAAACATTTGTCCAAAATGCATGATATTGAATCTGTATATTCAATAGAAAACGAAGACTGCTAGGCCGATTCAACACAGAAAATTAAAAAAAACGTAGTGTCTAGAGTACCGTCCGACGACACTCTTGCAGAGCGTTCAAGTGCTGTCCAACGGTACTCCACTCACGCGTTTTAGTGCCGTTCGAAAGTCTCATACAGAACAAGTTCTAAAAACGATTCTTTCGAAGCGGAGTGTAGCATCTCACAGCAAGCGATCCCGGGTTCGAACCCCCGAGCGAGCATACTTTTTTGTTTTTGTTTTCTCTAACATTTTATTTTGCCGACACATTTGGCAATATTTACATTTATTTTTTTACGATTCACACAGGAAAAAACGAATGTTGTTGCCGAAATTTCGCTAAACGAAATGGTATGGGACTTCGTTTCCGGAGGCACATGGGGCACCGCGGGGTTTGGTTTGCTGGCTGGACGCCGCGAAGCGGCGTGTATGACGGGGCCCAATGAGTCAATAGTTTTGTAATTAGCAGCCGGATACTGTCGCCGTGAACGCAGGCAGGGGGTGTGTTAATGAGCTCCCCACTAATACACACGCTGTCCGACTCTCTTTCGAACGGCACTTGTAGGCGCGATTGGAGTGCCGTCAGACGGCACTGTAGACACAGCCTAGAAAAAAAGGGTATACTCATTTCGGTCGAATTATTTTGATAGCATGCTGTCATTTGCTAACAGATGGCATTCAGAACGCTCGGTAAGAGCATCGTCGGATGCAGTGGCCCAGGCAGAAAGGGAGTTTCGGGGTCGAACCTCTCTCTCTTCCCCTCCCCCTCTCCCCCCCTTCGCCCTTCTCTTCACGGAAAACTCAATAGCAAATAAAACTTTAGTTGGGGCTAGTTGGTTTTTATCGATTAAAAGGCACAAACAAACAGGACGAAAAAAGACACAGGTACGACACGGACAGGCGCCAACTTCCAGCTGATTTATTGAAACATGAATCATCGTCAAACTCGATCCCAATTGCCTAAACACAAGCAACGGATAAAAACTCTTAACGCTCATTACATGCATCCCTCAAGAAACACAATTTCTTTGGTTAACATTTGTTTAACAGATAAAGAGATGGCATGCTTACAAAAGAGTGGCATTTGTATTGGTTCTTCTGCGGCACCTGTTTTGTGTGACATTTATCTTTCTGCCATGGACAAGCGCATATTGGGGGCTCTTGACGAGATAAATGTGGTCAAGATCTTCTGCTATGTGGATGATTTTCTCGTTATTTTGGGGAAATGTACAGCGAATTGTATGGAACATGATGTGGCAGAAATTGTTAATTTGTTTAGGTCACTGTCCGGCGGACTGAACTTCACTTGGGAATGATGGCAGTATTCAGTTTCTAAATTTACAGCGTTTTATTAAGGATCATTTGTGCTGGAGTTATAATCCACGAACTAAGAAAGGCCTCCTTTCTTTCAGCAGTGCCCACTCAAAGCTTGTAAAACGGGGAATTGCATCCACCTGCCTTCACGCAGCCATTACAAAAAGCTGCCAGCATAGACTGCCACTCAGCTTTTATCAGCAGGTTGCACGCATGACGAGGGCCGGTTACCCGAAGAGCTTAGTGACAAGTGTGTGTGAAAGGCTCCTACAGAAAATTAAACGAGAGGGTGTTGACAAATGTCGTGAAAAGACAGACAAGATGCCAGTGCAGGTGATAGCATACTTGCACAAAGTGCCCCACAATTTAAAAAAGATAACTGTTAGACACAGGGTTAACGTAGTCTTCTCAGCCCCGTGCAAGCTTTCAAAGATATGCTCCGCGATGACAAAATGAAAGTTTGTAGTGTGCTAAAGAAAACATGTAACAAGACACACCGAACGCGTGACTAAGATGGTTTATGAGATTCCTTTTAGTTGCGGCCAAGTTTACATCGGTCAGGCTGGCCAATGCTTTAATGAAAGAGTACGCAAACACAAGCTTGCCGTACGCAATAATTCAGGTGGCCATCTTGCGGAGCACTGCAAACGATGTGGGTGTGAACCTTTGTTAGAGCGCACAAGGTTTATCAAGAAAGGGAATAAGAAGATGGAAAGAGAACTAATCGAAGCTTCCTGTATACACAAAGCGGCTGACAGATGCGTAAGCATGCCATCTCTTTATCTGTTAACGAAAGAAATTGTGCTTCTTAAGGAATGCATGAAATGAGCGATAAGAATTTTTATCAGTTGCATGTGTTCAGGCGATTGGGACTGAGTTTGACGATAATTTGTGTTTCAATAAATCAGCTGGAAGTTGGCGCCTGTCCGTGTCGTACCTGTGCCTTTTTTCGTCCTGTTTGTTTGCGCCTTTTAACCTTTTAATCTATAACTAACCCCTCCCCCCAAAATAAAGTTATGGCTACAGCACTCGTCAGATGGCTCTCCCGATACTGCGTTTTTGAATACCTGTCTATGCTTAACGTTCCTGCCTTCGTGGGTCTCGGAAGCTCAATGAAACTTCCTACAGTCGGCAACAGAATGAGGCAAGGTGTGTCTCTGGAACCCCTGCCTTTGGCACACGCTTGAGGTGCAGACGACGACGAAGCGCTGTCGAAAGTACGAAGCTCGCGCTGGAGGCGGGAGAACTGGACCTCTTCCCTGTCATTCTCACCCTGCCAGTGACAAGGCTTCATTTCTAGGGCAACCAGCAGCGTGACATTTACTGGACAACGAGCACGTGTATAACGAGTTTCATAATGCACAAGCGCGCTTAGCTCCAGAATGAATCTTTCAACGAAACGGTGCGACGTCACGTCGGCCTGAAGCGCCTGGCAGCTTTCATGAGCGAGATTCGGCGCTTGTCCTCTTCGAACTTCTTCCGGAGCTGCGCGATGTGCTCCATCTTCGACTCCCGTATCTGGAACGAGTAGAAGTTGAGCAGCTCCTTCTGCGAACGTTTCTTCTTCTCCGCGGCGCTGATCTTTCGGTTCACGGCGTCCGTCCTCGGAATGACGGGCCGCTTGCCGTACTTGGTGACGGTGATCCAGCCTTCCTCGTCCGGAACGCCGTCCATCTGCTTCGCCCGTGCTTTCTCCGCTTCCAGCCTCTTGTCGTAGGCGGCTATGAACACGTCCACTTCTTTTTGGAGCGCCTCGGTGTCGACGAACCGAGACTTGTACTCGTTGCACCACTTGGCGAGGCCAACCGAAGCGGCGGGACTGCCTTCGGGGAAGAGCACACGTGGTTCGGTGACGGACAGGGCCAGCGCGCGCTTCACGGAGTTCTCCTTGAGGAACACGACGTAGGCGACCATGAATCCTGTTACGGGAGAGGCGTTCGGGAAGAAGGTCGTCGTACCGACGTCCGGTTTTGCAGCGGCCGACGGCGTTTTCTGGATCCAGACTTTGACCACTTTGCCGCAGTCACCGAAGACGCGCTTCAAGCACTCCTCGGTGCAGTACGGTGGCACGTTCACGACAAAGAGGGTCCTGCTAGGGGGCTTGAGGTCGTCTTTTTCCCTTACGTTGTGTTCTTTGAAGAATAGTGTGTGCGAAGAACGCGTTTCACTCGAAAACGTCACTGGAAGTGTTTGAAAACCTCCCATCCTGGAAGTCGCCATGTTTGCACAGCAAATAAGAACGGGTGGATGGAGCATACAAGCTCTCTCTACAAGATGGATAATTAAAATACCTCGAACTCGGTTTAGAGGTAGGCGGAATATCGCGGCGCCTAGCAAGTAAGCTGATAGCTTATTTATTTGAAATAGTCACGTTATATTCATTTAAATTATTTTTTTTTCATAAAATTAACACAAAAAATAACAAAAAGGTAACCAATGCACTTAAGGTCAGCAGAGTTGAACGTCACATAAAGAATTTCTGCAGTTTTTGGCCAATCGGAGTCAGAACCTTCGGCCCTCAAGCGTCTAGCGTGGAATAAACGAACTGATTCGTGTTGTTTTGCGCCGCAAACATGCGGGAAGCTTGAAATCGTACGTTCAAGTATTTGCGATAAGTTTCTTAGCCTCTTCAATATGCCGGTTATCAAATTACAACACGTCGTGTCCTTCAGCAGCGAAGACAAGGTATGATCCACGAGGATGCACTGAATCATGCACACATGCCAGGTGTACACACCTTGTTTTGCTGCATACCCCTGCATCAAATCAATTTTCGTCATCCCATGATCAGGGCATTTCAAACAGTGTTTTCGATCAATAACATGCCTGTAGATGGATAATGCGGAGCGCAAGTTTGGCTGCTTCTCGCGCAGGGGTTGCGATGACATAAGAACGTCGAGCTGTGATTGGCTCTGATTGGAGAAATAGTAAGGTTAAAAAAAGCGCGGTGTCTAGCGTTACGTCCGACGGAACCCGAAATAAAAATTAAAGTTATGTCCGACGTAACTTTACCACAAGGTTTCGAGTTACGTCCGACGGAAACCAATGTGAAAATTAAAGTTACGTCCGCCGGACCCGCTGCCTGATTCGACCTGGATGAGTTTCGTACCGGCGTAGGTCGTCGTACCGGTACGTGTTCGTGTTATTACTACATGCGTTCGTGTAATTACATACGAGCAACACGATTTTTCTACATCACGGCACATATAGGGGCTTTAGAGGGTTTAGACGAGACGATGGGCCCTCAATCTGTCGTACAAAGCAACAACCGAACACTGATATCTCAGGGTCTCAGGCTCGCAGCATGCGTGCTGCGGTTTCCATTTGGTTAATGTTTTTTTTTTCCTTTTGTGTGTCACATCTAGGAAGAAGGGGTTTCCTATCGCAAAACAAACGGTCGGAAAAATAAGTCCATCTTAAAGGAGAAAAAAATCGTAAGGAGGGGAAAAGTTGAGAAAGAAAAAAAAAAAAGCGTATGTGACAAGTATCGAACTCGCCCGGTCGAAGCAGTTTCTACATACAAGGAACAGATTCCAACCCTTTCAACGAACCCGGAGCAGTGACGTATGCAGAGGGGGGTTCGGATGGTCGAAACCCCCCCTTCCCCCCCTCTGCCTATTGGGTTACGTCGGACGTAACTCAAAACCTTGAGGTAAAGGTACGTCGGACGTAACTTTAATTTTTATTTCGGTTACCGTTGGACGTAACTTTGCTCTTTGTTTCAAGTTCCGTCGGACGTAATTTTAACTTTTATTTGGAGTTCCGTTGGACGTAACTTTAATCTTCTAATTGGGTTACGTCGGACGTAACTCAAAACCTTGAGGTAAAGTTACGTCGGACATGACTTTAATTTTTATTTCACGTTCCGTCGGACGTAACGCTAGACACTGTGTAAAAAAAGTTTTTGAGGCAAAGGAGACGGGAGGAGGAAGCAGACGGAATGCTGGAGAGGAGAGGAGGAAACCTCCTCCTTTCTTCATCATTCCGTCTTCTTCCTCCTCCCCAGCCAGAAAAGTTTTCTTAACCTGTAACTGACTATTCGCAACTCCAGCCTGCCGCTCGCCCTCTCGCGAACGGAGAACCAAAGGAGTGGGGATGGCAGCGGCGGTGGCGGCGTGGAAACGGTGGCAGGGATTGTCGGCCTTGATGCGTAAAGCCGTTTTAACGATAATAGTGAGCGTGTTAAAATAGGAATTCTTGTGCTCTGCCTTGCAACAGCGCTGTACAAAGGACCGGGATGTCTAATTTCATTAGGGACTTTTTGTATATCGCATACTTGCGAATCTTGAACATGACATCGGCGCCTTTTTGCATTTTGTCAGGAAAGAGTATTAGTGGGCACACAATTTTACCCCTTATATTAAAGCCCTAAATGAGCTCTTTCTATAACAATGATATCTTTAATGACAACCGAAAAGATGACAACCGAAAAGATGACAACCGAAAAACAGAAAATTGGCGATCGCTTGTTTGCGCTAACAGTGCCGCGCTCCGTACATGGCCATCAGCTCAATCTGTGCTCATCGTTACAGCAAACGCTCCCGCTAAAAATATAGAGCTCTAGCGTACGGTCCACGAAAAGTCTATTCTTTGCCTTAAGTAGGAGAAAACTCGTCGTGCAATGGTATGTCGAGCAATACAGATCGGGAATCGGTTCGTGTTTTAAGCCCGTTACAAGGAACATGACCATTTATTCCAAGCACTTTCAAAAGACAGAATATGCACGCATACTTGCTTTCAGGTAACTACAAAGCAAATAAAGAAATGCTCGAATCATTTTAAGTGCGTCTGTGTGAGCCAGCCGGTCGTGATCACAGCTTAGAGGGGGCAGTTTTGACGAGAGAGGCTGCAAGGTTGCAAATGACACGGTACAAAGAAATGTATGATATATATAAAATGTTTATTTTTGATAGAGCAATAAATAAAACCACTAAACACGCCGATTATGCTTATATGCAGTTTTAGCATAGCGTTATTGCAGGCTACCGTTGGCTACCGTGAGCACTGCAACGCTCCTGGTACTCCTGGCACGCGCTGAAAATTATGCTTCAGAGGCGCAGTGCGAGCTTCCGGTTGTAATGCTGCAGTGCACGGTAGCCTGTGGTAACAAACTTCTTATCAATAACCAGAGAGCAGTTTGATCCCGTGTTGCCATACCCTAAAACCGAGACGGTGAGCAGCGAGTTGCGAGCCTGTCACACGAAGACATCTATACCGTGAACGCTGCTTTTCCGCGTGCGGCTCACTTTTTAGAGCACTAATGGCCAGGCAAAGCGCAAACATGATATCTTCATCCCACTCAAAAATATTCTGCCACGAACAGTGACCTGGCCGGTGCCTAAAGCACGCTCGCCCTTTACCAAGCTTCGCAAGTTGAGGTTTCTGTAACTTTTAAAGATCAGCATGCTCGTTTTCCTCAAACGCATCAACATATCCGTCACCTGTAATATGATCTCTCTCTAAGCGCTTCGCATTTGTTGACAAATAAATCACTTTTAGCGCGCTGACCAGCGTCAGCAAGCAGGCGCACGGGAAATCCTGGCGAATCTATTCCCGTCTCTTCCGCCATCTTGGAACTACCGCCCCACCTTTTTATAGGGTGTTGGAGTTGCAAATAGCTGCCTTAAGTCTACCCATTTTCCTTCCAGTCGATCCAATTGGAGCTCGGCGTTTTGACAGCACCACAACCCATGCAAATGAAGCAGACGAATTTTTACTCCGCATATGCAATTTGCCTGAATAAACACGCTGCACTGATCCGTTTTTTTTAAAATGTTTGTGAATTTAGCTGAAGCGAACATTGCGTTAGTGTTTGTTAATATCGTGTTTCATCTGACAAATGTTGAATTGGGATGACATACATGTGACCAAAAATTCAGCAGGTGGGGAACATAACTGGACTGCAATTATTTTGTTTTGCATTTGTGTCGCTTCAGTGGGACTGTGTGAGAAATTGCACAAACTCTTTCATTCCCCGACCTGGTATCAACAACTAACAAGTGCTTAAGGGCACAGGGTAAGGTAAAATTGAAAAAAAAAAACGAGTTTAGTTTTTTTCGCAATTTGAAAAGTTTAGTTCTTTCTGCACATTTTCCATTGTCCCAGTGTTTTTAGAAAGCTATATTTCGGGCTGAAAATCACTTCTTCCGAAAGCAAGTAGCAGGTGACCACGCCTTCTTTTGGGATACACTGCCTGTTTATCGATGAATTCTCTAACAAAACAAAATCAACACAAGACCTAAAAGCTTGTCCAGTAACAGATAATCTCAAAAATTATTTCGCAACTACTGCATAGCTTTTTTTCAACCAAGACAATCACGAGACGCTGTGCACGTTTTTCCCAGGTGTGTACCGTGTGTACATTCAAGCGTATGTGTTTTTGTAACGACAAAATGGCGCCATTGGATGCTGTTCCTTTATTCAATGGTGGCAGCATTGCACAAGCCAATGTTTTCAAGTTTTGTGGATGGAATCCTGTGTGGAAAACCATCAAGTGGCTGAGGGAAGTTGACGTCACTCTAATATACTTTACGGACCAAGCGACATGGCAGGTCACAAAAGAGGCCCGGCAAGCAAGACGATAAGCCTAAAGGCGAACACATGACTTTAGCAATGCCTTTCAAGCTGGCGGCTATTGAAAAAATGACTCTGAAGCTGTTGGTGCCAATAGAAATTCGTTATTCACCAGTTTTTTTACTTTAAACTCAATTATCTCAAAACAGTGTTTTTCAGTACATAGGTACCATTTTTTCCTTAGCCTGACATTATAGGGGGTTGATTTTTTATTCCTACCACATACATGTGTGTTCAAAAATACTGAACTAAAATTAAAAATTTGCACCTAGCAGTTCTTGAGTTACAAAATTTTTAATAGATGGAAAAAACTAAAATTTCAGTACTAGAATAAAAAAATATGAAAAAAAAAACTTATTTTAGATTGGTTTAAATAATTCTAGTTCAGTGGATAAAACACAATATTTCGAACAAAATTATATATACATGACAGGAGTACTCCTAATAGTCACCGAGAAAAATGTTCCTCAACATGGCCTCAAATGCATGGGGAGTATAGGACTTACCCTGTGCCCTTAAAAATATCCCGAACGTCTTCAGTGCAGAGCGCAAGTTTGTCTGCTTTCTGCGCAGGTGTTGCAGTGATGTCAGAAGACAGAGTTCTGATTGGCTCTGATTGGAGAGATAGTGGGTAGACCTCAATACTAGCTTTCTTGAGGTCTATGCACTTTCCTTCCAATCTAGCCAATCAGAGCTCGGCGTTCTGACGTCGCCACAACCGCTATGCAAGGAGCAGACATATTTCCTCTCCGCATACGTCGTATTTATTCACAATGTATTGGCTGGTATGTGTTACCCCCCCACGTCCTATGTTTGTATGACTATTTATTTTATAATGAAAAAATTATGTATGATGTGCCGAGTAGGAGTCGTACATGGACCTCTGATGTGATGGAGTAACTGCACTGCCGGAATGTGACTCTGACCGGTGTGTTTACTGTCCTTCGTGCCCATACACCAAAAGTGATCCCTAAGTTGCAACAAAGCACATCGCAGAAGCTGGCTTGTCATGCTGCAATGTTGTGATCCTGACGGTTGGTGCTGGAGCACCCGGCAAAAAGTATGAGCTAATGCAAGTAATCCTGTCGTCGTGGCATCCCAACTGCTGGCTGCCGAAGCTTATGTGGACTGCCAAGCTGGAGACTGACCTGCAGCAGAACAGTCATCCGCATCATCCATCACCACTATTGCGACACCACCAGGATCGCGGCTGGCAACAGCACGGCAATTTGATGATGTCATCAGGTGGAAATATAGGTTGTGATATTAATGCAGTTATTGAAAATGTGCCGCAAGCTGGACAAGACTAACAATAGTAACCCCTGGAGATGGAGAACGCGGAGTACAAAGGACAAACACAATTCTCCAAACACAGCCAGGTGACTGGTGCTTGACTGAAAAAATCCGCCTGGTCCTGGTATCGAACCAGGGACCTCTTCATTTCCAGTAGAGTGCTCTACCAGCTGAGCTAACCAGGAGTTTGCTCTATTGACATCTAACTACTGGTTAGCTCAGTTGGTAGAGTGCTCCACTAGAAATGGAGAGGCCCCTGGTTCCTACACCAGGACCAGGTGGATTTTTTCAGTCACACACCAGTCACCTTGCTGTATTTGGAGATTTGTGTTTGTCCTTTGTCCCTCTTGTTCCCCCTCTCCAGGGAATATTATTGTTATTTCTTGAAATCTAGGGACCACTTATTAGGACGCTATAAACAGATCAGTCAGAGACAAGTTCCAGGCCTCGTAAAGAAACCTAGGAGCCAAGGAACGAGTCACCAATAGTGGCAATCACTTGTGCAGGTTCACAAGGCCGAAAACCTCCTCAAGTCGGAGAGGTACAGAAAGTGGAAGTGTGCGACAGCTGGAGAGAAGCAAGCGTCGGTCATTCTGCAACTGGAGAAGGCTTCCGTGATTTCCTCCATCGACATTGGAAATGAGAGCTCTGCTTTTATCGAAGTGTTGGTGGCAAGGTCGTCGGATGCTGCGCCGGAATTTCAGGTGAGGCGATGGCTGTTTTGCTGGGTATCAATGCTTGTTTAAATGCAGGATTGAAATGGTTTAGATTAGTAAGTTATTTGTATCAAGGATCAATACTATACTCGTTTTCACCTCAAGAAATAAGTGTGTTTTACGCATTGTTTATACGCCGCGCAAAGTAGTTCTTGCAAGTCTTGGTTGTTCGAGTAAGAAACAACTCTCATGGCGTTTGAAATGTGTACGTGTTGATGAGATAACATCTGTCCAATCCTAAATGTACCTACATATATCTTAATTCTCTACGTAAAGGGGGAAATTAGTAATGCTCTGCAAAAAGCCAGACTTTTTTTGCTATGGTTTTTGAGGTGAAAATGAGTATGGTAGTTGTTAATGACAAATCTCGTACAAATTTAACAAATCCCAGGCAAATATAAGCTGTTAATGTTATGAGCAGGGGCGTGCATAGGTATTTCCAGAGGGGGGGGGGGGGGGTCAGCATATATATATATATTTGAGAACTCCCCCCCCCCCATTACTCATTTCCCCACCCTAAATTTTTACACATGCATAATTCAAAAGGGGGTTTAGGACATCCGAACCCCCCATCTGAATCTGCCTCTGGTTATGAGGGCAAACCAATTCAAAGAATTGCTGCTGAAATTTTGAAATAAATGAAAATATTTTCTGTAATGTTGAGTCTAGCCATCCATTGCCCTTGAAGGAGCTCAGGGAACGTTTTTTTGTGAAGCTGCACATTGGCTTTCAGCTAGGGTCATGTTACATGATATAATTGCACTCACTGAGCATCTTAGCATGCTGTTTTCATCGATGCAGATACTCTCTTCTTTTTTTCCTCTCAACTGTTCTTCATCCCTTATGAACTGAAGGGTTGTGCACAATGTGTGCGTCTTGCACATGCAGGAAAAAGAAAATGAGGGGGGGCATGAACTCTATATAATATGAAACTTTCCTTGATTGCATTACATGCTGTACCCTCGGCTCAGTGAGTCCCCCTAATAGGAAGTGTTTAGTCCGTTTGTACTCTTACATTAAACATTAACTTGTCCACAAATATATGTGCCAATGCCACCAAAGACAAGCCGATACACACAGATTTAATGTGGGTTAAGTTGCATTAATTTGCTCTTTCTTTGTTTGGTTTATGTTATTATACAGGTTATTTTTTTTTTTTTTGTATTATGAAAATGTGTGGGGTACTTTTCCTCAAGGCTTACTGTTTTCTGCTATGAGTGTCAATTCTTGTGAATACATATAGCAATTTTTAGGTGTGCATTTTCCTAAGTTTAGTTAGAAAACGTCTGTGGGAAGTTAGTGCACCTTAAGCTGTGCCTTGTGTCTTCATTGTAGACTAGTGTTTTAGCCTGTGCAGTAGGACTGCCGACCTAGGCTCTTTAACATGAGTCACATAGTAGTGATTACATGAACACATGCCGGCACAATATTCGTTCAGATCGAAATGGGCAGGAGTGAGGATTGATTCCTAGGTTCCGCAGCGTAAGCTTTTGCTACATCTGCTCCGAACTGTGACATGCTAATACACTCGTCCACTGAGTTAGAATGGCTTTGTTGAAGATGATGCCAAGTATGTAACGTCCAGTTGCTATTTTTCCCAGTCGTAACTTGTATTTTATTTCCCACACTTTGCGCCTTCAGGTGCTTCTCGTGGCTTCCTCCTTCATGAGTCCCATGGATGCTCGCCAGGGCACCAATTTGAACCGTGTGCGTATGTTCAGCACTGACAAACTTTCCCAGACGTTTGCGAAAGAGAAATGGGACCGTATCAAGGTCGTCTGCACTCAGCCTTTTAACAAGGTAACAATAGATGCATTTCTTTTTTTTTTTGCACTTGCACATCTTCTCTACCGACGGTCTTTTTTGGCGTAAAGACGACATCCAGTGGTGAACGTAAATGCCTACTTTTGGATGTATGTGTCATCAGAGCAGTGGAGTGGTACTCAAAGATTGCGTCTGTCTCAGGGTGCTTGTGCACCCCAGCCTTGGGAAAAGAGGTGCGAGGAGAGCTCGTGCTTGCGCAGACCTCTTCTCTGAAAGGTTTGGGTGTTCCTCACTGAAATATTCCTTCATACATTTATTTATTGGCTTATTTTTATGTATTCATAAACAGCTGATGCATTGGTTATGATGCCTAACAGATAGTCAGATAAGTCTTACTTAAGCGCTTCAATTTTTCATGAAAACTTTTGCTGTGCTGATGGCATTATTCAAATGCATGCAGGTCATGGGTCAATTTAGGATTATTCGATTCAAACAGAAAGTAACAGTAACTTTCAGAAACAGGTTGGAGCATACATGCACATGCTAGTTGACATGGATATCTGAGCAGTTATTTAAATTTTGAAAGCACTTGTGCAAAGTCAGATAATGCTCAAGTGTTCTGGAGTTTAGAGTACAATAACCGAATCATTTGAGCTGTTTACTAGTACAGTCATGTCTCGTTAATATTGACCCCATTCAAATGAATAGCCCTCTTTATGGGCACCACTTTCGGGGACAAACTGAAAAATTATATGTATTTTTGTCTCGTTATTATGGACAACTCACATTAAGGACGACTTTTTACGGGAACGGAGATGTCCATGCTAACGAAACATCACTGTATATCTGTAATCAATAAGGTGACAATGCTAAGATAATGTCTTAACGACTTTGCTATTCAGTGATTGTGAAACAACCTCCTAGGATACATGGGGCTGGGCTGTTTGTTTCGTTAATTTTGTTTTAAGTTGAAAGATAAAAAGTGTGTTTTATTTTTTTTGTGAGAAAAAGTGAAGGAACTTCGAATTTCATTTTAGAAAATTGGATTTAGGTGTATAGGAAATTTAGTATTAATACAAAAAATTAAAGCTTTTTTTTGTATTTTTACTAGAAAGGGGTTGGTTATTCTATAAAACCTTGCTTATGCATTTGTTTTTTAGTATTTCTCTAGCCATCCACTCATACTGATCTGACTTGTCATTTAAGCTCAGGATACAGTTGTTAGCTGGTTAAAGATCTAGTAGCTCATTGCTTGATACTGAAAGTTTAAGGGGCACCAAGTTCTACCCTAAAATGTCTAACCTTATTTACTTTCAACATTCTATGTTTGCCTCGGTTACTATTTTTTCAAAGCGAGCCTTGTGAATTGAAGAAAAGAAAGTGCAGAAAATTGATCATGCAACTAAATTGCCTGCTGTTACAAATTATGCCTCTGGTTCATGGGCTCACTAAATGTAAATCCTTAATTTCCAATCCCGTGAAACACTAATTCAGAAGGCAGTCCTTTCAAAAGTTAGTGAAATCGTTGACTTGGACACTTGAAATTATTTATGGCAGATGAGGGTACTGATGCTTTTGCATTGATTTTTAAGAAAATTGTTCAAAATGTTCTGCAGTTCTGCAGTGAACTTCCAAATGCTGAGCTGTTTTTCCTTGTTGGTCAAGAGCATATAGCACTTGCCTAAAACATGGCTGATGAATGAGTGATAACTGTAACATGAAAAAGTTGCTTACTTGGTTACCAAGTTCCTGCTTTGTTCATCTGCCTTAATTTGGTTCACTTTCTTTATTTTAGAGTATGCAGTATGGTTTGGCTTTCATCACTTTGCATTCACCTGGAGAGATGGACCCAAAGGTATATAAATTAATTATATAAAATCAGTTTAGAAAGAATTCATTCATGCACTGCTTGAATACAACATGCTGCTATCACTTCTACAGATTTTTCTCATATATAGACATATGTTGTCAGACAGTAGCCACGTTCAATTTACCTGTACCTCTTTCACCGGTGCAGGAAAGTGTAGGGCGGTGTACTTCCGGTCGTATCTCAATGAACATACCGAAAGTACACTGCCCTACACTTTTCTGCACCGGTGCGGGAGGTGGAGGTAAATCGAACGCGGCTACTGTAACAAAAACAAATGCCATAAAATTTTTATCATACCTTCAAATGAAGGTTATCTATATAAAAAAAATCAGTTAACTTCTGTAATTCACACCTTCTGAATGCTTTGAACGGTGATTGCGAGGCCACAACATGTGCCAAATGTTTTAGAAAGGTCAAACTATAAAAGATCTCAAAAAAGTTTTACTTGTTTGCACTGACTCCAACTTAAGCCAAAAACTTTTCAAATGCTTGGTGATTATATTGTTACAGCTATCTGAAGCTGACTGCCTGTTTCTTAGATCATCATAGATGCCATATTGAACAAGCTTTATCTTATCCCATTGTTCCCATCCTCTATACAGCTTGTTTTTGATTAGAAGAAACTATCAACTAGTACTGTAATAGCATGTTCACCCACATTACATACAAAAATATTGAACATTGTATTTATTTAAATCAGTGTCTAAAGTTTTCGTTATTTGCTATTTTTTATGTATACTTTGAAAGCATTCTAGCAGTGTGGGCTCTTCATTACAATGTTAATTAACCTTATTAAATGCAATCTTTTCTTAAATTGCCCTAAATTACCCTTCATTTGTTTTTTGGATTATACTGCAATGGCAATATGCCAGCAGAGAATAGCTCTGCTTTACTGGCTCACTAAAACATAATCTTATTGTAAATGTCATCATTTGAAAGTTCTCTGGATGCTCAAATCAGTCCCAGTAAGACACATGAATGATGAATTTTAGGTTACGTTAATGTGACTGCTTTTTCAGGGAGGTTCATCTCCAAAAGCAGCCTTGGGTGGCTTCCAGCTTAAAGGTGATGACGATGAAACGGACCTGGCTGTGGGAAGCTGGTTTGCCAAGCGAAAGGAAAAAGAGTGTCTTTCGCAAGATACTTCAACAAGTGAGTTTGTGCCTTCGACTGTGGTTCGTCCTAAATATTCTGGAAGGATTCTGCACTGTCATTGTGTAAAATTGAGAATGCATGGTAGTATATGCCATCATCTCTCGTCAATGTGTACACCACTGTTCCCCCAAAAGCTGTCCATGATGTGAGTTGTTCATAATGCCAAGGACAATATGCATTTATATAACGAGTTAGTCCCTGAAAGGTTTTATGCACATTAATGGCACATCACTGTACTATGTTGAGAAAAGTCACAAGCACCTGCTGCATCCCAAAAGCTGAAATCAGCTTGATGTCACAATTGACATGCTGCGAGTTGTCATTGTTTGACTGCTTATTCTATTGAGCTAAAATGTCCCTGAGCGCAACAAAAATGTACAGACCCAAACTCTTGTTTCCATTTGTTTCATTATATTGTAGGCCAACATCTCACCCAAGTAGGTGGGGTAAAATGAAAAAAAAAAAGATATGATAACAAAACAAACAACCCGCATGAATTTTAATTGATTTCTAATCTTTTCTTTGTGCTCTTAATTTGCACACACATAATCGAGGTGGTTAAGCCAGGGGACAGCCTTTTGCTGCTTCAATGTATGGTCATGCCTCACCTCTTTAACAGGCATATGTCCTGTCCAAATTCATTCGATTGTGGTTATTTGCTTAATCAAGTTGAAAACAAGGAGATAGTGGCATGTGCGTTGCCGAGCGATTACGTGCGTTGCCGAATGGTTACCGTGTTTGGCTGTTGCACGGAAGGTCTGGGTTTGATTCCAGCGAGCGGAATGTTCTTTTATTTATTCTTTCAACTTGGTATTCTCGCGAGTTTGAGAACATTCTCGTCTGATCGAGTTTCGAATGTTCTACGCGCTGAACGTTCTAGGCCGAATGTTCCAGAAACCCATGCGGCTACAAAAGGTGCTCCGCGTGACAAACCAGAGTCAGTTTCGCCCCAGCGCTCCATCCTGCTGTTTCGCCGACATCGACGCCTGTGACGCTAACCTTTCTCTATTTTGTTTTGGGCACAAGTTCGCGCCATTAAACGCTCAGTTTATTCAGTTATTCGCCGCCTCATCACTTGTCATTTGTGACAATAGAAGCTTGCTCGCTGTCAGTTAAAATGATTCAGTTAAAGGCCGATGAACAGCCAGAAAGAAGGAAACTTTCCCTCGGTGCCTCCCTTCTATTTGGAAAAGGGGGGAGGCACTCCTCCTTTCTGTGGGGAGTAGCTCAGAAACCCGCTTCTGTGGGGAGAGGAGAAGTGTGCGAGGGGGAAGGGAGTGAAGGAAACCGGGAACCGGTTTTCTTCATGGCAGAAGATGGGCCTTTAAGCACAAGCTTTGTTTACCAAGTGCCAGGTGAATGTGATGCAGCTATGCCTCTGTATTTGTTTCTGCCATAAAAAAGAGAGAAAAAAAAATTCAGTTTGTGTGCTTGAAAATACGAGGAAAAGTTGTTCTTTCATACAAATAATCTGTCTTCAATCGTGCGTGACATCCGCTTAGAACTTTACTTTCTGAATGCTACAATATTTTCTTCATCTGCTTTCATTGCTCACTTGCAGTTTTCTGTTGATTGGAGTTCTTAATCGTCTTTTTAGAAGAGACCTTCAGACTCCTGCTTCAGAAAGCCTGTTAGGCCTCTGTCATCATAATAGGCGTGACGATGATGACTCAGTATGTTCTCGAAGGCACTGACCATTGAAGTCTGATGATAAAGTTGACATCTCATTAAATAAACATTGATTGATTGATAAAGTTGACATTTGGGGTGGGTTGGTAGTCTAACATATTGAGGTATTTAGTGCTTTATATCTCAATATTAAGTCTGATATTTTGTAATTGGAAACTAACAAAATTGTGATCCTTCCAGGTCCTGCTGCAATCAAAGGCGCATCTTTTGCAGCCACGACACTCAGAACTGCTGAAGAGAAGTCACTGAAGCCGGTACCACAAGCACTGAAAGTAGGCTTCCCATTTTGGTGTACCATACCATACTTATAAAAAAAAATCCTTGTTTTTTGGGGTTTTTTTTTGTTGCTTTTTTATAATTTTGGCATTTTTGTATATGTTTCTGCCTATTCAAAACTTTTATTGATTTGCAGATATTGTTTGCTACTCGCTTGGTTTTGCCGCACACTCCTGGAAGTATTCGAGTATATTCAAAAGTATTAATGTACATTTAAAACTTTGAATGATTGGCAGGTACTGTTTGCTACTCAATCAGTTTCGTGGCACACTTTTACTCCTAAAAGTACTTTTAAAGTTTTTTCCAATATTCAAAAATTATGATTAATGTCTTCAGAATTCTCTCAAGACTAATTTCAGTAAGATATTTGCTGGACTATAGCTCTGCCATAATGCATTACTTCAGAAGATCAGCAGTGGCATTTGAAGAAAGAGTCTAGAGGTCAGATGCAAAAAATCTTTCTTTCTACAACAAGGTGTAAAGTTAGGCGAGTTGGTTGATGGTCATATATAATGGGTGTACACTGATCTTGCCCTTGACCCATCCATTTTCTTTTCCTTCCGTCTTTCACCAATTTGATTTGATATTGGGGACTAGTCTTGCTCCCAAAAAGTAGCCTGCTGGTGAGGCATTATGGAAACTACCATTACAGTTCACAATATGCGATGGAGTTCAGTATCCACTCACGTGCTAAGCAGGGGTGGATCCAGACCTCCATTTTAGGGGGGGCGGTTCCTCGGTGTAAAACGGGGGGGGGGGGGGGGGGGGGGGGTTTATATTTTTTGTGGAGTTATCGTTTTTACTAAACTCTGATAACATAATATAGATCTTGATAGCTTTTGTACTGGTTTACGTGTCGGGAATGAACTCTTTGAATTAAAACCTTTCGGGTGACCACGCTAGAGTAAGTATCTCGAAAATTGTGGTGGCACTATCCTTTCTGAACACCATAACGCAAGGAATTTTGTAGTTCATAGGAAACGGGATTACTCCATCCGCGTGGCAGCGCGCTAGAAATAGAAAAAGTTTAACTACTGGGGGTGAATGTATGGTGCTATAGCGGCTGTGACAATTGCAGACAGTGTAACTTGATGGCTCAGATATCCCCGGCGGGGCTACAACTTTTGGGCTCCTTTTGCTTGAATATTTATATATTCTCGTTACACCCGCAGAGCATGTATGGAGAGCCAACCTTTGCCAACTATATGGAGGAACCTCATGCAGCTAATGACAATGCGAAAAACGTTTTAATCTAAAACTCGGCTGTTTATTGAGATTAAGCTTGGCATAGTAGTTAGAACTTTATATTCAGGGCCAAAATGCAGAACGTGGTTTTAAAACATACTTTTCACTGTCGCCGGTTGCTTTAATGGAGCGAGTATGTTGCTGACAAGCGACAAAAATGGCCCGGCGGCTTCGACGCTGCTCGCAGCGTCAAAACACTGTTGACGCAACGAGCGAAACGAACGCCGCCAGGCAAGTTTGTCGGTTGTTCGCTGTATATTTGAAATGTCCAGAGCGCAGCACATGCTGCATTGCCAACCTAAACTCGTGTTTTCACGTGTTCTGGATGCAACTCAAGAGAACGAAAGCAAATAATTGTTGAATATTTTTGAAAGCATGTTGCAGTTCGGCAACTATAACTTTTAAACTTAGATGGATCCTTCCAAATTATATTCAATTGCACTTCGTCTGGATATTTTCTGTATGAAAGGAACACTTACTTGTTTCTGGGTAGTTAGCTCATTCGTCGCGGTTGAGAGGACAGGTGCAGAGATATAATGGGGCAGAGCGGTTGTCCTGTCGGCGAATCTCAACTGGGCTAAAGGCCGATCACGACTGCAGCATGGATGTTTGGGAGTCGGTGTTCACTCGAACGGGCACAGGCACTGTCTATTCTTTTTTTATGTATAGTCGCACCTTTGAAAGGGCTCGTTTTCCCCAAGTCCCTAGTTAGGGAATTCGAAGCCGCAGTTGCAAACCAGCAAGCCCCGCCCTCTGTTCTGTTCGACACACACATATTTGCTCCTGCAAAGCCGCGCGAAAGCCCTGCCGTCAATCCACAGAAGCCGCGTTTAACTCGAAAAGTAAAGATGGCGCCAAGGGGAGACAAGGGGTAGCGGGCGCATTTCCTAAAATATGTCCCGCCACCCTAAGTTGAAACGGCATTGTACACAAATAAATGCCTACGGCGTCGGCTTCAGGACCCCGTGTAAGCAGCCTCCAGCCTTTAGAGTGCTCGTACCATTTATCTTTCTTTTATTGGCTGCCCGCCACGAGAAGTCGTACCGCAGGCAGTATGAAGCCCATTAGAGGAAACATCTCCCCCTTCTAACGCTCGTCGGCTTCTTTCTGTATTCCGCGCTGCGGCGAGGACGAAAGCGGGCTTATGTTTAAGCCAAGGTCGTGGGGAAGTCCGGAGCGTCTTCAGGAAAAGCTCAGATTCAGACTACACTGTACCATGCCAAAAGACAAGCCCAAAAACCACGAAGAAACCATCAAACGAAAAGTGCTGAAAAGGCGGCCGCTAGAGAGGAAGGATAATCCGCTGTGTATATGATCGTACCCTTGAGGAAGGCTGCTTGGCGTCTGCGTTTGGGAGCTTTCAGAGCACACATTTTTTGCAGACAACCTCCAAGGAGAGAGAGGGAGAGAGAGAGGGAAAAGGGACTAGATATGTTGAAGGTATTTTCCCCCCGTGCTTGACGTGCTTAGGGAGCCTTCATGTTGCGCACATGGAGGCACCCTAGACGTGCTGGCCTTGTTTGGAAGTGTGCCTGCAGCCGAGGACCCTGATATTTGGTGCGCCTCCCCCACCGTCCCTCCACTTCAAAACTCCTGGCGTCGTCCCTCTCGGGAAGACGCACCGTGACCTTGACAGAGATAAACCCCACTTTGGAAGCGCCCAGCAGGCGCATCCACCCACCGCTGTTTTAATCTTTTGTCCCTCGCGTCGATTGCTTACGTTTTTTCTTCGAGCTGACGAAGAACCCCGGCGGGGGGGGGGGGGTTGCCTGGCGAGGCGTTTGGGGGGGCGATCGCCCCCACCGCCCCCCCTTGGATCTGCCACTGGTGCTAAGACAGCCTTGGGGTGTTTCGAATCCCATCCTTGTTGCCAGTTGTGATAATCCAGCCAGAGCCTGTGGCCGGGCCGAAGGACTAAGCAGACAAGTCTGATTAAGGTGTACACGCTACTTATAACTGCGAAAGTCACATGTGCTTTTTTTATTTACTAATTGTGGCTTCCTTACGTGAGCATGTGACAGTTGCCAGTCATCACACTTTTGTTTACTGTACAGTTCATAATTTGTTAAATGCAATTTATTATGTTTTTTTTTGTTTTTTAAAGAAAGAGCAGACGAAACTGGCTGCTTCAACAGAAAGAAATGTTGCGTCACCATTACCGAAGACTGCAAGAAAGCCTCCTGTTGAGCAGCCCAAAAAGGCTCCAGCTGAAAAGCTTACTCCAAAGACACCAAAAGCTGAAGGTGAGCTTTTAGCTGACTCACGACAACTGCAAAAAAAATAAAAATAACAGAGTTTCTGAAAATGGAAGGTCCCGTATGCTATATTTTCCAGTCTATAAGTCACACCGTCGTGCAAGTCGCACCCCGCAATAAACAAATTTTTTTTACAAAAAAGAGGATATATATACAGTGAAACCCGTTTAGAACGAACCCACGTACAGCGAATTATTGTCGATATCGAACTCATGGAAAATTTAAATAAAAATGCATGTAAAAAGTATGTTTTATGACAAACAACATATTGGCTATGTCAAACTTTTTTTCCCTGGGAAGGCTTCAAAAAACGTGCAAACACTCGTCTTCTAGCCTGTCTCTTCCACCAAAAAAGAAGTAGGAAAGAAAGAAAATTTCAAAAGCTGAAGTTTCAAACAAAATTGAGCGAAGACAAGCAATTCAGAAGGGGGAGAAAGCTAAAAGATGCACATTGCATGCACGCACAGAAAAAAAGCAAAATTATTTTCATCCCAAAGCATTTGCCAATGAAGAGAAGCGATTCAGAAAGGGAGATAAGTTAAAAAAAAAAGCAAAAAAAAACTGTGTCGTGCAAGAAATAAAACAAAAAGCTTTTGAGCGCGTTCTTACAAGGCAGAAGTGAAGAGATGAGAAAGAGAGAAAAGCTCTCGCCTTGCAACGAACTCATCGTGGAAGTTTGTTGTAAATGTCTTTTGCTATATCGAACTGATCGTAGCGTTTCCTGCTGTTAGTTATAAATAGGGTTCCGCGTTTTCGGCATCTATTTTTCTTCAGATTCGGGGGTTATTTATTGGAGTTTATTTTGTCTCTTGGAATCGGTGTTTTTCAATATTTATTTTTAATGCTGGAAAGAAATCGGTGATTATCGGGGCTTGTGTTGCAAAGCGACTGCATAATTACTAAAAAAACCATGGCACACCTCACATTACACACGTTTATTGTACACACATTAAACACATCACACAATGCACATACATATAGAAATGACAGAAAGCGTGACGCTTTGAGAAGCATGATATCAGAACTTAAACTTACTGAAAAAAATTGTTGTGTACATTGTCAGAGACTTGTCAGTCATCGGAGCGCGTTCCTTGTGGCTGAGGAAACGCAGTCCAGAAAACTTGCAAACAAGAAGCTTCTTCGCACCTTCACACAAAACCTCGAAATCATCAAATTCTTATTTATTTATTTATTTATTCAATAAATAAATAAAGTAATAAATAAAGTAGTCCTCCATCTCTTTTCGTTTTCTGCCCATACGAACGGGCACGCAATCCGTGGAGCCTATTGCCCTCTCCGCTTGCCCCCGCCCCTCTTCGCCTTTCCTCCTTCCTCCCATATACCAGGAAACCTATGCCTTGACAAAAGAGTTGAAAATCGTTGTGCTAAAAAAGATAAGGGAAGGGAATGAGGCAATAAACATGGTTTGAAAAGAAAGGCACGAC
The DNA here is from genome assembly GCF_016920785.2 of Ixodes scapularis. Taxonomy (NCBI): domain Eukaryota; kingdom Metazoa; phylum Arthropoda; class Arachnida; order Ixodida; family Ixodidae; genus Ixodes; species Ixodes scapularis. Next base: position 122,300,357 of record NW_024609835.1, read on the forward strand.
CCCAAGGACAGTTCGGTGGGGCTGTGTTCCGGGTCAACGAGAAAAGAAAGCGGGCTAGAAGATTCTTTCAGCAGAGCTGCCATTTTTTCCGTAGCTTGCTATTCGGTGTTTTTCATTTTTTACCGATTCAGAAAAAAACGCCTCGCGGGTTAATTATTGGTAGTTATCGGTATATACCGAAAACACGGAACCCTAGTTATAAATGGGTTTGACTGTAACGTGTGGATGTGGGCCTGTCATCTAGTTAGTTGAAAATATAGGTGTCTAATTCTAACCTTTCTGAGAATACTGAAAGAAAGTGCAACTACCCTGTCTCGTGCTAACTGTGTTTCACAGCACATTCCTAAACTTGTGCAGATAATTGCCATGCATCAACCACAGTCACGACATGACGTTTTGAATATTAAGACTTTTTGTTTTCCTTATGTGATTTTCACAGTTAATTGCATTGCCAAATCAATCGTTTCTATATTTCTGATCGTGCCTTCTTTAGCAGCGAAGAAGCCAAAGGCTCAGCCACGCTTCCACGAGCTGATGAAGGGAGTGGTGTTTGTGCTGAGTGGCTTCCAGAATCCGGCCAGGTCCCAAATTCGAGACAAGGCACTTGAGATGGGAGCCAAGTACAAGGGCGACTGGGACAGGTCCTGTACACATCTCGTGTGAGTTTGGGCACCTGGACCAATCTTATTGTCACCTTGGTAGACTTATGATCATGTGCCCAGAATGATGTGCTGCAGGTCAGATACTTGTCTGATGGGGATGATATATAGAAAAAATGTTGTCCAAAGCAGCGTTTGGACTCGGTCTGCAGACAATCTGCTAAAATATTTACACGTCAAATTTGTTTCTTGATTATTTAGACAGCAAAAAGTTAAACTGCCTCAAAGGGCATTTGCTGTCTGCTCTGTATTTGAGAAATTAAGGCAATGACAGCATGACCATGTTGCAATGCTACCTTGTGTGCTTTATTGACTTGCTTATAAAACAAAAACATTTCATGTATTACAAAAAAAAAAAAAAATATTGGGCTTGGAAAACCCAAATTTGTGAATATCGCCTTGAAAAACTAGATTTTTTCCCATTTACTTGCTAGAGAGGTCCCTTATCTGAAGGTATAATGTGGCTGCTTTCACTGAATTAGGGGTAATTTTGTGCTACAATGATGGACAAAGTAAAAACCAAAACTCATGAAAGTTCAGTTAGTCCAAAAACAAACACTTCATTGCGCTTCTGGGCGGGACTTTACTAGGAATCCATAGAAACCAGGAAGTACTGAAGCCGATATTGAAGTCCTTGTATACATGGCTAATAACTTAAAAGGTGTGGGTAATCGGAAACAAATCCGCTGTCATATTATCCAATTTCGTAGAAAAATATAATCAAATTAGTTCTATACAAATTTCTAGCTCTTAGCGAACATTAACCCTGAAGGAAGAAAAAAAAAAACAGTATTATACGTGCGCCATTTTTTGCCAAGCTGCGCAAGAGTGCTTACCCTGCTACATCCCGATACATTTGGAGAAAACGTGATAACTTTGTGCCAACGTTGCGCCAAAACGTAATTTCACTTGATTAGAACTGGAAATAAAACGGCTGAAAACCTACGAAATGACTGAATCGTTACGGCAGGCTTGTCAGAATTTTCAGAATTTTTGATTATCACTTTAAGTAATGTACTACTCGATTTGATCTCTGTATCAGATATTGACCGTACTCGGAGGTCCCGCAATATTCTCCTGTTCGTGTCCTACTTTGCCGCAGTGCAGCCATATAGTAAAGGGAAAGCACTTCTCCAAGGCGAGGTGTTGCATACACAAGCGTCGGGTGTTTTCATCTCATGGGTGTTTTCATCTCAAATCGTGCAGGCAAAAAGGGTCGAATATTTAATTTCGCTGAAAAAAATATACGTTATGGCGTCGTCTCTAAAAACACAGTAGCCATAAGCCGTAAGTTCGTCGGATTTCTTGTCCTCGACTTACGAATTTTAAAAGAGGCCGCGGCGGAAAGCAGTGTTTTTCACATCCGTCGTGGGTCGGATGTTTCGCTCGATCTCCCGCCGCGGATTTTCAGTCCAGATTATATTAACTTTTTCCAAGCACTCTGTGAGCACAGGTAAAATGGTCTAATACCATAAAATAATTTTAGGCGCTTTGCTTTTTTTCTGTAAAAATGTCAAAAACGCCCCCTCGGTTAATTGTTGACGAACTTTGACATTTAAATGCTGGCAATCTACTTGGGTTACATCCATATTTTTATGTCAATGGAGAGCCCAAAACGCGCTCTTTATATATATTATGAAATGACTCAGGCTGTATGAAATATCCTTTGCGAGACGTTTACGTTAATGTTATGCGAAAACCAAAAAGTTCCAATTTTAAAATCGATTTCCCCCCAAAAATTTTTCATTTTTTTATTTTTTGTTAAAATGTGGATATGATAGTTGACTACTCGAAAAGTAAGTCGAGAAAGTGTGTATTTTGTTTGTATGTTCTATATTTAAGCCTCAATATCGGAAAGAACGTCTTGGTTTTGCAAGACCTAAGTCAGACATAGCGACCCGTGCGTTTCTATGAATTTTGAAAAAAGTTTCCTTGAATATTTGTCTGCGTTTTGTAATCAATTATAAACGCATTTTGTGGTATTGATTAGTTATTTATGTTTTGATAAGAGCGGGAAACCACGAGAAACATATCTAATCAAATCAGCAGGCCTAGTGTACCTTCAATATCGAAGAGGCACAAACGTTGTATTGTTTCGATTTATAAAACGTTCACTGTAAACTAGCATGACTAGCTATTAGCTAGCTGTCATATTACTAAGACATAGAAAGTCTCCTATCATTGATATATTATACTCAATTCTTTCCAAAACCAAACGCTGGGGTTTGTTCACCGCACATCGCACAGCTCACCAGGGAATGGCCTTTCCCTTCCGTAATACACAAAAGTGATGACACAAACGATCCGAAACACACGTAGAGACTGTCATGGAGATGGGTAGGGAATAAAAATAAATAAATAAGAATAAAATTACCCAACACCGATCTTAATGAAAATTGCGTTAAAAAAATAAAATATTTAGGTTCGAGCGGTGGCAAGGCGATAGGTCCACGCCTGGTGGAGAGTCAGACAAAAAAGTCGACAACAAGTAAAAAAAAAAAATATATATATATATTTAAGACGGAAAAACTTAGCCGCACATGGCAAGAACAAAAACCAACTCCTCTGGGCATTCCCTAAACGGGACACAACCAAATGCGTGCAAACACGCTCTCTACAGCATCGTCAGGCCGCTATGTCATGACGAAATAAACCCAACAACTAAACAATGCTAACACACAGATTGTAAAAAAAATCATAAAAAAAAACAAAAAAAAACGTTTAGCTGAACCGCACCCGAGAAACAAAGTTCAACGGGGCGAAGAAACACACACAAAGTAATAATAATAAAAAAAAAAAGTCTTAACTGACCGACGCCGAGTCCAGTCCCACGACACTGAAGCCTGGCAGGATGACGGCGTCCAGATGATACTCGAATCCATTCTTCATTCTGTTCCGCACAGACACAACGGCTGTGCAGAAGATTGGCTGTGCGGAACAAAGTGAAGAATAGATTCGAGCAGCGATGCGTGAGAAGGTAACCGAGACGTAACACGCCTCGAGCTTCATATCGGGAAAGGAGCTTTCGAGCTAGTTACTGTAGTTACTCAAACTTTCTCTTTCCCCTTCCCTTTTTCAAAATAACTCGTCAGCCGGCGCTAACTTTTCATCTCGGGAGAAGTCCACCCTTTACAAACGGTTATAGTTGACAAGGAGGCTGACTTCGACTCAAGTCACCCAACTAGTCTCCGCGCAGAATAAGTAAAGTTACCACTTAAGTACAAAACGAGCGTGTTGGTAACGGTAATTAGACATGAGGAGGATACATAGAAAGGGGGGACGGACAACGAAGACTTCGGACAACGAAGTCTTCGTTGTCCGTCCCCCCTTTCTATGCATCTTCCTCATGTCTAATATTTACCACCACGCTCGTTTTTTAATGTTAGTCACCGGGCTTTGCTAGTTCCGAAAGAGATAACCCTTCGGTGCTATCGGATCTCCGCGGAGAGAGATAGAGCACGGCCGTTTCAAGGATAGGGCGCTCGAAGCTTGGGCAAATACGCGGTATCGTTTCACGCGTGCACGGATGGCTGGTTTCAAGATTTCCCCACATCCCTAACAAAACCGGTCCATCTTCGTGTGTGCGTCTGCAGGATTTTCGTCCCTCGCCGCCGGTTTTAGCGCGCACGCGACGTTGTTTTGGCCGGCAGAACTGTTGTTGACCGTCAATTTGTAAGGCCTTGGTGTCCTCATCCTCCCAGGCAACAGTTCCTTTGCTTTCCCTTCTGCAATAGTCTGACTGACTGACTCCTCCTAGGTGGCCTTCACTGTACCCCGCATCAACGACACATTCATACCATTTCACTCCTCGCGACTCAGGGTGGGCTGCTCTACTGTCACGGGCCGTCCTATCTAACACAACGAGCACGAAAGGTCATGGTCATCTGCTGGTTCCGAAAGGGTGGGACGTTCATATAGGCCAATGAAGGCCCCGAATCAATACGACGTCTGTTGATTTCTACACATTAAAAAGTTACGACACCTGCTGGTCTGTTCAGAAGTGTTGCTTTCTCTTTTGAACTCCTCCAATGTAGCTTGCCGCCTATAATAAAATTTCAATGATCAATAAATATAACAGGGTGGAACTACTGTATTTCATTGTTTTCTGGGAACGTTGAAAAAAGGCAAAAATATTTCCAAGTTTGTGAAGACTTTCGAGCCGTAAAAACATGTTTTTGTACGATATTGATGCTTAAATATAGAACATACAAATATAATAACACTTTCTCGACTTGCTTTTCGAGTAGAACTATCAGATCTACAATTAAAAAAAAAAAACAAAAAAAACAATGGATTTTTTTTTTAGAAAATCGATTTAAAAATTGGTACTGTCTTGGTTTTAGCATAGCATTAACGTAAACGTACCGTAAAGGGAATTTAATACAGCTGACTGATTTTATAATATATATAAAGAGCGTGTTTTGGGTTCTCCATAGACATGAAAGGTATCGACGTATACCGAGTAGATCGAAATTATTTAATTGTCCAATTTTCATCAACATTTAACGAAGGGTTGTTTTTGACATTTTTACAGAAAAAAAGCAAAGCGCCTAAAAATATTTTATGGCATTAGAGCCTTTTACCTGTATACTTACAGAGTGCTTGAAAAAAAGTTAATATAATATGGACTCGAAATCCACGGCTGGAGATCGAGCGAAACCTCTGACCCACGACGGATGTGAAAAACACTGCTTTCTGCCGCGGCCTCTTTTAAAATTTGTATGTCGAGATCAAAAAATCCGACGAACTTACGGTTTGTGGCTACCGCGTCTTTAGAGACGACGCCATAACATATATAAAATAGTAAGGGTGCAGGCGAGCTGGTGGATGTTAACCATGTTGAATATACCTGAGACTATGGTAGAAAAGAACATAAAAGTCGAAGAAACAGAAAGGGACAGGACAACGTCTCAAACTCAGCTACCAGGTTTATTTAGTCCTCCTCTTTATATAGCCCACAAACATAACATAACATATATTTTCTTCAGCAAAATTAAAAATTCGATCCCTTTTGCCTGCACGATTTGAGATGAAATCACCCATATATATTGTCACGAATGACAAGTGATGAGGCGACGATAACTGAAGTAAACTAAATGTTTAATGGGGCGAACTTGTGCCCAAATTAATCAAAGAAAAAGGAAACCGAAGAAAGCAGGGGGGCGTCGCGGGCGTCGATGTCGGCGAAACCGCAGGATCGAGCGCAGGGGCGAGACCGACTGCAAAGCGCCCCGCGGAGCCCCTTCTGTACGCGCGTTGGCTTTTGGAACAATCGGCCTAAAACGTTCGGCAACGAGAACATTCAGAACTCGATCAGTCGAGATATAGAATATATATATATATATATATATATATATATATATATATATATATATATATATATATATATATATACGTAAAACGTTTTAGGCTGATTGTTCGCTTTAGGCCGATTGTTTGATTGTTTTAGGCCGATATATATAAATATATATATATATATATATATATATATATATATCAGAGAAACCTAAGCTAAGGAAAACACGGGGGAGAATGTTCTTCAAGGGATGCGGGTTAAGTCGTCGGACAAAAATCTCGAGGCTGAGACAGGACACCTGCAATATAAGCAGGCGTCAGAAGAGAGTGTGCCGAAGGGCGTACCCTGTAGATGGGAAGTTGGAATTCAATGACAAACTTGAGGCTATCGCCTTTCAAAGGTTAAAGGAAAGCTGAAATACTACTTTAAAAAAATAAGATAGAAGTTCATTCTATACTCCGCGACAACTTTTCTTGGCAATGCAGTGGAGGGTACAGGCCCGCGTCCCCTCTTCCGTTTTGAGTGTGCGCGGGCTCTCCTCTTCTCCCCGGAAATGGGGGAGGAGGAGAGCCTGCCTACACTCAAAATGGGAGAGGGGACGCGGGCCTGTACCTTCCACTGCATTGCCAAGAAAAGTTGTCGCGGAGTATAGCGTAGTTTTATCCCGTGATGAATCTGAATATCACGTTCGTTTTCCCCGAAGATATAACAAAACGCGAGACTGCTAAGAAAACCTCCAACCAGTCGTGACGTCATAAGAGGATCTTTCGGCCGCCAAGCGCGTCTCGCTCGAGGGCCGCGCGTGCAGTCGCAAGCTTGCCAGGTACACTCTCCGGCAATATGAAAGACCCACTGGGAGCGCGTGACCGAGGCGGTGGCTGGCGGGGACGCTGCGAGCGCTCCGGGCAGTTCCATTCTGCTTCGAGGGGAGGACGCTCACTCGGGCTCAGATAAAGCAAAACGCGCTTATCAGTTTGTGCCGAGTCCCGAGTGAGTTTCCTCCCCTCGAAGCAGAATGGAATTGCCCGGAGCGCTCGCAGCGCCCCCGCCAGCCACCGCCTCGGCCACGCGCTCCCAGTGGGTCTTTCATATTGCCGGAGACTGTACATTCCCTCGCACTGGCACCAGTCGTGACGTCTTTTTTAGAGCGTAGCTCTTAGGCGCCCGTTTCCGGCTTGAGTGGCGTCGGCGTCGGCATAACCGCGCGCATTATGGGACGTTTCCCCGCTAAAGTTAGCGGGGAAATTGGCGTCACGTGACTTTGTCACCTATTCAGTTTCCCCGCTAAATTTCGCGGGGAAAATGACGTCACGACTTCGTGTCACGCCACCCATGAACGAATTCAGCGGCAGGAGGAGAGGAGGAGGAAAGGGTAGGGGGAACTGGGGAGAGGAGGAGAAGGAAGAGGAGAAGAGGAGGCTAGGAGGAGGAGGGGAGGGTTCGGAGAAGGAAGAGGAGGGGCATACCGTCCCCTCGTCCTCAAGAGCTGCGCTCTATTAACGTCTTTTTTTTTCCTCCTCCTCCTCAAGAGCTGCGCTCTATTTTCGCATTACAGAGATTTGGAAACGTCTCTCATATATTTTTTTTGCTCTTTTCAAATATAGCAAGAGTGCGCGTGCATAACTTCGGTAGGCGCTTAAGATGCACGAGAGCGGAGTTTCCGAAAACTCGTAACTCTCCGGGAAGGGGGGCCTTCAGCGGTACTTTGAAAAGGATCTTCTGCAGCCTCCATGTACCAATAAACAAATAAAAAAAATCGATATTCGAGATTTTGGAGGTTAGATGAAGACGGTTTAAGCGTGTTTCCTCAAATACAAAACCGGTTCGGCTATAGTTGCTTCGGTTTCGGAAGGCCGATTTGAGATTAGGAGTTTGACCGGACATTATACTTTGCATGCTAAATATATCCAGTAGCGTTTTTCTGCAATAATGAAGCTGCTTTATTTATTTTTCTCTAATTTAGTAGCACTTTTTGTAATGATGATTTTTATGTTTTCTTTTTAAACGCTTTCTTGGGGAGAAAGTTCTGGTTGTGCTGGAACACTTGAAAAACTTTAAGTTTTCAAACTTTGCTGCTGTCAACTGTCATCCGATTTATTTGACAGCTTTTGAAACATTTTCAAATTAGGCTTCTGTGTTTCCAGTTTTGCGCGTTTTGATGTTGGCTGTTTCTTTTTCCTTATGTTGTTCATTTTTGTGATATAATTTCTTTCTAATACTCTTTTGAGATAGTGTTATCAGTTCTCAGGATTGTTTACCTTTTGCGTATATAGGATTAGTGACTATTTCCGAATATTCTGAAAATATTTGAAAAAAAAAAAAACTCGAATTTTTTTGTAAGAAATTAAAAATTAAATGGGGGGCCGTGTAATAATGTGGATACAAAATGAAAAAAAAAAAATGAAAAAAAGAAGGTAGGGAAAATACGAGCAGCTCGCGAAAAAACCACGAGGAAAAAAAAAAAAACAAAAAAAACGAGCGCACGCGGAGAAACGGGGCGGTCTGGGCACTCGGGCGAACAGCCCGAACCAGGACTTGGATGTAAGTCTCGCAGGTCAACCTTCTCCATCCTCGTGGAACAGGATATTCCACATCGTCCTTGCCTCTGCAAGAACAAACTTGTCAGTCTCCAAGGTTAACTGACTTGACGTCAAATACACCGGGACCACTGCTGACTAGCTACCCTAACGATCTCGTGTAAATATTGTACCGCTTAATTGCCGAATAAGCGCGTAGAAGCCTGGCTCTTCGTGTGCCATTGAAAGGTCATTTCTACGATATCATCCCACGCATGCTTGCTTGTAGGTTATCGCGAAAGGTGGCTTCACTGTCGTTTTGTATGCAACGCCCCCGCACCTAGCGCATAAGCGAAGTATCGGCTTTCGCAACACTTTCGTTCGCCCTTATTTAAGAAAAAAAAAAATATATAGAAAAAATAAATCTTTTTTTTTTTCTTTCTGTTTTATCTATATTTATAACTTATCAGAGTATATACGAATATAAGCCTGACAGTCATAGCTATGAACGTTGCGCAGCAGTTATTTTTATGCGGTTTTATTTTAAGTCTGTCCGGTTCTAGCGGATATCTTTATCGAATCTGGCGGGTACTCTGCCTCGGGCGATGTCGAGTTTTGTTGATGGCTAAATCACTAGATGGCGCCACCATGCTTGAAACAGGAGGGCACCAGGTTTGTGCTGTATGGGTAGGGTTCCGTGTTTTCGGAGTTTATTCCTCGTCAAATTCGGAGGGTGTTTTTCAGAGTTTATTTTTTGCCGAAAATTCGGAGTTTATCAAGGTTTATTTTTGTTTGATTCCCAATTTTTCGAAATTCGGTGTTTAATTTCGCAGTGTTTCTGATTAAAAATAAATAAATAATATCCAAATGTAAACGTATGCTGGGGAAAAAAAAAAAAGAAAAAAAAGAAAATGTGATTGTATTAATTATAATTTTCTTCAGTTGTATTTGGCGTTGATGCCATTACTACTGGCAATACTAATTTGTCCTACGACAAACGTTGCACACAAGTGTCGCTTCGATAGATGTCGATACCTTAAAGGGGTACGGAAACAAAAATTGAAATATTCAAATTTCGTTCGGAAATGAGTCAAGCATGACGGATAATAACCGTGAATGATAATCACACGTTTGTATTTTGAACGATTGGCCATATTGTTCGTTCCAAACGGTGCACTCGAGCAAGCGATCCAAGACAAGCGAACGGAGAGCGCGATGCGTCATGGGATATCCGGCACAAACAAAAACAGAAAGAAAAGATTCCCCGCGTTCGTGACGTAGCAAGGCTGGCATGATTATGAGCTTTGCACTTGGTGGCGTTGTCAGCGTTCTGGTGGTGTCAATAGCGTAAGCGCGTTACAACTGAGCCGTTCGAAGTACCCTTGGGGTGACGAGCCTGTGGCTGGCCCAAGGAGCACGTAGCTTCCACAACACTGTCAGCTAAGGGCTGAACGAGGTGGGGAAAGGTACTTTTGTTCGAGTTTTGAGCGACCGGCTAATCTTCTAGGGGGAGAATGGCTGTTTCCGGTTGAACGAACGACGGTCCGAGAAAGAGGGGAGTCCTTCCTTTCCGTCTTCTTGGACCGTTTGGTAGGTTTGGTACAATGCGCGATATGTGAGTTGAGAAGGAAAACGTTGAAATGCCGAAGAGCGGTGCTGCTCCGAAGGAATCTGCTACGTCGCGACTACGTAGCAGATCCCACAACGTTGCTAGACTACCTCCCAAACAGGCTTCGCATGCATCCACCAGGTGCACATTGAAAATCGTTTATTTAGCTTTAAAATTAGTTTTCTTGTGCTTTTCAACGGATTACTGGTGTTTTCGAGGTTAGGGTGCAACATGCAACTCATTAAAGCTAGAAAATGAGCGCTGAAATTTCGTTTCCCTACCCCTTTAAAATCAATACACTCCTGGAGGTAGTCGCGGGGGGCTTGTATTCATTCCATGTTATTCTATCAACCTACCGCGCGACCGCGTGAGGTAGAGTGTTAAAGGATGTAATACAGTAGTTTCAACTGTCCCTCTTCCCCACTTTATGCAATCTCTATTATCCTTAGGTTTCACTATTACAAAAAGACAACCTCTCCTTCCTCTAAAGCACAAATAGTACGACCCAAACTGGAAACGTAAACAGTGACTTTTGTCGTGACCCGAAAGCACAGTGACCTGTTGTTCTGACCAAAATTTGAAACAAAAGTGTAGTGGCATTTCCCCAGGACCATTGACTCTACGCGCTGATCAAACCATTAATAGTAAAATACTTCTATGTGCGCGTTCGTGTGTTTGTGTGTGTGTGTGTGTGGGGGGGGGGGGGGGGGGGGGATTGGCACTTCGAAATTCGGAGTTTATCGAATAAATCCGAATTGACTAAAATTTCACCGGTGGGTGTTTTTCGGAGTTTTTCCGGATTTATCAGAAAACACGGAACCTTATGTATGGGGTATCAGACCGCTAATTTCAGACCTTGTTCGCCTTCTGAAAGGTCGACGTACACTTCGCGCTTTCCACTATTGCCCGCCTCCTCCTGTCCTATGTCCTCTCCGATTTTTACCTTTCTCCGGCTTGTCTACCCTCGCAGCTTAGTCGAGGGGAGCGCTAAGAGGATTAGCTTTTTTGCAGAAAACCGAAATTGTACGTGGGCCTTGAACCAGGTTTGCTGGACTTTACAAGTCATCTTCACTAGCGACATTACACCGATCTCACTAAGCGTTCCACGCATGCGTGACGCCGCCATGCATGTAGTTCATGCCTGCAGCCCAGCGGGGTTGTCGCGCGTGCAGAAAGACTACGGTCCCCACGATGCACAGCTGCAGCGGTGACGTTATGAAACTGGCCGTGAGATTGGTCTCTTGGATCGCCGTGTGAATATGTTTGTCTTCTTTAATCGACGGATGAAGTTTTTTACGAACGGCTAACAGCTCGCCGGCAAGCGGGCTTCACCGTTTGCACGCAAGCAATAGGAAAAGCCAACTGTCAGGAACTGACACATGGACATGCCTTTTATGCCCGCTTCCCACTAGAGCGACAGACAGAGACAAAAGACAGCGACAAGCCTCAAACCCATGCAGCATGCTCGTGATGGTACCTTTGGCAGGCGCTTAGTCGTTCGGTGCTCGCGAAGTAAGCACGAGCGATTGCAAGCCTGCCAAAGGTACCCTCGCGTGCATGATGCTCGTGTTTGAGCATAGGCTCCGTTACTCTACAAAGCGTCTCAAATCGCGAAGGACTGTCGTTTGAGGCTTGTCTTTGTCTTTTGTTTCTGTATGTCGCTCTAGTGGGACACGGGTATTATTGCATGGATCCACACCCTTTTCGGCTGGGAGACAATATTTTGAGTTGGTAGTCATAATGCGCGCCAGTACGAAAAACGTGGGCATGACTAATTATACGTTTATTCTTCTTTGGAGGGAGTAGGGAAGGAACACGGAAGTACGAAGGAGTACAAAAGAGGGCAGGTGTATAAAGGAGTGTGAAAGGATGTTCCGAGTCACGATGATAAAGACCTCCTGCTATAACACCTGATGTAACTCTCCCCTGTTTGGGCAGCGTTGCTTCCTGCAATACTTGTTAAAAAAAAAAAAAACATTTATTGGTACAAACATATAGGACATGCTTAGAGAAGCGGGTGTATCAAAACCTACAAGAGGCTTGTGGGATGCCTCCCTCGAATGACGAGTGAAGTATGCATTGTACAACCTGCACACTGAAACGAAACGAATGGCACTGCGCCCGCTGTAAAATGTTCGCACGTCATTGATATGCGGCGGATTCGTTCCGAAAATATTTTCGTTTTGCCGATGTAGGTGTTCGTGTTACACTGCGCACGGAATGTAGTAATTCACGCCTTGTGCGTTTTTTTTTTTTTTTTAGGTGGGGGGGGGGGGGGCGTTTTTTTGGTTGTGGTCTGAATCGTTTTAGTGTCGACTCTGGCTTGCGAGCCACTTCTTTTCTCAGTACAAGCGCCAGCGCTTCGGTGGTACCCTTTACATTGAGGCCGCCGATGCGCGCGATGGGGCGGGGCTCCCGATTTGGGAGGGCTCGTCCGTCCTTGGCCGGCGCGGCGGGCGATGCGATCTACAAAGCTTCTTGAATATCCGTTTTTCTTCAGGTCAGTAACGATGATCTTTCTTTTCTTCTGTCGGTCTCCGACGAGCAGGTGTTCGTTGCCCCAGACAGGAGTGTCGAGACCACTGACGCCTTGTGACTCGTTTGGTGGTTCAAGTCAAAGTGTAGGTAGAGCCCGGTGTGTAGATAGCGCCAGCAGAATACTTTTCCTAGAGTCGGGGCACTCCAAGAAATTTAAGTATCGTAGTTTCCGGGCTATAGTCCGCGGACTATACATGTTTAAAAGTTTAAATTTCTGGCTGTGCGGACTATCTACGCGTGCGGACTATACAGGAATTATGTTTTTCAAGATCGTTTATTATGACGAGACGTGAGGAATTTTGTGCACGAAAGTGTATGTTAATGATGATTTATGCACATTATAGGCTTTATTGTGAGCTAAAAAGCAGACAATTGTAAACGTGTGCCGTCTATGAGAAGATTTTCGTGTCGACTAAGCACCAGGTGCGGACTAATCACCGGCTGCGGGCTATCTAAGCAAAATCTTTTATTTTTGACCCCGAACTTCCCCCTGCGGGCTATGCACCGGGTGCGGGCTATCTAAGCAAAATCTTTTATTTTTGACTCCGAATCTCCCCCCGCGGACTATAGTCCGGAAAATACAGTAGGTTCCCGGGTGCCTTGCCGTCTGCGTACGCCCAGGGCCTACGCCAGCCGACAAGGACAGTTAAAAAAAAAAAAAAAAAAAAAAAAAAACAAACACACTTTTGTAGAAAAAGTTTTTTTTTTTTTTGTACTGACGAGGAAGACAAGAGCGGTTGCTGCCCAGTGCTGCGTCCCCGTGTAATTTAGTGACCCTTTAAGAAGAAACCAAGTAGGTTTCGAGACGTTGGAACATTTTTCGAGACTTTTGTTGGAGTATTTATGTTTAGAGCGCAGCTCTTGGGCTCCCGTTTGCGGGTTGAGCGGCGTCGACGTCGCCGTCGCCGTCGCCGTCGGCGTAACTGCGCGTTGCATTATGGGACGTTTCTCATAATGACGTCACGAGAGTAAAATGTTCCCGCTAAATTTGGCGGAACATATTTTCGCTAAATTTAGCGGGGAAACTGATGCACCCCCATTCCCCCTAACGCAATGCATATCTGTTTAGAAAAACACAGTATAGGGGATTCGAAGGACATCATGAAAGATTGTGTAAAAAAGTTCTTTTACTTTACTCTGAAAGTACGTAGTATTTATAGTACTGTCACGGTCAATATTAGTGCGAACACCGCACCGCGAGGCCCGCGATGAGCCGTATATTGGGTGAGTTTGGCCAGTCTATGATTTCGCCGCCGTAACGCTCTCCTCCAGAGTGAGCCAATCAGCCCGCGGCGCAGAGCGAGAGGCATGAGCGCATGCGCGTGAACTCCCAGCTGCTCGCAGCTGAGCGGGGAGGGCCCCCATTTTCATTATTCTCCCGGCGCAATGCATGGGATTGGCAACTAAATTTCTGTTATTTCTTTTTATATCGTTGGCTCTGGCAAGAAAACGATATACTGTTATTCCTCGGTGGGTTAAAAAGCTAAGAAATGAAGTTTTCTCGACAAATGGCCACACACTTTTATTCAAGCGAAAAAGAAGTCGGCCTGTAGCAGACGACAGTAGCCTCAACAGTGCTCTTCTCCGACCAGTCTTCGATAGCGTTGCGTCAAAATGGCGGTCGTCTCCTCTTTGCTCCCTTCTTCTTCTCTCGCTCCTTCGACGCTCTCCTCCCTTTCCTCGTCTCCGGCGCCTTCGTCGCCACACCCACTGGCCAAACTCTCCCAATATACGGCTCTGGGCCCTCGGTACTATTAGTGTTTCCTGGCGATTTCTTTTTGAAGTATAAGTGCATCTTGCGGTCGAGACATATGTCTCTAGCGATCGCCGCACCGCTCTGCACTCCCGGGCCGTCTGCTAGGGAAAAACGGTCGGCGAAACCGCGAAACTGTTCACCAATGACGAAGCGCATTTTTCGCTAGCAATGTGCGCCTGCAGAAATAATTTGTCTAAATATTTCTAAGGAAGTTTTCGTTGATTATTTTTACGACTCTGATAACAATACTTCGCCGACACCTTTTTAGCATGCATTATACTCGATTCCTGGCCGCGGCCAGGGTTTCGATTCCTGGCCGCGGGTACGCATTTTCGTTGACTCTAATGTGATGTTCTGGTAAATTCGAGAACCGTGTTGGCTGATTCGAGGTTAGAATGTTCTACACGCCGAAACTTCTACGCCGATTTTTCCAGAAGCTCACGCGTGTACAAAAGAGGCTCCGCGGGGCAAGCCGGAGTCAGTCTCGCCCGAGCGTTCGTTTCTGCTGTTACGCCGACCTCAACGCCTGCGACGCTCCGTTTTTATCTTCTATTCACTTCTTGCTTTGGTCACTAGTTCGCCTCATTAAACGTTTCAGTTTTCTCAGTTATTCTTTGTTTCGCCACCTCGTCATTCGTGAGAATATTGTTATCGGTGGTATCGAAACAATCAACTAAGACTGCCTATTATTTCCTTCGCGTGAGTTTTCCGAAAGAAAAGGACCACCAATAAGCAGAGGCAAGAAGTTAGCGCGGTGCGAGCGTGGGTGATAAGGGCCGCCCAGACTAGCGAGAAAACGCGCGTGGCACGCCGATCGCGGCAAGTAACAAAATGTCGCCGAAGCACAGTCAGCGCCACGAGCACGTGCAGAGACACGCCCTTTATCTTCCCGCTTAACCGATTTATCGGCGCGCCGGGCGCGTTTTCTCGCTAGTGTGGGCGGCCCTATACGCTTCATAATTGAAAACAGCGCGAAAAAAACACTGACGACGTAGAAGAAACACACGAGATGTCCTCGTCGTTTTCTTTCTTGTTTTTTTTTGCTCTGTTTTTTTATGATGAAAGGTATCAACCGCTCTGGGCACCGCACTAACTTCTTGCCTGGGCGCATTGGTGGTGCTTTGCTCGCAAAATTCGCTCGATGGAAATAATAGGCAGTCTTCGTTGATTGTTTTGATACCGTCGATAACAATCTGATGCAAGCTTTAAGGCGTCGGCTAAGTATCGGGTGTTGTTATCGGAGTAATGGGAATAATCTACTAAAACCTCCTAATCAAAAAGACGACCTTAAAAATAGTTATACTTGTTACTGAAGCGGACTAATTAAAACACAACAGCCACAAAGCACATTTTACGAACATTTTTATACTTGTGTGCGAATGCATCAGAAAAAGGGGCATATCGTGCTAATTGCTGTCCCTCGAAATTAAGCTACCGATTAATCTGACAGTTAACTTCGCCCTTAATCTGATTTTATTACCGACGTGGACGTCATGTGCGCTCTAGAAGAGAGTACAATGACGTTCGCAAGTAACCTTTTTTTTTTTTTTTTAGGATTTGTGAAAATTGCGCTATATATATTGAATACATACTTTTTTTCCATTTTAAAGCGCCGGAAGCAGGCGCCGTTGCCACTTTACGTCCCCGCGAACTTCCGGTCAAATGAAAGAACAAACAATCCCCACGTATCGTAGCACGCTTCTTGTAACGTTAATGAAATGTTTTATAACCGGTTCTCCAAGTGGTTAGCCAAATAAAGTGTGAGCGAGAGATTTGTTGGAGATTTTAGAGCGTTGAGCGGCGTCGGCGTCGGCTTAACCGCGCGTTGCATTATGGAACGTTTCCCATAATGACGCCACACGTGAAGTCACGTGTGACGTGATGCTAAATTTAGGAGATAAATATAGCAGAAAATTTTCCGCTAAATTTAGCGGGGAAATTGCCGTCACGTGACCTCAACACCAATTACGTTTCCCCGCTAAATTTACCGAGAAAATTTTCGTTAAATTTTAGCGAAAATTTCCGACTAAATGAGAGGGAAGCGGGAGAGGAGGTACGTAGGGGGAGCAGGGACATACCCTCCCCCCTCCTCCTCAAGGGCTGCACTCTAATTCTGTATTAGAGAGAATTGTGAACGTCTTTCATGTTTTCATTACTGCCGTAAGACGACCGTTCCCCTCTTATATGTTAAATAGATAGCACAACGTAAGAACCTCGCCAAAGCATCAACTTCGTTTTTTCTACGTACGGAAGGCCTCCCGAAACGGAGCACCCGGAACTCTCGTGGGAGCCAAGAGATCTTAGCGGTTCCGGCTCGGGGTAATTTCAAACGAAAATATGGGTTCCGTCGCGGTAACCGAAAAAAATCGCTCCTGAACAATTTTCGGTTCGGGTAATTGTTACGGCGTTAGTCCATGACTTTACACGAGAGAAGCGGCGTGTTATATGCATGTAAAGTAACGTAATGTAAAGGTTCTTTTTTAGTTTTATTTACATTTATCTATTGCTGTATTTTATTACAAAATGTCGTCGGGTAATGTGGTATTTTGTTCGTTATCACCCAAGTGAAGTGATCGTGATTGGCGGGGCATCTATGTGGCGATGCACTCACGGAACGCACATCAGATCATATTCAACGCGTTCAAGGTTGTAGGCTACACGCCGGCTGTTGAAACAGGCACCGCGAAGCATGTTACGGGGTGGCGCCTCTCGATCGCTCCGGCCCATGGGCATTTTTGGGTCGGTTGTACGAAAAGGTATTAGGAAGTTTTCCTTAAAAACTACGGTCCACCTCTGTGCTGTCAGTTTGTCTTTTCCTGAGCACCCCGTAGCATTTTTGCGCTTTTTAATATTAATGAAATTGTGAAGAATCGATATGTGCACGCCCCATTTATGGCAACCGCGGTAGCGTCAATTTGGCCATATTTCTCGCTTTATAACTTCGAAGACAGAACAATATTGCATTATGTTTTTGCAGACTCTGTACATATTATAAGCGTTAATATCGGAGACTTTAAATAATATTAAAGATGTCCTTTTTTCCAATGATTTTCAAAGTAATGCATATTTAGTTCAATGCCCCTGTGTGAGAAATTTTTGTCAATTTCTCCCGCTAACCAGGACAACAATATTTCAGGCAAAGATGAACTATATACAGGACAACACACTGCCGAAGTTTGAAGATCTTAGCTTTTATAGATTCGAGAAAAAAACAAAAAAAACTTTAATATAGAGCGCTATTGCACAATCTCCCGTGTTTGTGATTTTGTTTCTCAAAATAGCGACCCTAATACTCGTTGTTGAATACTTTTTGTCAATCCTTCCTATGCCTAAGTCGTCAGTAAAGATTTGTAGACCAGTAGTCAGAACAGTTGTTTTTTTGGGGAGCCGCCCGAAATGCCAACATCGTGCGATACGCAAAACGCGCACGTGACTGAGACATTTTTTTTTTTCGCAGACAAATTTTTTTTTTTTTTTTAATACAAGGATTGGTTTTATTCTGGGCATGGAGCCAACAAAATAATTTTTTCACCAAAATTAAAAATTATCGCAGGACATGGTTGTTCGATCTTATTTGAAAATATCGCAACTCCAGCGACCTATAGGTGGCGCTACGACCAAACAAACATGGCGGCTGGGAACAAAATCGTGTCTGCTCGGCCGGGCCGCCTGAACGGGTGGCGCATTGAATTTAACAGTTTTCTTTTGTTTAATGCCTAATTTTATAGGTATTTAAACTTCGACGGTTAAGTTTAGCCGGTGCACATAAACTTACTGAGTTTGTGCGCACCGGCTTCTCCGGTGCTTTTTGTTGTTTTCATGTCAAACTTTTGTTTCGGAGATTTCGTTCGAAACCAAAACTATGGGCTTTGGAGAGACGGTAATAGACTAATCAGTTTTGATCAGCTGAGGAAAGCGGCGATGAATACAGAATTGTTCCGCCGAGAGTAATTTTCAGCTAACTCGCATGCCTCGACCATGCGACTTATCAGTCCGCGAAATCGAGCTTTTGTGCGTATCCGGGTTTAAGAAACAGCTCCAGTCGTCTGCTCGGTCAACAACACAGGCTGCAGGAAAATTACGAAAATTAAGCGAGCGTTTCTTGAGCCAAGGGGCATGCTAACCCTCTGGCGCCCCACTAAGCAGCTGATACTCCTATTTCAATTCAGGTTTTAGTAGCAATCGAGAAGTCATTTTTACGAATAAGCGGGTTATGTATTATATTACGTACTATGGGGCCCTACTAATTTGTATATTCTTCGGGTTTAAATATGAGCTTAGTTGACTAGCTATTAGGTGAATTGCCTAATAAAAGTATATTTGACAGACAGAAAGATACTACTTAAAAGACCTCTGACACGCCAAAAAAAAAATTTTTTTTTCATGTGAGGCGTTGAAATGGCATACCAGGACATTACAAAAAAATTCTTTCACTATAGAGTTGCGTAGTTTTTTCTACATAAAAAAAACAAAAAACAAAGAAATACGAGGCCCAATTGAAAGTTCCCGCCAGTGCACTGTGACGTAACAGTGTACCTCAAGGTGTCGTGGCGGTTAGAAGGGAGGCTTTGACCTACGTCACTAAAAGTGGGTTCGCCGGAAGTCACGTGAGTTTCACTCGTGCTCTCCGCGACCGTGCCTAAGACTTTATTTATTTTTTATTCTGCTCTTCGTACAATATATCGTAGAAAACGAAGTTTCAGTTCCACTAGCTATTTATCGCTGCACCGTTGGCTAGTTTGCTTGCTGTAAAAGTTGAGGACGAAGAGTCAGTGGATCGACGTGATGGAGCTTAATGATGTCAGTCCGATGATAGAGAGCTATACTGGAAACAAAACAAGCTATCAAGTTTTGAAAAAAAAAATTTAGAACGCTCACAAAATTTAGGATTGCTAGCATACTACACGCCCGATCGCATTGCTGAAGGTTCAGACACCGAGGTCGTTGAATCATCGGATGTTCTCCAGGCTGAAGATGCCTGCCGTCTGAAGAATACGAACTGGTGAGTGTACGGAGTACAAGTAAACGTCAAGCATAAAGTACGTGTTTTGTCTAGAATATGAGTAGAACTTGTTTACTAGGTGCACATGCAGCCGATGCGTCGTGATGCCTGAATGCAAGCCTCTTGAGTGCCGCTGCTGCAGGGAGATGGGCAGAAAACTTACAGACCTGCAGTTGAGGTCTCACATCGAGTCCTGTGAGTTTTAGTAAACTTCGCCTGGGCTTGTAACCTTCATCACTAAAGTGCATCGAGCATATCCATCGCCTACCCACGGATTCTAATAGCTGTCCTGCGGGAACTGCAGTCAGCCTCTGGTCCATCTCTTGTATGTCTCTCGGAAATGCATGCAGTGTGATCTCTTCTTCAGTTGCTGAAATACCGGGACTGTCCCTCACACAGACACCTTCTAGGCACTGTAGTTGATCACGTCAATTCACTGACTCCTCTTCTTCTACCTTTAGAGCAACATTAAGTGATGAAAAGCAAATAAAAGTGAGTGAGTGAAAACTTTATTAAAAGGAGAAGTAGGATGTGGTCAGTATGCGATGTCCAGACCATGTAGGTCTCGGACTGCATAGGCCCATTCGACGGCCTTGACTTGAGTGTCTGGGTCGTCGCTGGCCTTTACTGAGAGCCACGCGTCGAGTGAGGGAGCAGCCATGAGATCTGGGGGTGGAGGGTGCGCTTTGCAGTCCCAGATCATATGATCTAAAGTAGCTTTTTCACCGCAGAAGCGGCAGTTCGGGCTAGAGATTTGAGCAAATATGTGCGAGTATACATTTGGGTTGGGGAAGGAGTGCGTCTGAAGTCTTCTCCACGCTACCTGCTGCTCCCTCGAGAGAGCGGTGCGGCGGCGGGAATTTTCTTCGTCGGAGTTTGAAATGGGTGGTGTGGTCGTGGTAGGAGGTAAGCGGTTCACCGGTTGCCTCCGGAATCGGACTGTCCACTGCTCGGCCGGCTCTAACTCGAGCTTGTGCGTGGGCAGCCTCGTTTCCGGGGTTTCCGGCGTGCGCCGGGACCCATACCAGGTCAATTTCTCGGAGGGGGGATGTCTCGGCAACATTTTCTAGGATATTTCTGGCTGTGAGTGAGATTCGGCCTTTGGCATAGTTGGTGATGGCGTATTTAGAGTCGCTCACGATGGTTGTAGCTTCTGTAAAGGCAATGGCCGCTGCAATTGCGGCTTCCTCCGCGGTTTCCGCGTTTTTGGTGAATACCGTAGCGGCAATGAGTGGGGTGGCCGCGTCAGAGTCTCGGGGATGGGGGTACCCCGCAGATGGCGAACCGGTGGCGGCTGTCTTGATAGTTGGCTGCGTCAACGTATATGACGTCCTGGAGTCTCTGCAAGTGTCGATGCATAGCCCTGGCTCTTGCCTCTCGTCGACCCTGTTGGGTTTGCGGGTTCATATTCTTTGGTAAAGGTTTTATTCTAATCTTTTTTCGTATATAGCCTGGAACGGGGCCTGGATGGTCCGCCATAGGTTCTCCTTCAATGCCCAGTCTATCCAAAATCATTCTCCCCGGTGGTGTGCTGGAGAGTCGAGCCGTTTGTGTGGTTAGATGTGCTTCTTTAAGTTCAGAAAAGGTGTTGTGTACTCCCAGGGCGAGCAGTTTCTCGTTGGCCGTAAATTTAGGTAGGCCCAACGCCGTTTTATATGCGTGTCGGATTAGAATGTCAATCTTTTGTTCTTCTGCCTTCTTGAGTCGGAGGTACGGGAAGGCGTATGTGATTTTGGTGATGACGAAAGCTTGAAGGAGCTTGTGTAGGTCGTGCTCCTCCATACCTCGTCTTTTGTTAGCGATGCGCCTGATCATGCGCGCTACCCGGTGTACTGAGCTCTCGAGTCTCCCAAGGGCTGCAATGTTGCTGGGGGTGTTGGAGATGTGGAGTCCTAAGACACGTATGTTCTCCACTTCTTCGATGTTTTGGCCTTGAATCTTTATGTCAATTGGGATCTTGTCTTCGGGTTTTTTGCTCCGTCTAAGGACTAGGAGTTCTGATTTGGGCTGGGAACATTCGAGGCCGGCTCGCCGTGCCTCCTCTTCTACGGTGTCAGCCGCTGCTTGGAGAGCTTCTTCTATTTGTCCTCCCGAGCCGCGGTTCGTCCAGATGGTAACGTCGTCTGCATACAGAGTATGATGGATGTTTTCAATGGCGTTGAGCCTTTCTGTAAGCTTTATTAAAGCCAGGTTGAAAAGGAAGGGCGACAAAACAGCCCCATTGTGGTGTTCCTCTGTTGCCGAGCCTGATTGGGTTGGATTTCAGTGGCGCGATGGTGATCTCTACCGTTCTGTTTTTTAGAAAGGCTTTAACGTAATTGTACGCCCGTTCGCCTGGGTTGAGGTCTTCTAGGTGTTTCAGGATGGTATTGTGTGATACATTATCGAAAGCCTTTTTGAGGTCGAGTTCCAATATTGCTCTTGTGCTTTTAATGGAGGGGTCGAGTATGTCACGTGATAGCTGTAGCATGACGTCTTGGGTGGAGAGTCCCCTTCTAAAGCCCACCATGGAGTATGGCATGAGGTCGTGGTCTTCCGTGTAGTCCCGTAGTCTATTGAGTACCACGTGCTCCATGAGCTTCCCGAGACAGGACGTGAGGGAAATGGGTCTTAGGTTGTCCACGTTGAATTTCTTGTTAGGTTTTGGAATGAATGTCACTTTGGCATGTTTCCAACTGCTGGGGATTAATCCGGCCTCCCAGCATACGTTGATGTAATCTGTGAGTGCCGTGACAGATTTCATGTCAAGATTACGGAGGGCCTTATTTGTAATTAGGTCTGGTCCTGCCGCTGAGGTTGTTCTAAGCTGGCCCAGCGCGGCCCAGACTTCTGCGTCAGTGAACGGCTCGTCCAGCTGCACGTTTGGTCGCCCCGAATATTGTGGGCTCGTTTCTCCGTCGTCTGCGGTGTTCAGGTATTTCTTCCGGAGGAGGTCCAAGAAGTCTTGTCCGTCCCCGGGGTATTGATGGATGATCGCAGCGAGCTGTCCTTGCGCAGCCGATTTGGACTGCGTGGGGTCGAGAAGGTGGTGAAGCAGGTGCCACGTCTTCTTATTCCCTAGTTGTCCGTTTAGGCTGTCACAAGTTTGATACCATTCTTGCTGGGTGAGTTGTCTCGCATGTCGCTCGATTTCACTTTCGAGTTTGGCGATTCTACTTCGTAGCCTTTCGTTGAGCCTTTGTCTTTTCCATCTCTTCATGAGACTGTTTCTTGCCTCCCACATGTGTGCCAATCTGGAATCGAGGTTACAGTGTTCGGCATCGGTTGGTATTTCGCTCGTATGCGAATCTACACTTTTACATATGGATTTGACCCAATCTTCGATGTCTTCAATTTCAGGCGGGGCCGTTTGATTCCTTTCTTTCCTGAATTTATCCCAATCTGTGAATTTGGTTCGTTTCCAACTCTTCTTACTACTCTCCGTGCGAAGGGTAGTGGCAAGGATGTAATGATCACTGTTGAGATCCGCGCCGGTGTTCCGCCAGACGGGGTTCTTGACATTCTTTGCTAGCGTGAGGTCCGGGGTGGTGTCTATGCTGTTGCCAGTTCTGGTCGCTGTGTGAGGATCGTTTAGTAGCGAGAGTCCCAATTCTTGGATTTTGTTCCACAGGATGTTTCCTTTCTTGAACGACTTGTGGTATCCCCATTCGACATGTGGCGCGTTGAAGTAGCCTGTTATCACTAATTGCCCCTTTTTGGCTAGTTCCGTGGTCGACTCTAGCAATGCCGTGACTTCTCTGGATTGATCTTTCGGGGAGCTGTACACGTTGAGGACGTACAGGCTCACCTGCTCTTTCTTGGCGGGAATAATTTCTGTTAGCGTGTAATCTGCCGCAGAATTGTCGAATTCGTGTTGTATAGCCGTGAGTTGGTTGCTCACCAGCGTAGCAGTCATTCCCGTTTTGCGTGGTATATATTTTTGAGATATGGCTTTGTACCCTGTTAGGCTAACGGGCCCCATTGGTTCTTGGATTGTAATAATGTTCGGTTTGACTTCTAAATTTTGAATATGAAGCTGCAGGTTGGATTTTTTGCCTTGAAAACCCCTACAGTTCCATTGGCAGATACTGATCTCGTGGTTATGGGCTGCCATGTTGGGGCACTGTCAGCTGCGCAACCGCGGTCGCTATCGTGCTCACTTGGACTTGTAGTGCCTTGATGGCCTCCATCATTTCTTCTTTGGTCTGCTGCAGGTTTTTGACAACGTCCATGGATGTCGCTTCTAGCCTATCTGCTCGGGCCTCTACTTTGTTGAGCCTCTCTTTCTGTTCGAGAGTCAGTTTAGCTTTGACTGCGAAAGTTGACGCCGCTTGGGACGCCGAGGCAGTTTCGATTCGCCTCTTGGGATTCTGGGCATCTTGCTGATCTTTTGAGGCGTGTCTTTTGAGAACGTTCGTGGATTCTAATTCCATAACTGCACCCTCGGAAGGGGTGAGGGAGCGGCACGTGTTAGTGGTATTTGCGCTTTCACCGGGGTGTTGGGTTTGTGTGAGACTCGCGATTTTATTGTCTAGCACACTGATCTGGGACTGCATTCGTTCTATTACAATGGCTTGCTCCCTCACTTGATTACGAAGGGCCTGCTTCTCCGGATCTTCCTGCCACTTGATGGCCCTTTCTCCTGGCTTGGTCCAGGGGTTTTTGGGGTCTCGCATTTTGCTGGACGATCGTTGTTGGTCCTTTTGACGGTCCCTCGATTGGCTGCTCCGTGTCGCCGACTTGCTTCTGCTTCGCAGTAGTGGTGGGAAGGACGATGATGCTTCCCTCTTGTCACCTCGGGTCAGGGTCTCGTGTTGCCGGTTTCTGTCCCTCGACTGGTGCTTAAAGTTCTGCCCGATGTTTAGGTCAGGGTTGCTGAGCGGGTTGGGTCTCTGGGAGGCTTGCTGCTTGGCGAATCTGAACTTGCAGTTGCTGCTCCCAGTTTTGTGCGCCCTTGCGCAGATGATGCAGACTGGGGCGCAGGTTGTTGGTTGTACCTCCTGTGGTGGTGGGTGCTCTTCTCCACACCTGAAGCAGAGGTTTCGTCTTTTTTGTGGGCAGACGTCTTGTCTGTGCCCTGTCTTGCGGCAGTTGAAGCAGGCCTCCACTCGGTTGAGAAGGAGGACCACTTTATGTCTTGTGCCGGGGTATCTGAGGAGCCGGGGGAGCTCCGTTCCGGCTACCGTAATCATGATGTGGTTAGTTTTCCCGTAACGTCTTGCCGACGTGACGATCCAGTCGGGGTTGTAGGAGTTGTAGTTCTGGACTAACTGCTCGTCTGTTTCGCCACAATACTCGTTGTGGATCAGCCCTTTTACCGAAAGATCGGGGGCAGGCGCGTACGCTTTGATGGGGCATTTCCTTCCTTCAATCACGAACTCTTGTAGGTTGAGGTACGCGTTCGCACGTTTCTCACTGGGCGTGCTGATTGTGAAAGTACGGTTGACCGGGTGTTTCTGTAGAATATCTTCTGAATGGGTGTTGCCGTCGGTAATGTTGGCGGCTAGGCGAAGCGCTTCGAGCAATAGCGCTCCGCCATGTGCAGGAAGGTCTAGGGCAGACTGTGGCCTAATGGCAATCTTGTAATGATCTGCCGGGAGTCTCGGGATCGGGGGTCTTCTTCTTCTAGGGGGAGGCCTAGACCTCTTAGTGGTAGAGTCGAAGGGCTTGCCTTTGTTGTTCATGCATTCATGGCTGCCGGTGGTAGCTGCGGCTTCGTATCCCATGCCGGGTGCAGCGACGACGGCACTGCCTGACGCCGAGCCTTCGTCTTCTTTGCTGGCACCGGGGCGGCGGAATCGTTTCTGGTTCTTGAGTGCCGTGGAAATCCACGTTCCATCGTTCAATTCTCTGTCTGTGATCGGTTCACCTTCAACGGTGATTTCCATGTTGCATGCGTATCAGCTCCTTCTGTGGAGCCGACGTCGTTGGGGGAGCGGCGGCCTTGCGACCGTACTCGGGCTAGGCTTATTAGGCCTAGCGCCAGAAAAATTTGGACGACACAAAAAACGCTAAAAAATATAGGTCTTCGGGCACTTGCGCGCACACATCAGTAGTCGTCGGGGTCCGGGCGAGATCTTGAGGGCGTTGCTAATGGTTTGGGCAACCAGTATCAAGAACAGAGCGCAAACTCCAGCGGAGAGCATCGAAAAACGCCCTTTCGATAACGGCGTCTTCTTCTTCAGCAAATAAAAGAAACCTTGTCTGCCTGGATCGCTTGTGAAGGTGCGGAGAACAAAAAAAAAAAAAAAAGAAATATTACACGCGCTCGCGGTGAGCACGAGGAGGGATACAACTCACGTGACTTCCGACGATGCCTCCCTTCTGACCGCTCGGACACCTTGCGGTACACTGTTACGTCACAGTGCACTGGTGGAAACTTTAAATTGGGTCTCGTATTTCTATTTTTTATAAATAAACTACGGAACTCTATAGTGAAACAATTTTTTGTAATATCCTGATATGCCATTTCAACGCCTAGCACGAAATTTTTTTTTTTTTATTTTGCGTGTCAGATTTTTTGAACTGGGCCAAATGGTTCTGGCCCGCAGCACGGAGACGACTGCGGAAAAACAGGAGCGAGTCTTCATCGGGGATTCACGTAGACCCCCTCTGTATTGAACTTGACTTCGAATCCTGAACGGAGAAATGGAGAATTTCTTGTGGGCGGACAACTTGAACAATGTAGACGTATATTGCTGCTAGTTTCGACGGGGCTATGTATAAATATTGGAGGCGCGATAGGTCATAATTTCGTAACAGCTTCTAACTTTGCAAGACGTGTCTTCCGCCTTTTGAAAGCAGACAATTTCCCTCATTATTCGTATGCAGCCGAGCAGGTTTTTAGGAATCAAGTAATTGCAAAATCAGCCCAACTCCTTCGGTGTGGTCCAGAGGCTTTTTCGGCGAAAGGCAGCCAAGATGAATAGCCAACGCATCGACCGGCATGGGTGGCTCAATCTTGAACAGTGATTTCCCTACACACCCCCTAGGGAGGTGTATACCCCCCGCTTTGTTTTTTTTTGAAGGGTCCCTTTTAATTCGCAACGATTCCTCTGTATTCTCAATGCCCCCCACCCCCCCGCACCCCCGCACCCTTAAAAATTTAGACCTCCTTCTCCCCCCGCCCCCCCGCCCCTAATTTAAATTTCTGGGGAAACCCCTGATCTTGAAGCTAATCGAACACAACCAAACTCAAGCAAAGCAGCTATCGAACCTTCCCATTCACTTGAGTGCAAAATTGGTGTTCCCTCCAGTGAACACCTCGTCTGTCGTCCTCAGTCCACTGTTCTACATCCTTGTAAAGAAACCACTTATCAGTTACCAAGTAGCTGTCACTTGGAATGTGATTTGAGACAGACCAGAAATCAAAACGTTTTTCCGTGATTCCTCCCCATCCAAGAAATCGAAAGCACGCGACCTTCTGTTGTGGAGTAAACGGACTTTCGAACACGCGATGGAAGGAAATAATGTACTGAGGCTTCACCACACTAATGAACACTCATGATGACTTAAGAAATATTCGGACCTTCGTCAAGTTACATTGTTCGCCTCGGCACCGACAACACGTGTCCGGGAAAGCCGCCAGAGACGCAGAGAGGCGCAAAGCGACCCGTTCCGGCTGGTTCCAGGTTTCCCCGCTTGGTGGCGTCCGTTTTGCTGGAGTCGTGTCAGCCGATCCGCCTAAGCCTAATATCGCCAAAATTAAAAATTATATTGTGCACCATAGTGGGATTTATATCAGTGAAAAACAGTTGTCAGCAAGAAAGAGAATATTGTTTTGCTCTGATCCAGGTAACTTCACGTTCTCAAACTTTCTCATTCTATTCCAACCGCTAACGTCACAGTCTCACGGAGTTTAAGTATTCGGCTTCGCATAGTTTATTTACCCGGCCAAAAAACACGGTTCTCCTTTCTCGGAAATTCCCTATACTTCTGACCCGAAATCTCGCCAATGCCACGCCACGCTCAGGAACTTAAGTTCTATTTCTTTCTATGCGGTGTTTTCCAGCTCACTCGAGTTCGTCTGTGTCGTGATCGACTGCGCCGGCCAGTGTAGTCGGGAATATAAGAGATCATCGGCTGGTACTCTTTTTTTATATATGTATTGATCCTTATTCTGACTTAAGACGAGCTGGCGATCGAGAAGGGAACCCGTTGGCTGCCAAGATGGCCCCGGTAGGTGTTGCCGGGGTGAATCTTGTGTGTCGCTGAATATTACTGCCGCCCAATCGGTCCCCGCCTGGTCCTCCGTCCCAAGAAGTCGCGCGCTCGAAGAGATACGAGAATACACTTTACTGTTCGTAAGCTCTCGTGGCCGTTCCTTCTCCGGTGCTGGCTCAGTCTATAGGAGGTATTCACTGGACGCCATATTTGAGGGTGATGTTTAGAGCGCATGCCCCAGAACGAGCTCACATTCATAGTCGCTCGGCCGGCCATAGCGTGTGCCCCCCGCGCCCTCTTCTTCCTTGGCTTCCCACACTCTTAAACGAAAAGGAAAGCGGAGTAATGGCCCGTTCACACTGGAAGCGAATCTGCAGTCGCGAACCGCAAAGAGGCTGGGATCGCGCGGTTCGGGCGCAATTTTGCCAGCCGTTTTAGGACCGATTGTTCCCAACCGCTTTCGCGAACCGTGAGGCGGCAGCCAATCACAACACGGCGCTGATGTGACGTCGGTGTCTTACGAAGCAAAATGGTACCAGTCGCTGGTGAAGCGCCCTATGCCCTAGTGTTGCAGCGATCAGAAAAGAAACGTGACGTTTACATCCGTCACTTAAATCCGTCGGGAAAATAATTTACTCGTAATTTTAACTTGCTTCGCTGCGGTGATTTGGTTCAGGTAAACTATTTTCTATGTTATTCGATGTACCAAAGCCCGCCGCTGCGCTGGCTTGTTCGTCTTCGCCCGTAGAGCATCGCAACCCGCCCCCGATCGCCGTAAGTGTCAGGCTTTGTACCCACTTCGGTAGTCCCGTAAACTACTGAAAGCTGTCGACACCGCATATAACGACCAATAAGACCGATGTAGACGCTGTGAGTGTAAATGTGTTGCCAACTGTACTGTGGAGCTGGCGTGACGCCCAAGATAGGCTTGAGTTGAGAGCTAGTTGCTGCGTGATACTAGGATAGGGCAAGCTTGAACTAAAAAGAGAAAAAACGCGAAGGTAGAGATAGAAAAAAATCAGACGTTTACAAATCCCTGTAACGCGAAGTTAGAGCTCAGCTCTTGAGGAGGAGCAGGGGAGAGTATTCCCCTCCCCCGTCCTCGTCTGCTCCTCGTCCTCCCCTCCTCCTTTCCTGTTCTCTCCTCCTCCTCCCCTACTCTTCCTCCTCCTTCCATCCCCCTCCTCCGTACCTTCCCCTCGTCCTCCAGCGTAGCCTCCCATCCTCATCCTCCGTACCTCCTCCCACAGTTTCCCCGCTAAATTTAGCTGAAACATTGACGCTACGTGACCTCAACAGAAATTCAATTTCCCACTAAATTCAGCCGGGAATTGAATTGCTGTTAAGGTCACGTGATGTCAATTTTCCCGCTAAATCTAGCGGAGAGACTAAATTTGCTCACAGGTGACGTGACACCAAGTCATGTGACGTCATTTTCCCCGCTAATCTTAGTGGGAAAACTGAATTGGTGTTGAGGTCACGTGACGTCAATTTTCCGCTAAATTTAGCTGGGAATTGAATGGATGTTTAGGTAACGTGACATCAATTTTCCCGCTAAATCTAGCGGAGAAACTGAATTTGTTTATAGGTGACGTGACACCAAGTCATGCGACGTCATTTCCCCCGCTAAATTTAGCGGGGAAACTGAATTGGTGTGTAGGCCACGTGGCGTCAATTTTCCCGCTAAATTTAGCGGAGAAACTGAATTTCTTCATAGGTGACGTGACAGAAAATCATTTGACGTCATTTCCCCGCTAAATTTAATGGGGAATTTGATAGGTGTTGGGGAGGTCACGTGGCGTCAATTTTCCCGCTAAATTTAGCGGAGAAACTGAATTTCTTGATAGGTGACGAAACACAAAATCATTTGACGTCATTTCCCCTCTAAATTTAATGGGGAATTTGATAGGTGTTGGGGAGGTCACGTGGCGTCAATTTTCCCGCTAAATTTAGCGGAGAAACTGAATTTCTTCATAGGTGACGTGACACAAAATCATTTGACGTCATTTCCCCCCTAAATTTAATGGGGAATTCGATAGGTGTTGGGGAGGTCACGTGGCGTCAATTTCCCCGCTAAATTTAGCGGAGAAACTGAATTTCTTCATAGGTGACGTGACACAAAATCATTTGACGTCATTTTCCCGCTAAATTTAATGGGGAATTTGATAGGTGTTGGGGAGGTCACGGGACGTCAATTTTCCCGCTAAATTTAGCGGAGAAACTGAATTTCTTTATAGGTGACGTGACACAAAATCATTTGACGTCATTTCCCCGCTAAATTTAATGGGGAATTCGATAGGTGTTGGGGAGGTCACGTGGCGTGAATTTTCCCGCTAAATTTAGCGGAGAAACTGAATTTCTTCATAGGTGACGGAACACAAAATCATTTGACGTCATTTCCCCGCTAAATTTAATGGGGAATTCGATAGGTGTTGGGGAGGTCACGGGACGTCAATTTTCCCGCTAGATTTAGCGGAGAAACTGAATTTCTTCATAGGTGACGTGACACAAAATCATTTGACGTCATTTCCCCGCTAAATTTAATGGGGAATTCGATACGTGTTGGGGAGGTCACGGGACGTCAATTTTCCCGCTAAATTTAGCACGGTTACGCCGACGGCGACGCCGCGAAACCCGGAAACGGGCGCCTAAGAACACGCTCTAAAATATTACGCACGAGCTAGCTTAACTCAAGCCCATTTTTCAGTTCCTTTCTTGTTATCTGAGCGCATCTTTGCAGCGATATTTCTTTTCCTTCTTTCTATTTCTATACCTACAAGTTTTACTTTCTTAAGTTCAAGCTGGCCATATCCTAACCCAAGATAGCTGCGCTAGCCCGACCAGTGACGTTTGTACTACCAAAGCGAATAAAGGGAACCTACTGAAGAAATAAAGTGGAAGTACACCGTGACGCATAGGTAATCCATACGGCGTTTATTAGAGGTTAATGTCCCAAATTCCAATCGACTTGTGACGAAAGACGGGTGCGCCGCCAACCAGACCGCGACCGGCTAGCATCGAACACATCCTCCGCACCACAAATTCCGCTGTCTACTCAAAAAATGGAAAAACGAACGACGAGCTAGAGTAAAAACTGTCCACCTTATCCCAAAAACTAGGAGCTATTTATACAAACCAAATCCACTAAAAAAGAAAAGTGTGTGTGTGTGTGTGTGTGGGGGGGGGGGGGGGGGGGACATTATTTTCTCAAATAGGAGGCTATGATCCAGTCTTAAATAGTAACGCGTTACTGTAACTTTGTTACTTTTTCAGTAACTTGTAACTGTAACGAGATACTGTTTAAGAATGTAACCTGTCACTGTAGTGATTCCTTTTTCTGAGGTAACGATGAAAGTAACGACGTTACGTTTGTCATTACTTTTCCGTTCTTTGTGAACAATATATCATTGAACGAGTATAATCTAGCTATTCCTTGCACTTTCCAAATTGTCTGTTCCGACTTTCGAGTGTCAGTTCGCCTTGCACAAACTTGAGAATACGTTCTTTCTCGCGATTCACTATCCGAATATAGCCACGTGTAGATTTGATGAAGAAAAAAAAATTATAATGTAGTTATCTTTACGCACTTGCTTGTACTTTGTGACTGAACACTTACATCTTACTATATGGAAGCACTATCTCTGTCGCGGTTTTTCTTTTTTCTGCGCACGCTTTTTAATCGGGTGAATCATACGTGAAACAACAATACACGTGGAGGGAACTTCGTATGTTTCGTATTTTGATTAGCGCCATACTCCGCACTACGCATGTTTCGTATTTTGATTTGCGCCACTACTCCGGTGTGGTTTCAACGGTGGAGGCAAATTTACTGCTGTTTGCGCAGGGCTTGTTTCTGTTTTGCCGGATGCGAACTGAAATATATCCAAGGAGTCCATGAACCCAGCGCAACCGTCAACGAGCCAGCAATGGGCTAGTGCTACCAAGGATAGGGATGTTGATGAGAACAAAGAACTAGCATGGCCGGCGTGCAGAGAGTATTTTTTTTTTGTGGTGAAGGTGGTTCTTAACTGTTTGACCGCAGTATGCAAACTTTGCAACAAGGATTACTCCGACAACAAGTCTTCGTGTTGAAATCTGAGAAAATACATCCAGTTAAATTTTGGTCCTTATTCTATTCATAATATTGACTAATTTTCCAGATAAATTATTAAGTTTGAATTTACCGCTACGGTGGAAGCCCGACTGATTCGTGTCTACATTTTTTTTCTTTCAAACACAAGTTTTTCCTTAATTTTTGTGTTATAGAAAAGTAACTGAAAAGTAACGTCGTTACTTTTTTAAAGTAACTGTAACTGTAACGAGTTACTCTTTTGTTGCGGTAACTGTAACGGTAACTTCGCTAATTTTTTCTGAAAGTAACCCTAACTGTAATGAATTACTTTTAGAAATAACTTACCCATGACTGCTATGATCCAGCAGGACGCGCCTAGCTGGGCTTTGCTTGTGGGCGAGCTCGGGTAGCTCGGGGGGGGGGGGGGGGGGGGGGGGGGAGCGTCAGGGATTCACCGACGTGGTTTCGCCGGTCCATGTCTTTTAACGCCTACTGCCTGAACTCGGGATGCGTGGAAACAGCACGAAGAAAGGCTTGTGTACCAAAACACCTAAATTCTGACTTCGCACCATAAACCAAATTTTGGATTTATAAACAAGGTTGCCAAACGCAAGTCCCAAAAGATCACGCGTTATTGCCGCAAAACCTCCAACCGCGTCTTGGTGTGTCTACTCTGAATGGGGTCGCTCGCGAACCCATTCCCAACCGCGTCGAAAACGCGGCTCAACCGCCTGTGTGAATGCGCCATAAGCGTGAGTTTGTGTGACCCAAATGCGCCCTCGGTAGTACATGAGCTAGTTCTGTCCTTGACGGAGGACTCGCCATGCTTGTGCGTTTCATAAACACACACACACACACAAAAAAAAAAGCAAACGACGCCAATATTTAATTGTTTGCATGCAAACAAACGGGGAAAGTGGCGGAGGCTGTTTCTCAACAATGGTGGAACGCGGCTTACCGGAAGCCAAAAGGCGTTTCGTGAAACCGCCCTATACACGTTTGCAGGTCCGGCCTCAGGGCGCCTTCATCTTGCTCGCTCGGGGTGCGCTTGGGCGCGGCCATAATCCGCTGCTGTTTGAACGAGCAGACGACAGTTTGAACAAGCGGACGTATTTGAAAGAGCAGACGACATTTTGAACGAGCAGACAGCCGTTTGAACGTGAAGACGCACTGAACGGGGTTCGCCGGTGGTCCGGACAACGTGACGGGTTTCCCGCGTTCATCCTGGAAGAAAAGTAATATGTCTGACGACCACAGATATCGGCGAATTCAACCCAAAATGTTTCCCGCACAAGGTATCGCGGTTCGACGCTGTCTGGTTTCCCCTTTTCACGGCACCTATCCAGGTTCTCGGATGAACCGAGCAGGCAGAAAACATGAAAGCTGACCTTTACGCCTTCCCGGCTCTTTTGGAACAGCCGCTTCATTCTGACGAGAAGGCGGGTTTTTAGAGCGCAGCTCTTAGGCGCCCGTTTCCGGCTTGAGCGGCGTCGGCGTCGGCGTAACCGCGCGGTGCATGATGGGTAAATTTCCCCGCTAAATTTAGCGGAAAATTTTCCCCACTAAATCTAGCGGAACATTTTCCCCGCTAAATTTAGCGGAATATTTTCCCCTCTAAATCTAACGGAAAATTTTCCCCGCTATACTTAGCAGAACATTTTCCCGCTTAATCTACGGGAAATTTTACCCGCTAAATTTGGCGGAAAAAATCCCCCCTAAATTTAGCGAAAAAAATTCCCCGCTAGATTTAGCGGAAAAAAATTCCTTGCTAAATTTAGCGGAAAGAATTCCCCGCTAGATCTAGCGGTAAAATTTCCCTGCCAAATTTAGCGAAAAATTTTCCCCTAAACGGGAGGCGAGCAGGAGAGGAGGAAAGACGTAGCCCCCTCTCCGCACCTTCACATCCCCCTCCTCAAGAGCTGCGCTCTAATTCGACATTACAGGGAGTTCTAAAGGGCTTTCATTTTTTGTTTTGTTTCTTCCGAAATAACACAGCAATGCCCGTCCCGCATAACGACTTCCGCCCGCGCTCCCAGACCGGAAGTGCGCCTGAAGCGCCGCCACCGCGGCGTGACTTAACAGAGTTTAGTTGGTGTTTACTCCGTTTCACACGTATATCCTTGTTACACGGGCGCGCTTAACTGCAGTTACGCTAAGCCACAGTTAGCGCACAATACTTGCGGACAACATTCTGCGGCTATGTAGTCAAAGCTATGGGCGAACGTGCGCTTAAGCATCTTGAGCACCCATCGAAGCAGTGCACGCGCGCTCTTCACTACTTCTGAAATAGCTGTCCGAGAGTATTGTACGGTAACTGTGGTGCCACTTAACAGCAGATAAAGCTGAGTTAACCACGGTTAAGGGTGCCCGTGTAACAGGGGTATTAGTGTGTAACGCTGTCAGACCTGCTGTTGGGCGAACGTGCGGCTTGGTATTGCGGTTCGTTTGTCCGTGCTTCTCAAATGAGACAAAAGATGAAGCCACGCGCTCGGGTCAGTAGCTTTAACACCGTTGCACACTAGGTATCTGCCGGGAACACTGCCGTGACGTCATTTAGGGAGGCATTTCATGCTTTCGGCCTGTCATAGTGTCTGAGAAGGGGCAGGACTTTTTATTATACTATGCGAGCGGGTGACATTAAAAAAGGCAAATGCTATCGCGGTGCTTTACGGTCCAAATTAACGATTTGACGCACCACAGCGGAGTACTAAGGAATAATTTCGACCACTGATGGGCCTCTTTTGACGTGCAACTGAAACTTTTTTAATTCCTTTATTTTCCCAACAAAGCGAAACGTCGAAAGGTGGGGCCAAACCTGTAAAAACAGCTTGTCTGGCCCCTAGCCACCCAAGCCATAACGCTGTCTCTAGTTAATGACGAACCTTTCAACCGACAGCGATGCTCTTGAAGTAGCGTCGAGGGACGGGGCGGTGCTTTGATCTTTGTAGAGATGAAAAGCCCGGTGCTTTGATGAGTTGGGCTGGCACGGATGTCCGAATCAACCCGACCTTTGGTCGCCGCGTACAATCGCTCGTTCTCTCCCAACTCGAGTTTTAGAGCCTGTCATGCGCTTTGAATGTCCGTTTAAAACTTTTTCAGCGGAGGTTAGGCGATGCTGTGCTGACTCGTGTATGAAGCTAATGCATATCAAACGAAGCTGTTTTTTTTTTTTATTATCATGGAAGTCACGTTTTTGTTCTGCATCCGTTAGGGAACAAGGATTCAGCAAGAACATTCCGGCGCAAAATGAAAGACAGCTGCGCGAATATGTATCGGAAGGGGACCACGACCTGGTTTGCGAAATGCCGGCCGACGCCTTGCATAATTCGGATCGTCGAGCAGCACCATGCGCTTTTGAGGCTTACCCAAGTCTTACTGCGAAGAACACATATTTATTTTAAGTGAACCATAAACGGAGTTCGCCTATAGGCTGTAACTTAGCTTTTGTTTTCGTGTTTCAGTGAAACAGAGGTACGTTTCCCCTGAATGTCAGTATATAAACTTAAACGCAACGAAGCCTACTCGCAGTCATCTACGAATCGATAATAATAAACGCCAGAAGAATACGCTGTTTCGGGTCAAGAAATGCCATCAATAGGAAGGGTTAATCTTTAGGAGGTTAGGTCTGGTTCTTGGTGATTTTGATGCTTTTATACTTTTGAAGAACCGGCGTAATTTGTGGGCCTAGTATGGTAGTGCGTAATCTTAAGTCAAGGAAGGTAATAGACTAAAACTAACCCACATCAATTAATTTTTTTTTAGATTTGTATTAGAGGAAACCTGAAGCGGTTCTGTTTTTGAGTAAAATCACTTAAATCGTCTTCATTTGACCTCCAGGGTCACGAACATCGAGATTATTTTTAAATTTGGTGCAAGGGGGCTGCATAAAATAATTTTCAAAGTACCCTGAAGCCCCTCTTTTCCCGCGCATTACGTCATAAAAGGAGTTTCCGGATTCTCCGCTCATATTTAGCGCCTATCAAATCTATGCACGCACGCCCTCGCTATTTTCAAGAATGCCAGAAAAAGACGACTGGTGTCAGGGCGGGGGAACATGCCAGGCAAGATTCCAATTGCACGCGCTGCCCACACGAGCAAAACGCGCTCGGCGGCCGAAAGGTCCCAGTGGGACGTAACGACTGGCCGGGGGTCTTGTGTGTTTTTTTTCTCGTTTCGATACATCTTCGGGAAAAACGAAGATGTATCTTTAAGGGGACCATGAAATGAATTTTGGGCAGGGATAAATGATTTTATATTGGGTCCTTAGTAATCGCATACCAGGTAGAGTGGGCCAAAGGAGAGATAGTCGAAAGTCAGAAGCCTGCTCTTCGCTACGAAAATGTAAAAATATAGCGCACTCTTTCTTACCTCCTTTCCTTCGAAAACTCTCCGCCTTTTTACTGTGATACATCCGCGGCACCCAAAGCCCCAAAGCATGCAAGCCGGCCCCAGCTCAAGCATTGGACACGAGCACTGCGTCACTCGGACGTATGGGCTCGTCAGTAGTCAATCCGACAACGAACATTTGATTCGCGTTCGTGGCGAATGAGTGCCGTGACGGCACTTGCGAATGGCAAGTTCTATGGTGTGCTTAAAAAGCTCGGTGGAAGCTTGTGCACTACAAGCATGTCACTACCACGTGATTTTTCATTTCGCTTTTGAGTTGGGGATTAAAGTTAAGGAGGGAGAAGTTGAAGAGGCGTTTCATGGTCCCTTTAACGATGCCCGTGTGCTCCGTCGGTTACGCGGTTTCTCCTTCGCGGTAGCTTCTCCTAGTGCTTCCGTGCAAGAGGTGAAGCCCGCTGGTGGACGAAGGAGCTGCGTCCCAAACGGCGCTCGAGATACGAGAAGCTAGCGGGAAGAAGCGCAATTCTTCTTGATGCTATTAAGGACGACCAAGTAAATAGAAATCAACAAACCGAGCACTGCTCGATTTATTAGAAAAAAAGAAGACGAACGAAAATTATTTAGTGTTTTTAAGCAGGATCCGTAATCCAAATCGGTGGCATGTATGTTTAGACAGCAGCAACTTGGTCGGAAACGTCGCTGCTCGTGTCTCCGTTCTAGAGACGATTTGGCCGGCGCAGCACAACTGCTGAGCCAGAGTGTTTAGTGCGCTTTAGACGATATGGCGCTATAGACCAACGTGCTGTTTACGAACAAGCGGCCTTTGCCCCCACCAGGTGTGGCCGGAACCGCGCGTGCGCGGGAACTAAGCTTCCGGAACGTGAAGCGAGTACGCATTCGCCGTAGCGTACCTAGATTTCAGTGTGTTTCCAATTGCAAGATCGTGGTCTCGTGGTTTATGGTCCGCGTTTGCAGTACGAACTGCGTGGGGGTGGCAAAAGAGCTGAGCATCTGCGAGCGTCTCCTATTTTCCGCCTACCTTCCTCCTCGCCACTTGCACACTTGCGATCAATCTCTCCAGCACGCCGTGCAGTCAGCAGCAGCACCACGGCTGCTGCCTGACATCAACGCGACGCTTTCGTCGATAGGGTGTCATGAATCTAGGAAGGAAGGAGGGACAAGAGAAATGCAGAGAAGATAAAATCGGCAATTGTTCCGGCAGGCAACCCTTTGCTGGGGGAGGGGCTCTCTTTCAAATCAGCCGCTAAAATGGACGCCTCCGCTTTTCAAGCTGAAACTTTCATCGAGGGTACATTTTAGTGGTGCATTTTACCTTATGCAATTTCAGGGCGTAGCTCCCTTTCCTCGAAAACGTAGGGCGTATATACTGACGATTTTCAACGGCGTATATACTGACGCAGACGACCGAGCTAATCGAGGTTTGCGCTTGTGGCGCCTTCTCCCGATACGTATGGCAGGCAGACGACGGCACTCGGTCGAAAGCAGACGACGCGTTGTGTGCTTGCTGCGCTCGTCGAGAGATGGCTCACAAGCAGAACTCTCGATTACCTCAGTCGTCTGCGCCGGTACCCGCTGTTGAAAATATTGAAAATGTCGGTCTGCTTTCTCACAAAAAAAAAAAAAAAAAAAAATTATTTCTTAACAACAAAAAAAAGTTTATATTTAATTATATTTTAAATGCATTTAACATACGTATTTTTTCGTATTTTTTTTTCCGCATTCGAAATGCATTTTCTGAAATACATTTTAATACATTTCCAAGAGCAATACAAGTATGGCTGAAAATATATTCTGGACGAATTCAAATGTATCCCTAAACGCACTAAAAGTGCAATTGTGGCGCGTTAAAAAATGTATTTATCACTCGCATTAAAATGCATTTTAGCATACTTTATTAATACGTTCTATATATTTCTTCCCCCACCTCAGAACTGCAAGACATCTGGTACAGCAAATGCACAAAATGGTGCTCACTCATTGAAAGTAAACCCGATACCCCTCCCAGTATATGCTAGTCACACAAACGAGAACTGTAAAACGCATCAACGTTTTTTTTATTTTTTATTTCGATATTTTTTAGAAAAAAAAGAAAAGAAAAGAAGCAGACGCGGGAAGCGAGTAGTTTATTATAGTCGACGCGAATAGTAAAACACAACACCCCACTTCGGATTTCGATGGCAATGTATTTTGGGTGACTTCCTCGGGTACTGCAGCTTTGAGTCACGCAGCTTCCTCCTCGCATCGGCGCTTTAATCAATGGAAGTCGGACGCCCGAGTCGGTTTCCTTTCATATTCAAATCGAATCGGGAGAGGACTGCGCAGAAAACCACCGGCCTCGGCCGAGGGGGGCAGTGCATTCACTCCGGGCGACGCAACTGGCGCGCCGCCGCGTGGCCGTTACCGAAGGTATATATACGCAGTGAGAACCCCGACAAAGCGAAACCACGCCGCGGACATTGGTGCGCATTGAAGTCGGACTGTTGCGGTTGTGCTGGGTTGTCAACATGAACTGCTGTGTCGTTAAGTGCTCCAATGGTTGAGCGTTGTGTCTCGTGGGAACAAGGTTTCATTGTTTTTCAACTCGCCGATGTTTTGTAAGACAGCGAAAATGATGGACCCGTGCATTACGGCGCGAGAAATTTAGTCTCCCGATCATGTCTGTCACTGTGTCGGCACGGCTGACATATTCTACACTGCCGCTTTGCACTCTGCATTTGTTTTTGTCCCATTAACGCCTACATATGCTAGCGCCGATGGGACAAACTCAAATACCATCCTACACTCGCGGGTATGCAGGGCCAATTCGTTGGAGGAATGCCCTCCAAAGACATTTTGTCCCCACCCTACGTGCGATCGATGGCATTTCCGGCCCAGTATGGCACGCAGTCTGTGCTTCATCAAGAAAGATTCGGAAGGTACAAACATATACAAATATGAATCTAATAAAAACTACTAAATAACTTGGAATCACTGGACAATCGACGTTTGAGTACGGCAGGTTATATGGTATGCTTTCTTTTTTGATGAGCCTCCTTTTAGACATGGAAATCGCCTTTCTTCACATATGGGGTTACCGGTAGGTAGGCAGTAAGTGACTGCAAAACAAAACGACAGAATTGTCTTTGATCAAATCAGTGCAAAATAACTAATACATATAAACAAAAAAAAATGTATATATTAAAAAAAAGGTCAAGTAAATCGGTTTCTTTTCTTAACTTGGAACCATATATATATATACACATACATGAAAGATCCATCTAAACGTAAAAAAAGTCATTTATTTTTCACTAGTTCCTTTGAGCACGGGAAATTGATTTTTCAATCTGCCCAATCACTAAAAACAGTGTAAAAGAAAGATTCACTGCAAAAATTAATTATATCGTAAAGTGCAGATTAATTCGAAACTTATTTTCTAATAATAATAATAATAACTTATTTTTCTTTAGTGCCCACACACAGCTGTAACGCCTTTTGTGTGGTGCACTGTCATTTCGTGTTTACAGCAACATTATTAAACATACAAACATGCACAAAATTACACAGACATTTGTAAGGACACAAATACAAGTTTACAGAGCCAATACAAGCTTACATTAATTCTTGGTTGGATAAAATATACTTTTTCAAGGCCGACTTGAAACTAACAAAATCAAGAAAAATATCAACATCACAATCGCATATAACATTATAGGCAGACTGCATACGACACAATGGTGACGATTCACAAATTCTAGTAGGATAAAATGTTAAGAAATGGCGACTAGCTTTGAATGGCACATGAAAGTCTAAATTCATAAGTAAATTTTCAGTAATAACAGTACCATGCACTACCTTATGAAGAAAAGGAATGTCTCTAACAGCCCTCCTCGTTGATAGCCTTTCAAGGCTAAATAAAGACAGCAACATATCGTAACTAAAAAACAGTTTCCGATTAATGTATCGGTCATAAATAATTCGCATAAACCTCTTCTGCACACGCTCAATGATTTCAACATGTGTTAAAGATAGTGAATTCCAACTAATCGAACCAAATTCAAGTCCTGAGCGTACGAGGCTACAAAATAAACGCACTACAGATAATGATGAAGTAAAAGAACTCGATAATAAACCAAGTCATACTATAACAAAAAGAGGTTGATTTGTTTGGTTATTGAGGAAGCTTTATTTCCTGTAACACTGAAAGGGGCCCTGCAAGGACTTGTTTACTGCTTTTTAATTTGCACCGAACCTCAGCGCACTGAACGTAGTAACTTAGTGAAACTTTTCTTTTCTCGAAATTTGCTTTAATTTAAAAGTTATATTCAAATTAAAATTACAAAAACAAGCAAAAAATAACCTCCCTCATGACGTCCTTGGTTGCTTGAGTGGCCGTGAACTAGTGAGCTCATCGAGCGCTCACGGCTGCCGCACTCCGTGTCGTCGTCGCGAGAGGGCGCCACTAAAGCATGTTCTGGCTAGGCTGTATGAAGCGGGCGGCCAGAGCGACTCTCATTGCATTTGCTGCGCGATTAAACACTAATTCGGCATGACACTTCATTGGCCACAAACGACAGCAAACACGGGGTAAAGATCAGTTTAGAATGGGAGCCATTTCGCGCTGCCCTGCCGCGAAACAGCCAAACCGCAGGACAAAGCATCTCGTCGAAGGCTTTCGGAACGCTCGGAACCGGTCGGATCCTCCTGTCCATACGACCGCAGAGCCGCCGCGTACATCCGGGGCCTTTCCGCGTCGGCGCCTGATCCCACTACTTCTTTCTAAGGGTGTCGCGAACTTCTGTCGAACCGGATTTTTAGGTCGAACTTTCGGGGTCGACTGGGTCGAACCGGTTTGACAAACCTTCGAACTTTTCACCAGATTCGATTGTTTCGACTTTGTGGACAGAGTGGCCAGACCTTGATACAAGCATGTCTAAGTTTGGAGAATTATTTTTTTTTATGCAAAGGGATATTTAATTTTGTGAACAGCTGCAATTAAAATAAACTAATTCTAATCACTGAAGAAGTTAACTTAATTTTTCGTACTGTATTAACTGAAATAACCAATCAGCGCTGCCCTTAATTCCCTTAGCCATCACCATCCAATCCGAAGCCAACTGGCCAGCCTATCGCGCATACGTACACGAGTCGAACCTCAATACAAGGTCGTCGAACTTTCCACTAAAAGTTCGAAAAAGTCGAACCTGGTCGAACTCGAGCCTCGGCCGGTTCGCGACACTCTACTCCTTTCTAGTATGCGCCGCCTTTCCCACCGCTTGGTGGCGGGTATGTCAACGAGTCATTTCTTGTTTCCGTACTTTATAAACTGCATTCGTTTCTTTTCTGATCTAAAATACTGAAGAAAAACTACTTTTATAAATAATTGAAACGGTTCGCGCCACTTATATTTTGTGTTTCGACTAAAAAGAAGCTTTTAGCGGCTCCGACCAGCAGTAAGCCCAGGACCAAAGGCGTCACAATTTGCGTGCTTTCAGTACCGCGGGTCGCCCTCGTCGGTAGAGGATGTTTCCGCGTCGTCCGGTTAAAATATGACGGACTGATATTTAGTTACTCTCTCCGTGCCCGCTGGCTTGCCCGAACTCCAAGAGACGTGGAAACCGCAAAAAAGGTAGACGCTTAAATATGATTGCAGGGCCCCTTTAAGTAAAACAAGAATATCTTCCTATGAAAATGCGCAGGAAGCAGCTTGTTCCCACCAGATTGTTTTCTCAGCTTCGTGCACTCGTTGCCAGTGTTACCATTGCTACTGGGGTCGGTTTCAAACAAAATGTTAAATGTATCTCAGCCGCATTACAAATAAAAGCAAAACATAAATATATATTTATATGTAATTAATGACGTCACATTATGACCTTTGAACTCGAGCACAGCTCGTGAGTGTGACTTGCTCCTTTGGTTTTAAAATGCGCAAGGTGGGGGTATAATTTTATGAAAAAGCAGGCAAGCTTGTGTTAGACAAAACGTATACATACTGACCGATGTGAGATCAACCTTACATGTACAATTAGATCTGAATGTACCTGCCTGTCTCAGTCACCCTTTGTCGGCCTGTGTGCGTGTCCGCGCACGCAGGCAAGTTTTTGTTTCCTTTGGATTATGATAGGCTTGCGTGACGTGCCACGTAACTAACGAAAGACGTGGAAAATAGATACGAAGCTCACCTCTCGGATTAGCGCAGAAGAGAACCGCCTTTTGTTCGTGTTCAGGGTGCTATACATATTTATTTGCCTGATGTTTTTCTCATTATTATTAAAAACAAAAATACGTGGACGACATAAAATTAAAAAAAAAAACAGTAATAAACACGTATTTATGGTATTGGTCTTGTGTTCTTGTGAAAAAATGGTGATTTTTATTCTTTATTCAATGATTACCCCGCAGAGCCCGAGGGCGTTACAGCAGGGGGGGTTACAAGAATGAAAAGAACACGTCTTCATTGAAACAGCACACTTGCTCTTCAGACAACCGATTCCACTGTGCAATTGTTCGTACAAAAAAGGAGTTTGCAAACATGCATGTCCTAGCGCGGTACTCTCTAATTTTAAGACTATGATCATTACGACTAGAAACATAATAGGGTTCTTTTAAGTAAGTCTCGCTATTTATTCCGGTTTTATTTTTAACTATTGTGTATAAAAATTTTAGTCGCAGTTTTTCCCGACGTACGGAAAGTGGTTTCCACTTTAAAGGGAAGCTACGGAGCTTCTTGAAAAAAATGAGTTAGAAGTGAATTCTAGTGTATTTTTACCTCGTGAACCCGAATACCAAAACCATTTGCCGCGCAAGTATTTTTAAACTCGAGAAAAACGCGAAAGATAGTCGCTGTACGTGACGTCATCGACGGATCTTTTGGCTTGCCAAGGCTACGGAGGCGGGGCTTCAGCCCTATTTTCAAATTGCTCTTATGGCTCTCCGGCGCGTCGCATTGAAATATAATTGTGATATCTGCTGTTCTAAAGGCCAAATGAACGCAATTCAAGCGTTTTTTTCTCAAATGTAGAAGTGCCCCATCTTCCCTTTAACATTTTTTTTTTCATTTCTGTACAGCTTTCTTTCCTCCCGTATCGTCCAAGAGCAAACCTAGCCGCCCTGTTTTGTATTTTCTCCAGCTTATCAATCAATGTTTTTTGGGCTGGGTCCCAGATAGCACATGCATACTCTAAAAAGGGTCTAAGCCATGTTAAATAAGCAGTTGTCTTTAGGTTAGGTTGTGAGCATTTTAAGTTACGTTGGATAAAATTCATTGCCCTGCCAGCTTTTAAGACTACTTCTTCTATGTGGGCATTCCATGAACAGTCAGATGCCAATATGACACCTAAGTATTTGTACATGAGTTCCTTGGTTATAGGGTTATTATTTATAAAATACTGAGATTTAATTTGTTTCCTTTTCTTTGTAAAACAAAGGTTAACAAACTTTTTGTGATTTAAATTCATTTTCCACGTAGAGCACCAACTGTGAATACGATCAAGGTCTACTTGCAACTGGGCGACATCATCTGAACTCTTAATCTTTCTATACACTACACAATCATCAGCAAACAGTCGAATACAAGAGGAAATTCCAACAGAAATATCATTAATAACAAATTAAAAACAAAAGTGGACCCAGGACAGAGCCCTGTGGAACTCCTGATGTTACATCAACGTAATCAGATTTCTTGCCATTCAGTACTACCAGACTTGTACCGTACGCATTACAAGTAATCCAATTACTTGTAATCGATTACTTTTTGGAGTAATCTTGTAATCAGTTGATTACTTTTATTATGCAGTAATCACAACAGTAATCTGATTACTTTTTGAAGTAATGAAATTACTTGTAACCGTTACAATTTGTCCACAGGACCCCCCCCCCCCCCCCCCCTGGCACACGCCTTTTTTTTTTTTATGAAATGACAAAAATAAAATTTGCTTTTATTCTCGAACGGAAAAAAGAAAGATTTTTGCGGAGCTGTAGGAAACGAGGTCAATCTCTTTCTATGTACACTTTCTGTGGAATGTCCGGTTTTTTTTTTTTTTTTTCGAGCTGGGACTGGGAGTGGGAAGCCTCAGGGAAGCCACAGTGCGTGACAAAGGCCATTCAGGGCGAAGTTTGAGGAAGCAGAATGTAGCTTTGTGAGTCCTTCGTTCAAACTAGCCCCCTCATGCACACGCACACAGAAATAAAAAAAAAATCCTGCTTAGGGTATCTACTCGCAGCCCGTAGGGGAACCAGAACCGAAGAATGCCTAAAGCGGATGCAAAATATAACGACGGCAGTTGAAATATTTCCCCATTTCCCCTACGTGGTCTTTGTGACAAGCATTGTTTCGAGTTGAGAAGTGGTTGGGGCGATCTCTTCCGCTAATGGATACTACACATGATCCGTTTCAAATCCTGGAGCTGCTGCTCTTTTGTATAACATACGAGGTCATCCACATGTGAATAATAAACTGAGCGACACAAACTTTGAGCGACAACCTTTGCAAGATCTAGAACCCCCTCCGCTCCCCCCCTCCCCCTCCCCCACACATACACGCACTGGCGAACGCCCAAATCATTAAACGTCTTCAAACGAATTCTATGC
Organism: Ixodes scapularis; assembly: GCF_016920785.2. Taxonomy (NCBI): domain Eukaryota; kingdom Metazoa; phylum Arthropoda; class Arachnida; order Ixodida; family Ixodidae; genus Ixodes; species Ixodes scapularis. The sequence continues at coordinate 122,344,880 of NW_024609835.1, forward strand.
TTGTGTCCGCATTCTGAAGGTGCAACGACCACGAAGAGGGAGCCAGTTTTTCTTCTTCAATACTTGTGCAAATGTGAAATATATGTTGGAAGTAGTTCATTGTTATGAGCGCTAAAGATGTGTCTTCACACAATAAAGTAATCGGAAAAGTAACGATTACTTCTTTAAGTAATGTCCAATTACTTTTGCCGTCGAGTAATCAAGTAATCTAATCGAATACTTTTTAGCCAAGAGTAATAGTAATTGTAATCGATTACTTTTTTTTAGTAACGTGTACAAGACTGAGTACTACACATTGACGACGCTGACACAAGTAATTTTCTATCCATCTAAGCACAGCCGAGTCTAGATTTAACATTCTTAGTTTGTTTAGAAGAAGTGAGTGTGAGACTGTGTCAAACGCTTTTCGAAAATCCAAGAATATACAACCTATTTGCCCTCCCTCGTCGACATCAGATGCAAGGTCATGATAAAATTCAACAAGTTGCGTAGTACAAGAAAACCCCTTACGAAAACCATGTTATTCTTTAATCAGTAAGTTGTTTCTTATCATATGACCGATTAGCTCTGAATATAAAATATGTTCGATGACTTTGCATGAGACGGAAGTTAATGAAATGGGCCTATAATTTACGACATCTTTTTTTGGCCCCCCCTTATGGATAGGGACGACATGAGCTACCTTCCAGTCATCTGGCAAAAGACCTTCCAGTCATCTGGCAAAAGCAAAAGTGATAGTGAAATTGGTGTGACTTAAATCACGATTTAAATCATCTTGGATCTTTTTGCTCCTCCCTGAACTCAATGAATTTGTGGTAGATTAAATTTCAGGATATAAATGCCTCGTCGATTTTGTAATAAAGTGCAGTGGTTTCACTTTCTAGAAGCCGGGAAGGTTTCTCGTCGGAAGCCAGCGTGCACTGTGATCGATAGAAGATGTAAAATTTATTTTCTGGGATATGTAAGAAGCGGAGAACAGCTAGATGTCTTTCTTAGGTCTGCCCCAGCCCTCACGCAGCGTCACCCTCAACGTATCGGCTCAGAAAGCCGAAGTTCTGTCCGTGCGCGCTTCTGCTGCTAGAGCTTCGCACGCGAAAAGGGGCCGCAGGCTGCTGAACGCGTCTCACTGTCGCACGCCAACTCTTCCGCTAGTGGCGCTACTCGCTTTTTTCAAAGTGCCCTCTACCACCCCATAATAAAGCATCGAGCTGTCGCTTATACAGCTCTTGTTAAACTTGGCTAGGTACTTGTAGGTACCTAGTAGGAAGGGCGGTAAAAGTTTAACCGCGCTTAAAGTTAACCGCCTTTGAGCAAACGGGCCTTGAAGAATTGTCCGAGCGGTTGCTAGATATACTGAAAGAACTAAAGACGCATCACTTCGTGAGCAAAGTTCAGGCTTGTCATCCACACGATGTAAGAATGCGTCTTACGCCAACGGAAGCAACCGTGCTGCTAGATTTTGCTGAAAACCACAACTTCCTAGTTCAAGACGCTCTACAATCATCATTGGGACAATACCCAAGCTTACAGTTCATTCCGTCGTCGTCTATTTTCGTCAACCTGACCGTCCTGACGAGCTCGACGTCATATCATACCCAATGATATCTGACCGTTTGGACCATACCACTGCAATGGTGTCGACTTTCCAGAAAATGTTCTTGGATGACTTGAGAGCCCTACTGCCTCACGTAGAACACATTCCTTACTTCTCGGACGGTGCGGCGTCTCAGTTCAAAAACAAAAAGAGATTTGTAAACCTCTGTCATCTCATGGAACACTACATCCTCACTGCAATAGGAAATGTTTTTGCCACATCGCGTGGAAAAAGTGCCTTCGATGGAGTGGTTGGAATTTCGAAGAGACTAGCTGCGAAGTCAAGCGTACTAAGACCATTCAGCGGACATATTTTAACACCACTAAATCTCTTCAACTGGGCTCGCGACAACCTGGCACAAATTCGAGCGATCTGCGTGCCGGAAAGTGATGTTAGGTGCGGCGAGAGATGTTATTATCCCGGTTCAGTGTCGCTCTACCTATCCGCGGGACTAGAGGACTTCATTCCTTCGAGCAAAACTCACTGACCGAAATGAACGTCGGCTTTTCATCTCTTTCAAGAACGGTAAACGTCGCGACTGCGTCACGTCCTCAAATTGATTGCGTCTGAGAAGATTATAGAGAGCAAGTGTTCCGGAGACTCCCTACCCGTCATCAGCTGGAGTGGCCGCCTAGAGGCAGACGAGCTGGGTTGGCCCGAACAGCAAAATTAATTTTTCGCGTTTAAGAAATAACTTTTTTTTTCTAACATTGCCTATTTGATTTCTGGGTTCTAAGTTACCTATTGCCGTTGTCAATTTATTTTTAGACTGACCACCTCACACCGGTGTTTTTAAATGAAAGTTGCTCTTTTCGCGCTATTCATGATTGGCGACGATTTATTTCTGGAAACACCGCAACAAAAATGATGCGGAAAATATTTTTATAATAAACTTCCGTTCAAATGCCATTAATACAAATAAAATTTATGCCTGATAATATTGACTTTTTCCGAGAAAAGACAAAAAGGTGAATATCGGCCTTTTAGGCTATTTTTAGTGCCACAGAATTTTAAGAAAAGGTTGAAATTACATGCAAGTAACTTTTTGAGCATTTAGAGGGACTATTTAGTTACTAAAAAGTGTTATTTTACAGCTTAGTTTCAAAACTGCCGGGGGAAACAAAAACGCTGTATAAAGCCCTTGAAGCCATTTGTTCGTGGTAATCAAGGGGTCCCCAAAAAAGCAAAAAGAGAAAAACAAAATACTGAAAAAATGATTTGGGAAGGGCACTCTTACGTCGCCCTAAGTGCCTACATTATTTTACAATCCGTGACGGTCGATTTAGGGGCTGGATCGTTTAGCGTGGAATGACTCTATACGTAAACAGAGCCAGGCTACAAAAAACCACCAGCCCCATTGCACGGTACCTTAGCAACCGAAGCTTGTATGCATCACGAGAGAAGTCTGCAGCGATGACGTTTACTATAAAACAAACGTAGACATACCCCATTAACTTAGAAGAAACCCCAATCCCATACGTCCCTGAACATACATTTTATGGCGTAAATCTCGATGGGCAAATAATGAGGAAAAGGGAGGGGGGAGCGGGTGATTAACGCGGCGATGGTCACCGCGGGCTAAAAAGAAAGCTCACATTGTTACCACGTAATTTTTGAAATGATCAGTGGAACCAGATGGGGATGTTGTAGATTGGGGCTGATGGCTCTGTATAGCGCTCTATGTGTTGGTCTTTTGCGCTACGATTTGCCTGTCATGCACCGCCCAAGCACAAGCTCTTCGTGTCTGCTTAGGACTACCAAAATGTACCTCTACCTCTCGAACTTCGGCACAATCTCGAGCGATACCTCCCGCAATTTAAGGGACGAGAGAAACATTGCGAGCCCATCTTCGACACAAAACTACAGTGGAGAACACCACCTGGTTGACATTGTAAAAATAGACCATCATCTGGCTTTGCACAAGTCATTACGCTTCCACAAGACTGAATGCGAACCATTAGACTAAAAATATTGGGAATACAATTTAATTGCCCTTTTAGGAAAATTCACATTATCACTATTACTATACCTTGTTCGTATTGATCTTAAACTCCAATTTCGGATTTCGCGAGGACTGTCAAGGAAACTTGAGATGGTGTCACATCGTTTGCGCTTTCGTAGAATTAACAAAGCTGAAAATTTCGGTTGTTCATCATGTAGAACAGTTCACAACATCGAACGCGTCCTCTGTGTCTGCGGTTAATGGAGCATTGAAAGGACCACACTGAAGACTCACATGAAGATAAAGGAAGAAGACCAGGAGTACTTGAAACTTCTGTTTGGACCCTGGTCTTCCGCCACACATGGTTTCAAGGCCTTGGAAGCTCTCTTATGCCCGAGTCCCACTAGAGTCACAAACAGAAACAACCGACACCGACAAGCCCCAAGCACATGCAGCCTGCGCACGAAGGTAGTGCTTTTGGCAGGCTTGCACCGCCTTGGTGCTCGTGAAGTGAGCACCAGTGTTTGGAAGTTTGCCAAAGGTACCTTTGCGTGCACGCTGCACATACTTGGGGCTTGTCGGTGTCGGTTGGTTTGGTCTGTCGCTCTCTGGCCTTACGCTTCATAAAGACGACACATCTTCAACGGGCAGTTCAGGTCACTGCAGTGCGCTGCCAAGTGAGATGACACTTATGTTTGTGTGTGCGTGTGTACGTGCGCGCGTGTGCGTGTGTGTGTAAAAAAAGAGAGAGGTGCTAACTTTTTTATTTGTATATTTTGCTGTACCTCTCTCGCTCTCTCTGTCTGTCTTTTCTGAAACTTTTCTTTTTCCTTTCGCTGCGTAGCAAGCCGACACAAAGCGCTGGTTGACTTCTCTGGTTTTCAAATAAATGCTGATTCTTTATTCTCCGGCCGAAACACATCGCATCGCTCAAACCCAGAGACTCGGGCGAACCCGACCCGGAAGGGCCATCCTCCAGCTGCTTGGGTACCAGCTAATGGGCCGCCCCACGATCTCTCCTCCTCCAACCCCGTGGGAGGACGAGGCAGTGGTGGACCATCGCCCCATGAAGCAGAACGTAGACAAAGACCAGAAGGGCAAAAGGAACAACGCAGCCAAAAAACACGCGGAATCGGTACAGGACGCCCGTCCCGGCTCCGAAACAGTACACGTCTACACCGACGCAGCTGTCAGAGAAGACGGAGGAGGCACAGCCATTGCATGGTTTTGTCTTAATACAGAATCTAAGGCAAACTTTGCGTTTCACAAGAAACACTCGACCAAAGAAGCAGAGCTAAGAGCCATATTATTCGCTGTGGAAGACGAGTCCCTGACTCCAGAGGGGTCCAAGCACTTACGCGTGTACACGGACTCGAAAGAGGCCCTAGCCTCTTGCCGGAAGCGAGACTCCCCCAGCGAAACGGTAAAAAAGAAACAAAAGCTAGAGCAAAGACCCTCAAATCCAGAGGAGTTAAAATCACCATCTCCCGGGTCCCGGGCCATGCCGGGATCGAGAGGAACGAGAGAGCAAACGAAGCCGCGCGGGAGCTCATTCCTTCTCCCCACCCTCCGCAACAGGCCAAAGTGCGATTCTGGACAACCCTCCGCCCGTACTTATTCAAGAGGACTCTGATGACGAAGAGGAACCTGACTGGGACGAGGAGGCGACCCTTGCCCGCCTCGAGCGACGAAGGGTCCTGCACAATAAGGTACCTGAAGACGATGACTTACTGCCAAACGAGTACGGTGGGTGGGCTACAGTGCGTCTTCGGAGACTCCGAACCGGAACGGCCGTCTCCCCAGCAGTCCGAGCTAAGTTCGAGAGATGTGCGCTCAAGACAGATCTAGAAAGAGAACACGCCGACGGCGGATCTTGCAGACGATGCGCAACTGGACAACAAGCCACAAGTGCCCATTCCTTATGGGACTGTGTGGAGCTCAGCCGGATGCGGGAAGGAGCAATTCGAAAACTGCAACCTAAGCTGCTTGCGAAAGAGCGGGACGTTCAAATAGGCCAATGAGCGCGCTAGATTTGCTCTTTTTTTTTTTTCGCCACGAGGAAGTCACAATACGCGAGGAAGAGGATGCTATCTCGTATTTAAATTGACTCGCTCTTTTAAAGACACGAATAGAATTAAGGGCCGTCCTTGTTTTTTTGCATTTTTTTTACATTCTTTTTGTGATTTTTTGGAAGTTTTTTTGGGTTGGTGCCGCGCTCAATCGTCTTGCAGATTAATTTGATTTGCAAACTAAGGCAACTTTCGGGCGTCTATCTAAACCGACCCCCCCCCCCCCCCCCCCAAACACACACACGCACACACGCGCGCGCGCGGACGGACGTACAGACAAACAGAACCCTTTGTTTGCAGAGGTTTTGTTTGCGCGGTAGCCGCGCCTAATTTCGAGCGCTCGTTGACTGGCCTTTTGGGAGTGGGAAGGTAGGCGGGAGGGAGAAAGGTTTTCGGGATTCCGAAAGCCGTAAACTAAACACACGGAAGAAGGCCGAGACTGGACTTAACTGTCGCGCTGAAAGTATCCGAGCCTTTGTCATCGCATCCGCGGTGCTTCGTGATCTGTGCCTCGTCTAGGCGTATTCAGTGATCCCTCTCTCTGGAACGTGTGGGAGATCATCTTCGCGCGCGCTTCCTTAGTTTGCGAAGTTTGCGGAATTTTCGGAGACTGCGGCGTTTACGAGCCGTTGATTCGAAGAAGATTTGAAGCGTCTTTTCGAAATTTTTTGCGCTTTACGGTGGAAAGAAAAAAGAAAAAAAGAATAAGGCGTGACAACAGTGACGTAGCATTACAATACACCCGTTGCCGAAATAACAGTGACTGTGCAGGCGAGCTTTGTTGATAATTAGTCATAATGTAACACCTGAAACTGCCCTTAGCGAAAACTAATACGTTTGAAATATACCACATTCTAATTTGAGTGTATTTGAAATACAGTTCATAATTTTAAGTACACGAAAAATAGACCGAAAATATAAACTTCTTTTTTTTTTACTTAGTACTAAAATATACTTCTAAAATCTTTTTAAAATACCTTTACTTAAACTACATTTGAAGTTCCCTTCATGCGCTTTGAAATATGTAAATACTAAATTAATAGGCACAAAATACCTTTCACATATATTTCTTGAAATATTTATTTAATTCATGCAAAATATACTCCAACCCTAAAAAAATGGAGCAATCAAAAATAAGTGCAGAATACTCTTAAAATACCTGAAAATCGTAAATACTGTTGTGTTATACTCTAAGTACCTTTTGACTGCAATACTTTGGTAGTTTGACTTAAACTACCAAAATATTGAAAAGCTCCCCTTCTAGAAGTTTGCTTCAAGCAGATATGGAGTACACTGAAGCGCCTAAATACAACATTTGATTAGTTTGTCAACTGAATTGCGGAGCATCGCACTGATAAATCAGCCCAGTTTATGTTATTGTTTCCTTTTTTTTATCAAGAACACACCTGATCATTTCCTTGCACACCAATCACAAACGGGGTTCGGGAACTACAACCACAACATTTGCTGATGCTGGAAAGCTTCAGCAGGTGCTGTGAACAGATACGTTTGGCGTGGTTTTGTTAGCACAATGTTAGTTCACTGAACGTGTATACTCACCATTGTACGTGATGCGAATAGTGACTTTAATATAGTGATATTAACTACCATATTAAATAGTCAACTACGTAAATGGAAAGGCAAAACAACTACTGTAAAATATTTTTTTTTTCGCGGGCTATATATTTCGCGATTTAGGTCAAAGTTGGAGTTTTGGAATAATTCGCAAATTCTAATTTTCGCGACGCGCTGGGATCGCATTATAGACTTTAATGTTTTTACATTTTGCCGGAATTGTTCACGGGACCTATTTTTCGGAATTGTAGGCGATTCGCGAACTTTGCGAGAATTAGGTCCTCACGAAAATAAAGTCGTTTACAGTATTTTAAAGTGAAGATACTGCCTTGATTAGCTTTATCCTGAGTGGTGCTACGCAGAGAAGCAATAACATGCATTTTATCAGCCGTTTGTGTGGATATTGTTTTAAGGACTGCGCCGAACTGTTATTAGTTCTACCAATGCCTTTTACTAAGAGATATCGTCCACGAACTTTAAAACACTGTTTCCCCTTTGACAGACTACCGAGGAGAAGATCGAATACTTGGAACCTTAATACGCGCAGAGGTGGTCACCGAAAAAATGATTACCTTCAATATGTAGGCTATATAAGGATCTAGAGCAGTCAACGGAACTGTGAATGAGCTGTTCAGTACGTCATGGTGTTTGTGTTTGTGTTCGTTTCTAATGTAGCTTTGTGAGATGTATATAGTAGTGCCTTCAAATACCACAGGGACACCATTTGCTGACAAAATCGAAAATAAAAAAAAAATTGTGTAACCGGTTTTTAATGCACAAATGGCACCTTGAGTGTGAAGGGATAATATTTTTGGTATATTTAAAATATTTTTTTATTCATATTTATAATGTATTTTGAATACCTTACGCCCGTATTTCGAATGCGGCCAAAATAATACAGAATAAATACAAAATGAATATTCGTACTAAATATATTTCAAATTCGTTTGAAGTACGGCCTCTTTTTGCTAAGGGTGTGGTGCAAGAAAAGTAAGAAACTTTGAAGTAAAAAAAAATACAACAGTAGGAGACCGTTTTGTTACCGCTCTTCGCTCCCTGAAATGAAAAAGAAAGGGTTATCATTACCGGTTAGAAGTAATGAGCGTTACTGTCTCGCAATTGTTTTTCAAGAATACACATTCCAAATTACGGGTTTAATGAATTAGGGCGCCCATAGCAAAAGTGAACGTATTGAATGTCAGACTTTACATAAATTTCAATCTTGCTTCTAAATGCGCTACAAGAAACTAACTAGTAACCGGGGAAGCATGCGCATGGATTGATGAAAAATTGCACGCGCGGATGCACACGAAACAACAACGACAACAACAACAGGACAAGGACGGGACAAGCCATATTTTTGTCGTCATCCTTTTTGCCGATTTCCGTTTATTCTTGCGTGGATATGAACATTTATTTGAAGCTAAGGAGGGTTCAATTTATGGAACGGTAATCGCCACCGGGTTGCCGGGCTGGCCACGTTGATCGAGGTTAGTACATAGCTTTTAGTCTGAAGTGTGACCCACGGTGGATTTTTCGCTGTAAAACGAACTGGGAAAATCGGCGCCTGCAGATAAAGGCTCACACTTTAACCGGAGGGGCATTGAGGTGCTTGGGGTTTCACCCTGTGAAATTTCAAAGCATAGCTCTTTTCCTGCAAAAACAAAAACAACAAAAAAGAAACATTAGATTAACAAGCTGTACATCTTTTCGCCATAGAGCGCCGGCAAGTTAAGGGGGAGGTGTCGTGTTGGCTGAAGAAGTGAGAGCTGGATGTGCTGGGGTTTGAAAGGAGGAAGGAGAAGGTGAGATAGAATAAAAGATGTACGTCACGCACGAAGACTAGGTTAATCACTGTCGGTTCATTTTCCGATACAATTGAACATATTGGCGCGGTCGACCATGAAGCTGGAAACCCCGCCGCCTTTCTTGCCTACTCCCGGCAAATTTACTATTTAATGGACAGAATGGTATCCTCTCTTCGAGACCTTCCTGGGGGCGAGCGGCGCTACTTCCTACTCGGACGACAGAAAAAAGGCCATCTTACTAAACTGCCTTGGAGTTGAGGGATAGGGAGTATTCCGTTCCCTGCTCACAACCCGAGAGGATTCCCAGCCATCTACTTCGGCGGCCGAAAGTCTTGCTGCCAGATCCCAAGAGGAGTCTATCTTAACTACTTCAGCGGCCAGAGCTCCCACTACTCGTACCTTTAACGGCGCAGTATATACACTGAGCAACTTATTCTCGCCTGTCATCAACAAAACCGTGGAATGAAATCGCTTCCGGCAAAGGGCCTAACTGCCAGGAGATATTACAGCCAGGAGAAACGGTAGAGAAGTACGTTGTTGCGAAGTCTGGCCAGTACGTGTAAATTCGAAGCACTGGCTGAAGATTTAATCTGCGACCGGCTTGTGGTGAAAACCAACACCAAGGAAGTGCGGGAGAGGCTTTTACTCGAACCGCAGCTAACACTTGACTCTGCATTAGCAACGCAAGTGGAACAGCTCTACGCGAATCTAAGCTGATAACCCAGGGCAATAACGCTTCAAGCACTTCTCAGGTTGCGACTCTCACAAGATCTGCTACGAAATATTCAAAACAGGGCCAAAAGTTCTATAGATGTGGATCTTCTGCTCACTTGGCTGATGCTACATCACGCCCGGCACGCGCGAATGCATGTTAAAAATGCAGTACACCTGGTCATTTTGCAGCTGTATCCATAAAATCAACAGCAGTGAAGACCACGGCTTCCATCAGCGCCAAAGGACTGATGAACATTTAGGGATTGCCAGACATCCTGTACTGTGAGGTGATCATCGCCGGCGCTGCATTCAAACTACAGGTGGAAACTGGCTCACCTAGTGTCCATCATATATTTTGCACTCTGCGATGCGCATTTTCGGCACATCGAGCACGAACATTCCAACCTGGAGCTCAGAAATTACTCTAATGGACTAATTGAGGTGTACGGGATGTTCACAGCTGAGGCATCCTTCGGGACCAGACATACTACATTAACATTCCATGTCATATTCGGCACCCCTCTGGTTGGACTAGATGTCCTTAGGGGCTTGCAAATAAGGCTGGATATTGAAAAACATGCGTGCCACCAGCTCTGCCAGAGGTATACCAAATCCTCAGCAGTATACAGAGATGTTTCAGCAACTATTCAAAGAGGGACTGGGACAGGTGAAAGATTTCGTTCACGAAGTCAAGACGCGACCATCGGTTGCCACAGTGCAACAAGAACTTCGTCATGTCCCTCTGACAGTATACAATGTCCCTAGGAGTTGCAGAGACAGCAGGGGTAATCGAGAGAATCAATGTATCAGATTGGGCTTCCCCAATCGTCGTAGCTTGGAAGAAAACTGTAGAAATCAGGCTACGTGTAGATCTACGAAGACCAAACGAAGCAATAGTCATTAACGGTTATCCGCTTCCACATCCGGAAGAAATTGTTTACCACCTGACAGGTATGACGATCTCCTCCAAGCTGGACCTCTCATTAAGTTACCATAAAATGTAGCTGGCAAAGAGAGCAAAGCCATTACAGCGTTTATAACGCATGAAGGTCTTTACCGCTACAAGAGGGTTTGTTTTGGCTTAGCTTCGGCAGCTGCAGCCTTTAAAAAGATGCTGTGAACAGTGCTGAAGGGATTCATGGTAATAAACCCCGAGACTCAGGAACACAGAAGGGGACGAACACAACACAACGTCAGCGGCCAGAACTCCCAACGTCCCCTTCTGTGTTCCTGAGTCTCGGGTTTTATTACCATGAATTATCACCAGCTCGCTTGTTTTTTTAAGTATTATTGCTGAAGGGATGCCAAGGCACAGTTGATGACATCCTCGTCACAAAAAGACCACGATGAAAGCTTAAAGCGAGTCCTATTACGCTTAGAGAAAAGTGTGTTGAAGCTCAACAGGCAAAAATGCACCTTTTCGGTCACGGAGTTGGGCTATCTTTGACATCAAATATCCAAAGAAGGTATCAAACCAGCTGACACAACTCGACACAATCAGCAAAGCGCCATCCCCTACAGACGTCGAGTCCTTACAGTCCTTCCTCGGACTTGCATCGTATTACTTGAAGTTCGTGCCTTGCTACGCAAAGGTGTTGCTTTTTCGTGGACAGCTGAACATGAACATGCATTCGAAGATGGGGAAGAGCATGATAAAGAACTGTGCTACTCCAGCCATTTTCGACCCTACGCTCCAAACGATGGTGACAATAAATGCTTCCGGCTACGGACTGGGAGCTGTCCTACAGCAGGCGCAAGGACAGTGGCGTTCGCTTGAAGGACATTGCCTGAGACGGAACGACGATTAGGGATGCCGCGAACCACCCGAGGTTCGATTTCGAAAGGTTTCGATATTTTCGAACCGAACTGATATTCGATTTCGAAAGGTTTCGATATTTTCGACCGTCCGAACATTCGAATTCGAAAAATTCGCAACTTTCAAAAATCGTGGAGTTTCGAATTCGAAAAGTTCGAAGCTTCCACGGCTTCTTAAAGTTCGGGTTCGATTATTTCGAATATTTTTTTACTTGAGGTTCGAGAAATTCGAAGATTTCGAACTTTCCTAACTTGAAATTTGAGAGATTCGACTCTTTCGATTTTCTTTGGGTCTGAAATTCGAAAAATGCGAACGTTTCGAATTTTTATAGACATAAAGTTTGATAAATTCTAAGATTTCGAATTCCTTTCTACATAAAGTTCGAAAAGGTCGAAGGTTTCGATTCGCTTTTAGCGCTAAATTCGAAAAAAAAAAAAAAAAAACAGGTTTCAAATTTTTTTTGAAGTCCAAGTGAGCAAAGTTCGAAGTCCGGTTTTCATGTTCCGCCACAGTTTCAGTTTCAAATAAAGGCCCGTTCACACTCTTACGACCCGAGAAAGACCAGACCGGTTTTTATGCTTCTTGCGATCACTTAGTACCAGCTCCGCTGCAGCGCATCCAATCCTGGCTTAAAACCGGTCTTGTCTCTCTCGCTCTTACTCGGTCCCAAGAGTGTGAACGGCGCTTAACATTTTCACGCCTCACTGGTTTTCACGAAATCAGGTTTAGAAATGTTCGGGTGTGATATTTAGACTGCGCGAAGTTGTTCAGGTAATTAAATGGGACGACGAGTGTCCCGGACGTGCTGGATTATTTGCCAGTGCAGAATGACGTGTGCAGATCAGTAATTAATTGTGACCGCCAGCCCGGGGGGGGGGGGGGGGGGGGGGGGGTTTAGCGTGCATTACGCAGTAGTGATCACACGAACGCACTGTTTAACGATACTCATCCCGTTCGAAACGGCCCGGGGCAGGCAGGTGGTTGAGGCTCAGAAAAACCTTAAAGCGATCTGGCAAACTGCCTCCCTGCCCCCCTGCACGCTGCTCGAACGCCGCCCGAGTGACGCTGGCATATAGTAAGTTTAGTTTGTACATGATGCAAAATCCTGAGTCTGGGAATGAAATTTGAAAGAAAAAGCGTAAGAACACAGAAAAAAGGGACAGGACAACGTCTCAAACTCAGCTCACGACAACGTCTCAAACTCAACTCAGCTGAAAACTCAGCTCAGGACAGCGTCTCAAACTCAACTCAGCTGAGTTTCAGACGTTGTCCTGTCCCCTTTTCTCTTTCTTCTTACACTATTTCTTTCGAATTGCATTCCCAGTCTTGGGATTTTGCATCATGATCAACATACACCAGCTCGCCTGCACGTTGACAATTCTTTAGTTTGTAATTGCTTTGGAGGTTTGTTTTCCGAGACGGAAGAAACGCCGAGCAAACAGCACAGAAGCGGACACAACTTGAGGTCGAGGAGCGTTCTTCCATACCAGTAGCGTCGGAATAGGAAAAACGGGGGGGGGGGGGGGGGGCTTTAGTCTCTCTCCCCCCCCCCCCCCCCCCCCCCCCCCCCAGATATTTCGGACTGTTAAAGAAAACAATACGAGGAAAGAGGGCATGGGTGAGCTTATTTTAATCTGAAATTATTTATGCATATCTATAGCTCCTGTCCATCTTCACTGCATAAAAGATCGCGTACATGGTCATTGTTAGAAACTCGTTGTCAGAAGGCGCTACTCGTCACGTGCTCGGTGGTTCGGAAGTTCAAAGCTATGTCTTTTTGACCAAAATAACTGTGCCATTGATAAAAAAATATTAAATAAATAAACATAACAATAAATGCTAAAAATAAAAAGCTGGAGAAAAAAAACAACTATCCAGAATCCACCGGAAGGGTTGTATTCTTGCATATTCACAGGCCCAGAACTACGAAACAAGTTTCTTCTACCAAAATTTGTACCGGCTAAAAGAAACATGCCCCAAAAATGAAAAAATAAAAAAAATAATATATATATATTTATGACGTGCCGAGTTTGAACAATATTAGAAATCTTTTTCACTGCGTTCATTTATTCTTCAATGTGAAAATAACAACATATACATTAATTTGTATTCTGCAGATGGTAATGATATGTACTGTCTGTGGTGTTAATTTCAATGCGATACCTCAAACAATTTCGACGAAAAAAATGACCAAGTTTAGGGCATAATTGTCCATAGATACATGTTTGGATATTTCTTCAAAACTCGTCTTGAAGAATAATAATCATATCTTGAGACTGCACTGACCTAGGCTAGACATAGATAATTCTTAAAAAGTTTGACATATCTTCCATAAATATCTTCGGCTATAGCGCGCTTCAAATATGGCACAAATGACAATTGTCAAAAACCCGTCGTCTTTCCTCGCTCCTTCGGGAATCTATTTCTGATTGAAATAGACGGCATTGTTTTTCGCAAGTAATGCGGCGCTACATGTAAAAATGCGAGAAAAAAACATTACGAATGTACCTCACAGCTTGAATCCAAATGAAACCGCCCGCCCGTCTTTCGAAGGTCGATGAACTTCGAACTTTTACCCTAAAAGTTCGAAGTTCGTCAAACTGTTGACTTTTCAGGAATCGGAAGTTCGACAATTTTCGATTTCTTTAGATTAATAAGTTCGAAAGTTCGAAAATTATCGATTTTCTTAGCGTAGGAAGTTCGGAAGTTCGAAAAGCTTCGAACTTTTTAGTGCAAGAAAATTGAAAGTTCGAAAATCATCGAATTTTTTAGTCTATGATGTTCGAAAGCTCAACAAGCATCGAATTTTGTAGCGCAATAAGTTCGAAATTACGAAAAGCGTCGAACTTCTTAGTTTAACAAGTTCGAAAATTCGACTTCCGTCGAATTTCTCGATATGGAAAGTTCGAACCTTTCGAACCGCTTGATTCGATCATCGAATTTCGGTTCAAAAAAAGTTCGCGGCATCCCTAACGACGATACACCTTAGAGGAACTAGAAGCTCTGGCTTGCCTTTGGGCTTTTGAATGGTGGACAGCATTCCTTCTCGGAAGACCCCTTACAAAACAATGAAACGAGTTTCTATTGAAAGGGTAAAGGATTCACTCAGTTTTCCGCATTGAGTCTCAAGTGAAGCTCAATAGGGTTTTTCTTTTGAACCTTGATTGAACCTTCACAGGGTATTGGCCACTGCGTTCAATTAAATTTCTGACAGTAGTGTTTCAATTGAATTTTTACAACTGTGCTTCAATATACTTTTTTGCAACTGCAATTCCTTCAAGCATGGAACATGGAGGAAACGAAGCTTATTAAGGAAACGAACACAAACATCATAAATCACTCATAACACACTAATCACACTCCCCTTGACTACCCAGTTGCCTTATATATCCTACCAATGAAAAGTCGTCATGTGGCCGGTGACCACCTTAGCATTTATTAGGGTTCCCAGTATGCTATCCCCTCCTCGGAAGTCCGATAACTGATAAACAGTGTTTCGACGTCATTAGGCCCTATCCCTTAGAAAATCAAAACAATAAACATATTGGTGCAAGGATTAGGAATGATCATTCGGTGCAGTCGCTGAATCCACACTCGTTGGCATATCTAATGAGGAAATTCAAATGAATGGATACTGAGTTCATAATGAGCAAACTCTATCGCATTCTTGATGGGTAAATTATAAATATACATAATTGATTCACTTAATGACCAACCTCACATTCACTCCTAATGAGTGAATTCAGTATAATCGATATTGAATTTTTGATGACCAAAGTAAATGGCATTCCTAATGAGTAAATTCAATACAATCGATACTGAGTTTATTATGACCAAACTCAAATGCCTTCCGAATGTGTGAATTCGGAGAATATATATTGGGTTCTTATGATCAAACTCATTAGGCATTGAGTGTATATTGAATTTCAATGTACTCAATAAAAATCATTAGAAGCTCATATAAGGCTCATTGATCAGTTTTGTAAGGGACGTTTCATAATAAGTACGGATCACCAGGCCCTTGTGACATTATTTGCCACACCAGGATCGGGAAGGCAACCCATGCGCATCGCCCACTGGTCTGCAAGGCTACTGCAGTTCAGTTTAACTACGAAGTGCAGTCCCCGCGGGGCGAAAAGAAAGTGATTGCGGATGCACTTTCGGGGCTTCCGGTTGTCACCAAACAAGACAGGCCAAGCGATGCAGAGGATGCCGAAATAATATGCGCTGTTCGAGCCCACCTGCGAAGCGTCGCCCTGGATGAGCTTCAGCAAGAGACTTTGAAAGATGTGACACTAACAAAAATGGGTGATGTCATCACTTCTTCAAACCCTTCTGAGTTACAGGCGCAATCCACCTTGCTACCAATCTCCAAACTTAAGGACTGGCTCTCTATGGTGCAAGGCCTGGATTTACATAATCAGAAGATCGTCCCACTGACCACACTTCGTCGTCGGATCATATACATCGCGCACGAATCTCATCCTGGGAGAGGATTAACGAAACAGAGACTGCGAGACTACTACTGGTAGCCGAAAATGGACGCTGACGTCAATGACTACACCACTAGCTGCATGGTCTGCCAACATCATGACAAGACCGTAAAAACAGCACCTGCTTCGATGCAGCCAGTACTTTTTCCCACAAGTGCATGGAAGCAGATCCGAATTGACTTCGTCGGACCATTTACAAGTTTCCCAGGAAGCTGCCGATACGCCATCACCGCTGTCGATTGCTTCAGCAAGTGGCCGGAGGTCGGATTCTGTACACATCCAACGACATATGCTGTGATAAGCTTCCTACAAAGAATCTTCACTAGGGAAGGCTACCCGAAGTAATTGTGTCCGACCACGGTTCACAGTTCATGTCCTTGCAGTTCAAAAACGTTCTGCAAGGCAGAGGAATCATACACTCGAAATCGTCTAGCTATACTACCCCCAGGTGAATGGTCAAGTATAGAGCGTTTCAATAAGGTGTTAAAAGACTACATACAAAGCATCTTGTTGGAGAAAGGCAACATCCAGACTGATCTAGTAGACTTTTTGGAGTTTATCGGTGTACACAGCAAGCAGCTACAACAATGTGAACGAGACTGGACATCGTGGGGCTTTCACATCCAGATATTTCAGAAGATGTTAGGAGCACGATAAATGACCTTCGTGACAGGGTGAAGAAATATCAGAATAACTTCAAAAACAACGCTGACCAACGCCGAGCAGTAGATAATCCAAAGTTCAGAGGAGGAGACTGCATACGTGTCTGAGTTCCAGGACACGCAACACAAGGTTGTTCATCGTTCAGTTCTGCAGTGAGGATCAAAGAGTTCCCCGTACCTGCAACCTTTCTAACAGAAGAGGGATACTGCTGGAACGCTTCTAAGCTAAGAAGGGCTGTTGCACCAACATTTCCCGCTGCAACACCAATTATACCGGAAGCTGAAGCATCCATACGGTTCATGCCTAAGAGAAATAAGCGGCCACCAGATAGTTGCTCTCCGTAACAAATAATTTTACCTTGTGGGGGAGTATGGTCGTTTTGACTGAGGAAGAAGAAGGGAGGACTGGATGTGCTGTGATTTGAAAAGAGGAAGAAGTTGAGATAGAATCAAAGATGTACAGTCGGGAGCAAAAGTTTGCGGGGCACGGCAGCGCGTGCCGAAATGCATCGCCGCGCCGTGCAACGGCGCGTCGCCGCATTAAAAAGTCGCGCTTTGCGCATGCGCGCCCTTCACGCAGGCAGTCATGTCTCTTTCGCTCGTCTCTGTGCGACTCATTCCTGATAACCGGAGTCGGCGACAGGTGCGCAAGTTGCCGTTTCGCTAGCTGTCATGCCTTGCGTTCTCTTCAGCTGCCTCAGCAGTCGCGCTGGGTGACGAAGCGCCTGGTTACCCCACCCCGCGTGCTCCGTTACAAATCGCGGCGGCCGAGGCGGCTGAAGCAGACGCGCAGCATGACAGCCAGCGAAGCGCTAACGCGCACCCCTGGCGCCGACTTTTGTTATCAGGAGTATGTCGGAAAGAAACGAGCGAAAGTGACATGATGGCGAGCACGAATGGCGCTCATGCGCAAAGCGCGGCTCCTTAATGTGGCGGCGCGCCGCCGGACGGCGCGGCGATGCATTTCGGCACGCGCTCCCGTGCCCCACAAACTTTTGCTCCCGACTGTACGTCACACACGGTGACTAGCTTAATCACTGTCGGCTCATTTTCCGGTACAATACAACAGGAGGCCATTAACTCTGGCCAGGAGCCAGATATAGGCACCGAAGAACCCTTAACTTGATAGAACTTGTCGCTATCTACTTTTATGTGAATCTGATCTTTCAAATTTGTCCTCATCCTGCCACCACCGACTTCCTCCTTGCACCTGTCCTTCATATACACTCTAAGAAAAAAGGGAGCGCGACTTAGTCCCTCGGAGGACCAAATGCGCTGCCACCACCATTAGTCCCCTAGGGGAGCAACTATAACGGGAGCAACTGTTGCGCCCCGTCAGTTAGTCCCTCGCATTAGCACTGTTGGGACTAACTGTTGCACCCTTTGAGTTACACCTCGAGGACTAGTTGTTAGGCCCTTACACTTGGTCCTTTGGGACCAACTGTTACACCGTTTCAATTGAACCTCGAAGACGAACTGTTAGACCCTTGCGCTTGGACTCCTGGGACTAACTGTTACACCGTTTCAAATGAACCCCGAGGACTAACTGTTCGGCCCTTGCACTTGGACCCCTGGGTCTAAACGTTGCGCTTTTGAATTTAGGCTTCTGGGACTAAAGGTAAATAAAGATAAAAGGTAAATAAAATAAAGGTAAAGGCGTAAATACCCAATCGCTTGACAAATATATGAGATATAAGTTATAACACATGCGTTATAACACATGCATAATAAATTAACAAATAGGCTGCATAAGTGATACAATGGTTCACATCCAACATGCGATCTGTTGACAGCAGACCAGCGCAATATTAGATTTTAGTAGACCGTTAATGTTGACGTTTTCGAGTGTGCCCGGGTATTACATATTACCAACGTTCGCTGATTGACTGGTTGGTAGGCTATGCTATCGGTTGTGGCGAACTCTTTCTTCGAGATATATCAGGTGCTGTAGTCACTTGCATCAATATGAAGTTGATGTGTAGGCTGTCCCAAGTCACCAGGCTCGATATAAAATAGACCTTAAAAATCGACGTCTACACGTAGCAGTCTTAACTTTTCGTCAAAGGTTCATTTCACAGGCCGGTTTTTTCTGGCAAAATTACAAAGCATACCTCTTTAAGAAATAAGGCCAAGAAACTTGCCAGGGTAAACTGCGGGCGGCGACGCAGACACGAAACGAAGTCGAGTAGCGGGGCGGATTTGGCGATCGTATTGATAGATGGCGCCACCTCCTTATCGAGACTGCGCGTGACCAGTGGTTTATTAAAATGAACATAATCTTTTATTCTAGCCCATAGATGGCGATTAGCGCCATCTATCGGCTAGCCCTTGAACACTCCCGATCAGCGTCTATTTTGCTCATCTTTCACCGCTTGCTTTATGTAATTTTGACGATGTGTGAGCGACCGTTTGTCATAGATGGTGCATGAATTTGATCTCGCCAATACTGTATAGCCTTCGGTCTACTTATAGGGAGACCATCGAATTTGTTTCATTTCTCGGCAAGGACCCGTGGGAACGACCACCAGCATGAGGCGATGACGTCAAAAAGTCAAATTGGACGTTTTAGTGTTTATACAGCATAAGGTCGGTCTGCCAGGATGGGTTGACGCTGGTTTACACTGTAGATGAGCAATTTTGCCAGTGCTGTACGACTGCTAACCTGGGGTCTTTAACGCGCTAATGCAGTAGTGATACACGACCGCACGCCGGTGCGATGCTCATCCAGATCGAAACGGGTAGGGGTGCTTGAACCCAGGATCCCTGGGTTCTGTAGCGCGAGCTTTCGCTCTACGCCGAGCGGAAGCTCGCGCTACTCGCGTCTAGGAGGTGCTGGCTCTACGTCGAGCCAGCACCTCCTACATAGCTTTAAAGCCTGCGCGTTACGTCACATGACGTCACGTCCGGGAGGCCGGCATGGGCACTGGTTGTATGCGAGTGCCGCGTCAGCGTTCGCGTGGGACTATGATAGGAAACGAGCCCCACGCTAACGCTGACGCGGCACTCGCATCCAATCAGCGCCCGTGCCGGCCTCCCGGACGCGACGTCATGTGACGTAACTCGCAGGCTTTAAAGCTGTCTAGGAGGTGCTGGTTGAGCTGGCTGTGCGCTTAAGCCCACTCGGCCACCGATCCCCCAGGCGGTGACGTCACTGGCGAGTCGTGTATAAGGGATGCACCGAGGTTGTAACTGGTAGAGCCCTTTGCTCCTTCCCTCTTGTGACGCGTGCTCGGCTTTTGCAGGTGCGCCTTCCTGAACACGCCCAAGTACGGGCAGGTGAACGCCGCCGGGGGTCGCATCGTCACCAAGGACTGGGTGCTCGACTGCCACCGCGACAGGACCCTCCACCCGTGGCGACAGTGAGCCTTGCTGCTTTTCTTTTTATTGTTTACTCTATTTCAGTGGTTCTCAACCATTGATGTTTGTCGGACCCCTTGTGGATCGGTGGAGGTGATGGAGGACCCCGGTCGTGGTGGGGTCAAGGGAAAGGTATTCGCGACTCCAGCGAACTATAGGCGACGCTCTGGTCAGGCAAAATGGCGGACGAAAGGAGGTTGTTTTTTTATACTTTATTTATTCAGAGATTACCCCGCAGTGCCCGAGGGCCTTACAGCAGGGGGGTTACAATGTTGAAAAAAAACACATATTCAGTCGTTCGTCGTTCAGCGTACGGACCACACACAATTTCTTGCACTACAGCGTAAGATCGGGGTTACATATGAAGGCAAAGCGATTTTTCGACGGTAAAAACCTTTTTCTGCTCAGTGCCTAGGAATGACACGGCGAAAGCATAAAAATAATTACTGGAAACGATATTTGTTTCTATGCTGCCTACGAGAACGATGCAGCGATAGCAGTCGACAGAGTCGAAACAACCTCCTCTCTTGGGCTTCTCGACGTTGCCGCTGCGCGGCGTCGATTTCGCTGGAGTTGCCAATAGTAGTTGAATTATGATAATGATTTAATTGATAGATATAGCTAAGGCGTGTATAAAGTAGGCTTCTCACATCGATATGGATACGAGAATAATTACTCGAATATTAAAACGTTTCTCCTCAATCTGATATATATATATATATATATATATATATATATATATATATATATATATATATATATATATATATATATATATATATATATTGTCACGAATGACAATTGATGAGGCGAAAATAACTGAAGAAACAAAACGTTTAATGGGGCGAACTTGTGCCCAATAATGTAAAGGAAACAGAAGAAAGCAGAGCTTCGCGGGCGTTGAAGTCGGCGTGACAGCAGAGTCGAACGCTGGGGCGAAACTGACCCCGGCTTGCCACGCGGAGCCGCTTTTGTACACGCGTGGGATTCTGGAGCATTCGGCGTAGAAGGTTCGGCGTGTAGAACATTCTAATCTCGAATCAGCCTAGACGGTTCTCGAATTTACCAGAACATCACATTGCAGTGTCAACAAAAATGTGTAGCCGCGGCAAGGAATCGAGCCCTGGCCTTCTGGTGGGAAGGCAAGCGCGATAACCGTTATGCCACGGGCGCGCTGCCTATTTAGTCAGCTGCACTCGCGGCAAAAAAAAAAACAAAAAAAAACAAAACAAAGTATATATATGTATATATATATTTTATTGCGGGCTTGATTAATGACGCAGAGAGGGCTTTGCGGACCCCCAAAATGTCTTCGCAGACCCCCATTTAAGAACCACTGCTCTGTTTATCGCCCTTTTAATGCGGAATAGGCCGATCTTACCAGTTGGTTTCGTTACGCCGCCGCTGCCGGCTGCACGCGCGACAACCCCTCTGGAACCCTGCGCGAGCCGAGCACGAGACGGCACGAGCTATCTTGTGCACCAGCGTCTGTCATCTGGGAACTACAGTTATGGCGGCGTCACGCATGCGCGGAATTCTTAGTGAGATCGGTGTATTGCATTCTTGCGGAAGCGAATCTAAGATTTCCGAGTGTCGCGTCGCGAGCATTTCGTGCCACAATGGAAGTTGATTAGCTGGCAAGAACGTTCGGGACGACAAAGACAAGAGGCACAAGAGAGGACGCCGAGACGCTCGAGAAAGTAGGAGACGCTTCAAAGAGACTTGGTCAGCTGCCAAATGCTTACGAAACAGAGGAAAAAATTAAACGAAGACACGTAAGACTGCTTACGTGTACGAATGCGAAAGCATTCCTACACGCAGCGCGTACGTCTTCCTTTTTCACACGGCGTTCCGGTGGTGACATCGCACTTTTCCACTCCGCAGGCGCGGCACTCCCGCCGGCTCCACGGCTTTGTTGACGATGCATCTGCGTTGCTGTGCTTTTCTTTTAGTTTTGTTGCGTGGGCTACACTGGCCGAGGTTGACCAGTTTCGTGTGGCTCCTGGAGAGCCGTGCCTCGCATGTGCGAGGAGCAGTGACGTCACACGGCACACAGCTGGCGCGCCGGAGCCGCCGCCGCGCGCGCCTCGCCGGTTTGCGCATTCCAGAGGAGTGGCGTCATAGTCGCGGCAGACGTACTGGCGCCGCCGCGTGCCCAGCTGTGCGCCTCCGTTGCGCAGTAGCCAACTCTCACGCTGCACCGGAGCCGCTTGATAACGCCTCTTATTTTTTTTATTTTTTTTATTTCTGAGGTGCGTCCGCTTTGACCTTGAGCGCCTCGCCGGCTTCCGTGACCAGGCATCTGCGTTCTACTACTCTCTTTTGTGTTTTTTTTTTTTTTTCTGAGGCGCGTCCGATTTGCAGCCAATGGGAATTCAAGTACCGTTTTGCTCAACCAGCGGGAATTTACGTGCCTTTTCGCACAGCCAATGAAAATTCACGTGCCGTTTCGCTCAGCGAAAGAGGGGTGGAATTCCGGCTGCGCCATTTGCGCCATTTTGATCCAGACACATTTGTCTGCGCCATCCTGCGCCATTTCGTGGAAGCTGCGCCACAGCCAATACCTCGCGCCATTATGCACCAAATCGCGCCACGTGCGCCAAAAGAAAAAAAAAAAGAAGTGTATTTAGTTTTGGTTTCGATTTTTATCGACTCGATTGGCGACAATGAAACAGTGAGCGCGTTTAGCTTGGTCGGCCTTGAAATCCCTTGTTTTGTTTATTCTCCCTGTGTATCCCGAGTCGGAAGCGCGCGAAGAAACTCGGGTGTTGGATTCCAAGCGCTACACCATCTGCTACTGAATTGTTATTCTTGAACCATAATGGGGTATCCACACGAAGGAGAAATCCGCCCCTTTCCTCCGCGGAGCGCGCATCACGTGAGACATACGTCGTCCCTTTTTGACTTCTCGCGGCGCCGTTCTCCTCCGTGGGGGAGGCGCGGAGGCTTCGTACTGTCAGCACGAGAGCTGTGCAGGTGGGTGGCGGAACCGAGGATGGAGTTTCCCGGGTTCTTGACGTCACGAGCTCCGTCCGCGGAGTTCTCCTTCGTGTGGATTTAAGCAAGTCGGGCGACGTGAGGTCGAGTCATTAAGCGGTCAGATTGCCTGACGCTCTGCGGCCCGGGATCCGGACGTGAGCCAGTTGAAAACACATTAGCAAAAGATTCCTTTTAGTACTTCATCGTTAAAAGTTGGAACCGCATTCCCGCAAGATAAATCGTGATTTGTTGCCCTGTTCCTCCGCGCTCGAGTTGGTCATTCTCTGGCTCGAGTTGGTCATTCTCCGCTTGTACACTGTTAGCAAGTCCCGTTTGTTTGGTGAATATTTGGGGTAAAAAAACACGCTACTTACATAAATTACCGTAAATTTACACGTTGAGTAACCCTTAGCGAAAAGTCGTTCAAAATCAGTACATTCGAAGTGTACTGAAGTATACTAAAAGTATACTTTCAGTGCAGTCTTTGTACTGACTGTATACTTTAAGTGTACTTAAAGTATACTTCTAGTAAAAATGGCGGTGGACTAAAAGTATACTCGTCCGTACAAAACTAGTACATGTAGTAGAATCGTAGTGCCCGCGGAAAAAAAGTAGTTCAAAATCAGTATACAGAAAGTGCACTTAAGTATACTAAAGGTCTACTTTCAGTGCTTGCAGTCGGTGTACTCAAATTATAATAACGGATATATATATATATATATATATATATATATATATATATATATATATATATAGTGCGATTTTTAACATCAGCACACAAAAACGCGATAGATAGGCAGATGCCGTTTTCACAGAATATTTGTGGGGCTCGGCGGACATTAGATGAGTAAATAAACGGCTCAATACGTTGTCTAATTAGCTTTTTTAATTGACAGTGTAATTGACCATGTTGAATTTTCAATTTTAAAGGGGCTATGAATAAACTCTAGCCCAACTGAAACAATTTGCGAAAAGGTGACGAGTTTTGGGTTATTCGTAGCTAAAACTCTGCCTTTTGTCGCCTGATTAAAAACAGCGCGCTGGACAGAGCGCAGGATGTTATTCTTACGTATTCCCTTCAGTCGAACCGTTGGAAGTATGATGCTGGAGCATCCACCAAAAGCACGCTGTCAAAAGTGTGCTACTTCGTTCACGCTGAATGCGACAGCACTGTATGAGGGCTGTAACTTCACTAGAAAATTAAATAATGCATAGAACTCCAGTATGAGAAGTGCTCGCTAACACAAACAAACATGCCATCACCGATATGCCATGTCAAAACCGCTAAGCCACTCTCCACTTTGCCCGCCCCTGCCGCGCGTGGTTCTTGAATCGAGGGAAAAAAGTGCGAAACTTGATAAATAAATATCTGAAAGCCCCTTGTCTGTTTCGTGAATAGTTTTGATTGTGTTAGGCCCTAATAACGACTGCCTCTGAAACAGCAATTAAAAGAAGTAAATTTACGGATTTTAATTACTTAAAAAAAATGTTGCCACGGTTATTCACCCATGTAATGTCCGCCGAGTCGGACGACACACATGAAGGGTGCTTCAACATGACAGTAAGCCCCCAATTTTCCTGAAGCCAGTAGATTAAAAAATATCACCGGGTATAGGTATAGCTGACATAATGTGACAAAGGGATGCTTCTTTTTTTATTTCACTGCAGACCACGTGGTCCAAAACTTCCCCGGAGAAACGAGGGGCACTGTCATAACATACTTACCTCGCAAATGCAACGTGGACTTACGCCTAAAAAAAAAGCACAAATAGAAGAATTAGCTACATTGTACGCCACGGAAAGTAGCGTTATCTACCTTGTCAATAATTATTTTAGCTAGTCATTTCTATAAATTTAGCAATTGAAAAGTACTTTTATTGCAAAGATAGCTTTTGTTTTCCCTGAGCTGTATTTCTTACCTTTATTGAAGAATAAAAGTTTACTGTAAAAAAAAACTGTTAGCACTATTCGGAAGCAAGGCAATCGAGGCCAATCGCACCAAGTGTTTAATGCTGCTGATGAAAAAGCGTGCCCATGACTTTGTTTTCAAAGTGCACCGCCACTTGCGTGCTGCCTCATAGGCTAGTAGACAAATTACGTTTGCAGGATAATCCGGTGTTTTTGTAATGCAGGTCTCAGCGCACTATACGCTGTTTCAGATATCTGCATCCACAGCAATCAAAAGGACGGGAGGCAAAAGAAACCACGGCTAATAATGGGGACATAAGATGCTCCACCTTGCATAGTCACATGCAGCGCAAATCAACTTCTGAACCGCGTAAGCGAAGTGGTGTTATAAATGGAAGCTCGCTCTGAAATTGGCTGGAGAAATCGGCGCCTTCATGTAACAACCTCAAGCTTTCACCGAAAGTGTCTCATGGTATAGATTTATCTTGCAAAACTCTAAGACATCTCAATTCACGTGAAAAGAGATTGACAATTGCAACAGCGAACAACACCATCGATCGAGAGTTCCACACTGTAAAAAATCGACGTAAATTTAACGTGTCTTTCCCTCGTCAAAAAAGACGGGCATGCTCATTGTTTCAAAACACGAGGTTGCCCTCATTATTTATGTGCCGCGAGAGCCGATCCTTCCAGAAAAGCCGAAATACCAGCGGTGCAAGCATGCTCTGATGACTCAAAATAGTCTTGGCGAGAAGGGAGAAATTGCTTGAGATAGTTTCGGTTTTACACTGAAAAAGAAAACCGAACGTTTAGATAAAACCTAAGATAGACTAAACGTTTTGTTAATTTTTTACGAATATAATAAAGTGACATTATTATTATTAATATATTGATTTGCTTAGTTTTGTCTAAGAAAAAAAAAGAAAAAAAAAGAAGAGACTTTTGAAAACTGCGCAAGACCATCGCTATTGCAATCAGCTTCCGTTCGGCCACCGTTGGAACCCCGGAGGTCCCGGAGGTTTCGAGCTTCGCTTCCTTTTTAAGTTTTAGCCGTTTTAGCGGATATTTTAGATAGCTTACTTACGAATACCGTGTTCAATAATAGCAAGCGATTACTGAGAGCTGTGAGACGCAGCGTCGCAAGTGAGGGACAGTCATGGCCGATTGGTGCAAGCGAAGGTGAGGAAGTTTCTTTTGTTTCTGCGAAGTGCGCCGCTGTTTCAAACTTTGTCTTGTACCGTGTGCTTGCTAAGCTATGCTTGACTCTCACTATGCTCTACCCGATTTTATTTCGTTATTTGAAGAGAGCGTATTTTCAAAATTCATGGCTCTCTCCGCAGAGTGAGAAAGATTCGCGTGCGGCGGAACCGAGGGCCAGCCGAGGGCCTGTCCTGGGCGCCGTCCCTACGACGGCCGCCCGACGACGCTTTTGCGGAGCGTTCAAGTACAGTCTGACGGCAGTTCAAGCAATCACAGGTCATGCTAGTTCTGACGTGTGGTCCCAACAGTCTCTCGCCAACGATTTGTTTCATAAAGCGGGAGCGAGAAAAACGTTACAAGAGCGAGCAGCATGATTTCTTGCCCGTGCTGATGCCTGTGCCGTAGAGACGGACGATCTCTTTGCGTATTCCGAAGCGGCGCGCTCTCCAAGTTTGCGATTGTGTGTTGTGAATAAAGTGAGTTCGGATGTCTTTTTAGTGGCGGCGAAAGCCCCTACAAAAGGCAGAGCAGTTAGAAAAAGCAAAAGCATGAAAAAATGTTAAAAGGACCTGAATATCCGATATTGTTGAAAGACTACCAACGTACCAACTCGCCCAGTTATTCTTTGTCGAAGAATAATTGCCAACACTAATAAATTAAATAAATGCCAACTTTTCATTGGTTAGAAATTTATAATTGAGGCAGTAGACCCCTACCCTCCTCTAGTGCTTTTATGATATCAGATAATGTGTAAATATATAGGGTAGTATAGCAACCAGGGATGGGCAGTATTTCAAATACAAGTATTTGAAATACGTTTTTTAAATACTTTGTGTATTTTGCATTTGTATTTAATTACAAACTGGGTAATGTATTTGACGTGTGTATTTAAACACTAAAACGAGGGTATTTCAAATACAATTGTAATTAAATACAATTTTGTGGGCGAAAATACATCCCTCAAATTTATTGTCACTGCAGAGCAGTAAGAAAACTACGCTCTGCACCGAATGCAGTGTCTCTCAAGCAAGCACAAGCCTTTAGGGACTTTGTGATTATACGGTGATAGTCCAGGGCAAGAATAGTGACGAAATCGACGTTCACAGGCAGACTGGCTAAATAAGTGCCTGTGACAACTTGTAATGCTTTCCAGATTGATTTCCATCCATATTTTTGCCTGGAACATTCTAAATGCGCAGGTCGTCCAGATTTTCGTAACTGATGCGAGTTGCAATAATAAAAAATTCTCTAGCTAGTGCTGCACGTCTCAGTCGTCTCGATTCTATGTTAGTCTATACCAAAATGTAATCGACAAAAAAAAACTGCTTGAAGCTCTGTACTTTTTTCACCTATTACGTCCAAGCTGATTACATTTTTTTTTGTGATTATATTTTTATTACGTTACTATAGCCTCGCACACTAACTGCTTCGTGTGCTATGCAAAATTTAAATGAGATACCCAGAAACCCGTTGCAGGTGCCCTGAAGTCGCTGACACAAATTTTGAGGAATGTATTTGGAGGAGACCAAATACATTTGGTTGTATTTGTATCTTGTATTTAAATGCTTTCTTGGAAATGTAATGAGATTTGTAATAAATACATTTTTGACGAAGTATTTTGTATTTGTATTTCGATACATATTTGCATGTATTTTCCCATCCCTGCAGCCCTGGGCATGCAAAGAAGGCACACCACCAATGTCTGACATATCAGGCTTTCAGAAACGATATTTTCCGATTTTCCTCACCCTTTTGTCAGGATGAAGTTGTTACTATCTTGCCTTCCTTACATAGTGGTCGTTTGAGCGAATTATGTGATGTTATATCATAGACTGGCATAGGGTTATTTTCTCTTCTCTTTTTTACGCAGGATGTAATGGCATATCATCATCACAAAGGAGAGTGTACAGTGAGTCAGGCTCGGAAACTTGAATAAAGTGATAAGTAGGATTTCAATTTCTGTCCTATCAATTACGCGAAGAACAGTGATTATAATGTTTGTATGCTACACATACATACTTTCAGTTGAAAAATGCAATGCACCTCTTCTTTATGCCTTTTCTCACACAGTTTCAGAAGACGTACGTCATTCTCACGAGGAATAGAGCTGCCAAAGATTTCCTCGTTAATTTCCTGACTCATTTTTAAGAGTGCATCTCCCGATGGTGGCGCCTATGCGTTATCATCATCAATTGAGTTGTCAACGGCGTTTCATAACATTTCACGAGAATGGAGCGATGTGACATGAAATTTCACAGGTTGGAATACAGCCGTTCAAAGAAACACCTTTGAAAAGTCAGCTTTTTAAATGCAGGCGCCGATTTTTCTGGCCAATTTGAGACCGTTCCTTCCATTCAGAACGCCCGACATGCACGGCGTCCCAGATAACTTGCATCATACTTAAAAAAACACCGGAGTGCTCTGCAGGAGTGAAATCAACTGTCGTTAGCAAGCGTCTTGAGAAAGTGCACCGATTTTTTTAATGTGCCTGGTTATGTAAATAACTAAGATTAATGAGCTAGCCTTTCAAATATTCTTTTAAGGGCCAAGATGTCAATTGTAAAGTTGCAGGGCGCATTGAGAAACACCCAATTAAAGTGTTTGAAACATAATACGTTTTCGTGCTTTTTTCCGGCCTTCAAAGAACGCACATTCGCGGCGCGCTCGCACGCTGTGATTGGGGAAGCGAGTTGTCACGCGGTATTTTTTTGTATTTCGCGGGCGTTTTTTTGAAGACTAGGAAAAAGGAGAATGCAAAGTGCTCCTTGTTGAAATGGTTTAATTGGGTGTTTTTTAATGCGCTCTACAACTTTCCATTTCACACCTGGGCTTTCAAACCAAGATTTCAAAAGTCAGCTTGTTACTCTTAATTAAATAAATAGGCGCACTAGAACAAGTTCGTTCATTTTCGCTAGAGACTTTCTAACAGCGTACAGTTTGTTTCACTCCCGCAGAACGCTCCGTTTTTTTTTTGTTTTTTTTTTTAAAGTTTGGTGGAAGTTATCTGGGACATTTCGCATATATGTACTGGCAGTTTACATTTAGTACACTAAAAGCATTCATGTAGTGTACTAAACGTGCACTTATAGTATGCTTAATTTACACTCGAGGTGCACTTATGGTATACTACGTATGTACTTGGAGTGTACTAAAGGTATATTATTTTCTTCTATAAAAGTGTAAAACTGGTACGATTTCAGTGCACACCCCAAGTTCACTATTAGTATACTTTCATTATACTGATTGTGAACGATTTTTCGCTAAGGGAATGGATAATTCGTTCCAAAATCATGCGCGGTTGTAAAAAACGTGTTTTGGTTCGGTCATACACGCATAGCCGTGTAGCCGACCTCAAAAACACGCATCACCCCCGGCGACGACCGCAGCACTGCCGGCTATCGAAGCACCGGAATGCTTGGGGACACACCTAGAAAGGACCGTCGGGACAAATGCCGCGGAAAGATACATGTCTCGGAGACAGATATGCATCAAAAGCAATTACGCCATGTCGCGGGACGGGGCGAACCTCGCGCTTACACTCTTAGAAAAAAAGGTATCGATAGTCCTCTCTTAGGGGAGGAACGGTCTTGTAACCTATGTTCCTTTAGCAAGGGAGAAACTTTCGTCCCCGAAGCAGGGGAGCAACTAGTTCCTCCGTCGCCTGCATCTCATTAATTCGGCCCTGAATCGAGTAAATCGAGCTTAATAAGGCTTAACCGAGGACGCTACGTCTCTTGTACGGTACGAGAGGAGCAGCAAATAAAAGCGTATCACGAGCTTTCCGCGAACCGTGTTTATTTCCGAAGCCAGATATTCCCCCCACAGGTACAGCAACTTTCGTTTCGAAAGCAGTTACTCAGTCTTCTCGTCGACAGCACTGCGATGTTAAACGGAGACAACCGATACGCAGTTACTTCGCGCACCTTACGTCTTACCTTTGGTGTTCCTCGAGTCACAATGCCTTCGTCAACCGCACATCACGGAGGAATGGCAAACTCAATCCGCGAAACCAAAAGCCGCTCTCAAAAGAACAAACTCGAAGCCGCTGTTTATCGCGTAGCGTGAAAGAAGGTTAAATCGCTTGCCACCAGATGGCAGGGTCAAGCAGAGTAATTGCAAGTAGCTAGGATAGGTGGCGCTAGGTACCGCCCAATTCATGTTCTACAAAAAAATATTTTAATTTCCTCTGGCTGCCATTGCGCTTCCAAATGTTCGGAAACCTCTACTATACACAAATTACGCATACTACAAGC
The DNA here is from genome assembly GCF_016920785.2 of Ixodes scapularis. Lineage (NCBI taxonomy): Eukaryota > Metazoa > Arthropoda > Arachnida > Ixodida > Ixodidae > Ixodes > Ixodes scapularis. Next base: position 122,375,250 of record NW_024609835.1, read on the forward strand.
ATCAGGTGGACATACATTGAGCACATACACATACATTGCACATACGAACATCAATAAACGGCACACTAACTCGAACGCTACACACGAGCCCTCGAAATATTCCCAACATCTTGATTTTTTTTCAGCAATGTCGTACCTCTGAGAGTATTTTAAATGGCTCAGGGGATAAATCTCTTATTAAAAAGCAAACGCTCGATCATGCCGTAATGTTTTGAAAGCCAATAAATCAAGCCGCTCCAATGCGGTTCGAAGCCATCAGTTTGTTTCCCCGCACGGCCGTCGCAGCCTGTATTTCTGTTGTAGTGTTTGTTTTTTCTATTTGTGCTGGTTCGCGCAAGGCTGCCATTGCCGTCTTGAATTAATCGCTGTAGAGCGGATATTCATTCAGCTGGAAGTGATGCTTCACGCGCTGAGAAATCGCTTTTCGATCAACTTGAATGCAGTCAAAGCCGCGACTTGCCTCATGTGTTAAAGGGGTACCCCGCCGATTTTTGAGCTACCTCAACTAACTATATTTTCTGACTCCCCGGCCTTTACCCTTTCTGGTATGCTATTTAGTATCGTGAAATTCATAACAGTTATTGCGAAATCGGCAAATGAAAATCATGCAAAAACAAACATTCAAATATACCCGCCCTTTTCAGGGCCGTGACGTCATTGGAAGGTCAGCTTGCCAGTCGGGCGAGCAGTCTAAAAAATAGAATATGTCAATCATTTGTTCCGTGATGGAGCGCGGGGACTGGAGGGAGCTTCCAAAGCATTCATTTGACACCATGAAACTGCTTCAAATCAGTTGGGAACAAATTCTACAGTCCAAAGAGTGAACCCCTGCACTTCCAATGACGTCACTTTTTCATTGTTGCCAGTGGAGACTTTCAGTTTGAAAAACACGGTGAGGACCAAAATTGTAAATTCAATAACTTCGTGAAAAAAAATTATTTTGACCTAATATTTGGGATACTATTTTGGCGATGTTGTTTGGCGAGTTTAGCAAAATTTCAAGCAAATCGGGGACCATGAAGAAATCGGCGGAGTTCCCCTTTAAGTGTACGGAGCTACGCCGTGGCGAGCTCGAAAACTTATAGCGCTCATCCTAGCGCGCCACTTGGAGGGCAGTTTCTTCAGGAACCGTAGCATATTTAAACAGCGAAATAAAGGCTAGCTTTTTTTCCTCGAATTTACCTACTATTCTTTTTTAATGCTAAAATTTCACACTGTAAATATACATACTTTTTCTCACTATTTCGTACTGTTCAGTCCTTTCCCCAGAGCGCAATTGCTCACGGGGACGAGACGACCGACAGTCCCATTGGCCACTGTACGATAGGAGCTTACTGTTCAGACCAGCGTTCCAACATGACTATCCGCACGTCGATCGATTGCGCCTAATCCCTCAAGTGGTATTAAACGTTTTAATGTAAAGCGGAATGTCAACTTGCGACACCCCGCCCCCTCCGATCACGGCCCGACCAGCCGCATCAATGCCCGACAGTTTACGTTATCTCATCTTGTTGTTACACCACTGATACGCGAACACACGGTCACATCGGCGATAATTCCAGTCTTCTGTTCACAACCTACAACACTGCAGCCATCACGATGTTGCAGCTATGTTGCTGACACGCACAAATACAGAACCACGTTGAACGCCGGTTGCACTCGGCATCGGAAAACAGAACCGAACTCAGCACGGAAGGCACACAGGCTGCCGGCAGGAAAACCTGCCTGTCTTGGACGCAGTTCCTGCGATTTCCATAACGTCGAAAACGTCGACACAGTTCCGCGTGGTTTCGCTACTGTTGTTCCGCATGAGTCCCGCAATCCGGAGACGGCCATCCTACCCAGTGTACGTGGCGCCGCTGTCACTGCTCCGGAACTCCGCTGTTTCTAGCGGCTTCGTTTGCTTGTTTGATAAAAGGAGTGACAAAAAACGTCAGTGCAACCGAAATATCCTGCACGTTTGGACTAGAAGACGGAATTACAGGCGTCTTTCGCTGCCACTGAAGCTCAGTCAACTCAACAGCATTTATTAAGCAACGTGTGCGACCTGCTCGAAAAACGAAACCGAAAGAAGATGAGTCGGGAGGGCGAAAGCTTTCTCCCGTCTGCCTGGAGAAATAGAAAAACGTTTCGTTCCTCCAGTTTTCTCGCGTCCGCTTGGGGGCGCGTCAGTAGAAGGGAGGAAGACGCGCCGTTGCGACTTTTTTCCTTAATTTTTTCTTAGAGTGTACCGCGCTCGCTGCCATTCCTGCCATTGATTCTGGTTGATGGCAATACGGCTTCCCTCTTGTCGCCCATGTTTGTATTTATTTTAGGGGTCTTGACAATAGTTTCTTACACACCGCAAATAAGGTGATGGGTCTAAATACTCGTTCTAAACGGTTAAAATCAGGGACTCAAACCGAAAAATATAACGTTTCGGTTACGGTTACGGTTACCGCTTCCTGTTGATAACGGTTTCGTTTCGGTTTTTTACGGTTTTAATTTTTACGGTTTCGGTTACCGGTTACACGTTCATAAAAACCGGTTTATTTCGGTTTTTCCAATAATTTGTCTAATTGAAATGCTAAACAGCCATTTTAGAAAAAACTGTTTAAAGTAGTCTCAGGTATCCAATAACGTGAAATACAAGGAACTTAGAAACGTCTTAATACTTCTAATTGGTCAGAAGTTGCACACGTTCCTAGCTCCAACTCTTGTTCACTACATCTACTTACATTATTTAGTTTGATGCCCGAGCATACACGTTACTTCTAGTACTCGGGGATCATCGCGTTCTATATAATAAAACTTGAAATAAACACCGCTACGCTGTTGTTTGGCACCATTTATAAACAATTACCCTAAGAAAGTTCCCACTTGATGCTGGAAGAACCATTCGCACTTTCTCGTCGCTAAACAGTTGATTTCAACCTCATACATGCAGGCGAGTCTTCGCTTCACTGAAGGAAGGAACAGAACTACAGCCATCCACTAGTAAAATACTGCTAAGTGGAATGAAGCAATAAAATTGAGAGCTGGGCTAGTTGATGAAGTCAAACATAATGCAAATGAAAACCCCAGAACAAGGAAGACTAAGGAGAGGAACGAACAACACAGTAACAACACGGAAAGCTGTAAAAATATGTCATGTGTTGTTCTTTGCTTTAACTAGTCTTCGTTGTTATGCCATGTTACTACTACGTCATGTTTGCTATTTCCAAGCAATCGCTTATGGTTATCAAAGTGGCCGTATCTCGCTGGCCGATTCTGTGACCCCAGAAATAAGGTGCATTCGTATATAAAGGAAATAAAAAAGTTGCGGATGTACCTTATATATATATATATATATATATGCAGATGAATGATTAGTACCTCATCATAAATATCAATGGTAACCGCTGAAAGACAAAATAAGCGGCGGAGCCAGGATTCGAACTCTGGGCCTCCCAATGTCCGGTCGGGTGTGATTATATTATATTATATGATACGGGCCGCGAGCTACTTGGCATTTTACATTTCGCTTTATGGCTCTGGGTTTTTTTTTTTTTTTTTGTTCTTCGTCCTTTGTTTGAAAGATTTTTTTACCAAATTCGTCTTTCACCCAATTGCCTTTGCCGCATTGCCCACCGCTCATCCTTCCCCCGCTACCCGACAGCACATGGAGTGGGTTGTTGAGTGGAGTGGGTTGTTGAGTACTCGTAGGGAACTCGGAGTGGGTTGTTGAGTACTTGTAGGGAACTATGCGAAGGCAATCATCGCCCCTCTGCCGAGGCCAATATATAACTTTGGGAAAGACTCGCCGTATTCTGGTGCGCGTGCATCGGCGAGAAAGGGACTCTTCTACACGCGGACGACACAGATTTGGCTATACAGCTGAACCGCGGCCATGAACAAGCTTTGCCTTGGGCACCGTGGCCCGGGTCTATTGCCAGTGACGTCTCTCTTTTTTTTCTTAATAAAAAATATGTCAATAAAATGGGTACCGTCGGTCATGAGCCCCACCGACCTGCCGTCGCGCGCTTGACACGTGATGGCGAGGCGGCGGGCCATCGATTCCTCGCGCTTTCGGCGCGAGACATCTTTTCCTTATCGTGATGAGGGCGGCAGAAGGATCGAGGAAACGTCCGAAGGGTTTCCCGGGATTTTTTAATAAATGTCAATACATAAATAAATGGAGAAAAATGGCACTGGTCATCCATCCATGGCTGCGGCGCAGCGCGAGATCTAAAGCTCTGTTCTCTGAGTGTAGAAGAGTCCCTTTTTCACCAATAGACGTGCACCGCAACACGCCGAGTCCTTCCCGAAGGTACATTGGCCTCGGCAGAGGGACGACGATTTCCTGCGCACAGTCCCCAACATCTAGGCCGTAAATGACTCCGGAGGCATCTGCCCATGTGCTGTTGGGTAGCGGGGGGATGAGGTAGCGGTTGGCAGTGCGTCAAAGTCGGCAAAACACGTAGAAGAAAGGGAAGCCAGTTGAGTGAAAGAGGAGTTCGGCTGAAACTTTTTCAAGTGGGGGACTAAGAAGAAAAAAAACCCACAGCCACAGAGAGAAAATTAAAATGCCAAGTAGCCCGCCGCCCTCTGGAGCGCCTTGAAGGGAAGCGGGCGCCCCAGCGAGTGAAGGACACGAGGAATGGCTCGGAGCCGTTCTGGCGTGCACGAAATGGTGTCATCGGCTGTGTCGAGCCTGAACCCAAGAAAACCCATGCGTTGCGTGGGCTCTGCTCATGCCGCATAGGTTTAAGCAATATCCCGACCGCAGCAAGTACTCTACGAGGAGTCGCACCGTACACGCCAACTTGTCTAGGTTGGGATGGGCGCAGAACAAGTTATCTATATGTGAGACCAAGCCCAGAGTCCACGCGCGCGCATTTCCCTGGCAATGGCTGTTGCCAAGAGCTGCATGTAAAACGGCGCCGGGAGTATCACGAAGGGCGTACGGCAATAACGGTAGTAACGGCGGCCTAACTCTAAATGTGGTCAGGTTACTGGAGGTGGGATGAAGCATGATATGGTAAAAGGTCTGGGCAAGGTCGAGCTTCACCATATTCGCTTGGTGCGGGTGGGGTTTGCTTTGATGGCCTGGGGTAAGCGGAGTAAGGCGGAACTGAGGTGCCTGGAGGTAAGGAGTAAGTGCGGCGCAGTCTGAAACTGAGCGGGACTCCGTGGCTGACTTGGATACGAGGAAGACGTGGTTAAGGTACGGACCACGTGAGGAGCGTTCGATGATGCCAACATGTAGGTTACGGCGGCATCGACCATGGGGACGTGGTCAGGGAGAGGGGGGGGGGGGGGGGTGCTGGGCGGGCCGTGAGGCAAGAAGCCTTCGTGCAGCGAATGGAAAGTCCGCCGTAGTCGGGCGGCCCGTGAAAACTACTTGCCTCACTAAACACTGCCCAGTCGGTTTCGGGTGCCTGCTGGGTCGAGTGGACTGGCGGTGTAGGTCCCGTCGCTTTTGACTTGTAGGCAGTGCTACCCAGGTCCGACTGAGAGTCTTCGACGACGCTTTGTTTGTCTGTAGCGTGTTCCTTTGTGTTGGTGTGGTTTTCCTCCTTGCCATCGTACGTGTCGAAGGAGTCGTCATCGGCGTGGGGCTCAATGACAGTGTCGGTCCTGCTGAGCCACTCCAGGATTCGCTCGGTGGCGGTGGTTGTCGAGTCGGGATCCATTGGGTCGTTTTCTTCGATCCAAGATCAAGCTCGGGCACGGTCGGCCGAGACGCCAGCCTCGCAAAGAGCATGGGCGAGAATGTCCTCGACAGGAAAAACGCACAGGAGCGTCGAGGAGACGACTGTGCCGTCGATGACGGCACTGGTGGGTTTCGAAGACTCAGCGTAGCTGCCGGACTCACGATTAGGGGGCCTCTTCGACTTGGTGTCTGGGCGGTAGCTGGTGTGCGCGGGAGCACGAGGCGTGTGCGTCCGCGTCGAGGCTGGTTGGGTAGCTGGTCGGGGTGCTCTCTGAAAACCTCAGACTCGAATCCTCGACGTCTGGGATAGGACTGCCGTCCTACAGTTCCCTCTCGCGACGCCCTGGAAGAGTTCCAGTCTATCGAAAATGAGGTGCTGGTGTTCGGGGAGCATGTCATCCCAGTAGAACCGATGGCGGGGGAGATGCCTGATCTCATGGACATCTCTCGTTGAGAAACTCATGGTGTCCTGGGCGAGGTCGCTCAGAATGTCTTAGGCATGACGCACCCTCGCTCCGGCATGGGTGGTGCGGGCTCCATCAGAGGTAGTTCGATCGCGCTGGTGGCTCTGGTAGAAATGATTCTCGTAGAAGCCATACCTCCGGCGGTGGCAGGGGGAGCCCTCCGGCGATGCTGGAAGAGATCTCTCGGCGCGTCTGTGGATGTTCGAGCTCACCGTGCCGACGTTCGAATAGCTCGCGTTCACAGTTTTGCGAGAGAGACTGTTGAGACTGCTGGCCGTGTGGGGCGAGATTGGCCAGGCCATCGACGATTGGAAGCAAAGCAGCTCCCAAGGTTCAGGCGAAGGAGGCAGAAATTGCATCCCCTGTCTGTTGGACGAGGGTGGCGCGTTGGCGCGTTTGACGAGGAGGCATCCTTCTCTTTGGCTTTTTCTTTTGTCATGTTGAGAAGCTGAGAGGCGTGGCAGTGTCGGCGACGGTAAAGCCTCTCTATCCTGGGAAAAGTGGCGCCGTTCATTGTTGTTAAATGCTCGAGGCACGTGCGACGCGCTACTTCTGGGAAATTCATGCCGTCTGAAATAGCTGAGTGTTGCGCTGTGCCACCATGATCTTCCCAAGGGCTGCACGTTGCACGTGCCTCGTGCATCGACGAACATTGCGCTACTTTTGAAACATGAAGGGGCTATTGGCTATAGGCGGCGGGTGCCACTCAGTTTGAAGAAGGGTCTCGGCGCGGGAAGAAAGAGAAAAAAACTCGGAAACCCTTTTGACGTTTCCTCGTTCCTTCCACCACTCTCAGCCCGAGCATATATATATATATATATATATATATATATATTGTATATATAATACAAAACGCCAATGTCAAACCTCTGACTTTTTTTTTCTTTGTGTTGTTTCAAAATCGTCACTCGCGACACGTTTCATACTAAATGAACAACATAAACATTATTAATGAACAGCAGGGCCCATTAAAGCCCCTTCATGTTTCAAAAGTAGCGCAAAGTGACATCGATGCACGAGGCACGTACAACTTGCATCCCTTGGGAAGGTCATGGCGGCACAGCGCAGCACTGAGCTAGATTTCAGATGCCATGTTCTTTCCAGAAGTGGCGCGCTGAACGTGTCTCGCGCGTTTCCACAACAATGAATGGCGCCACTTTTCCCAGGATACAGGGGCTTTAGGGCCCGTTTGCTTGAAGCGCTAACCGCGGCTAAAGTTAGCCGCAGTACATAGGAGAGGGATTCTGAGATCATGTGACAGGGATCGGTAGGGATGCGGAAAAACATGGCGGTGCCCCGCAAAGTGAGCGCCGCTCGCTTCGGAACTAATATGTCGTTGTAGCTGCAATATCGCGCGCGTTAGTCAGTAACTAATGGTGCAGGAGGCTTTCGCTTTGCCTTACCTCACTTATATCGCAAAGCATGAGCAATGACCTCGCCGCATTTTTTAGATAGTATTTCGATTCTGGCCATTCTTAAGTCTAACTGAACACGATAATTGTCGGCATGCATGGCAACGTCTTTGGAAAGTGGATTGCCTTGACTCAATCGGCCTTGTATTGATAGCACACAAATTTCCCAAGCACCGAGGTGCATGCTACGAGTGTAGTTGCAGGCATTGCGCGTGCTGGCGTATGCAGTAGTAATATACCCATTGCTCTGGGCAGGGGGCGCGAGCGCGTCCGGAAGACTTACGCAAGACGCGACCAAGTTATGCTGGCTGTATCATCCGTGTGGCGCTGTAACGTTCGATTTTGCACGTGCCACGTTCGAATACAAGCCGCTGTCAGCATCTGTAGATGTGCGGTAACAAAACGTCTAAAAAAAGTTAAAAAAAAAGAACAGAATTATGCTGCTTGCGGCCGCAGCGTCCCATTAAACATTCCTTTCATCTTTGCTTTCTTTCACAGCTTCCGCGAGCACGTATATTTCACTTTACGCGATAGTGAAGCCGAAGATACACGGAAAAGCGCGTCATCCTGAACGATGCTCGCGCTGCACGAGCGCGCGTGCTTGGCAGGGACGCGGGAAGCTCGCAGCTCGCTCTTGTAGCCTCTGCTACGCTGGAACTTAGAATGAAACTGAGTAGAAAAAACTTTAGTGGGGAAGCGTATTGATGCATGTTCGAAACGCGAGTCAAATATTCTATTTTGCTCGCCTGCAGCCCTGCTCAAAACTTGTGAGCTACAGGCCTATCGTTCGAAAGGAAAAAGTCTAAAACAAATTTTGCTTTGCACGCGCGGTCGTCCAAGTCTTATAATGATTATTTACTTCGAATCTTTTATAAGAGGAAGGACAGCGAGCGCGGACCATAGAATTACACTTCCAGCGTTCTTCTCGCTGCTTGGGTAATTTAGAAAAAAGTCTGTTGGGGCGGGACGCTGGTCTTCTTTTGTGTGCTATTAATATCCGGTCGATTGAGTCAAGGCAATCCGCTTTCCAAAGACGTTGCCATGCCGACAATTATCGCGTTCATTTAGGCTTAGAAATGGCCAGAATCGAAAGACTATGCAAAAAATGCCACGAAGTCATTGCCCATGCTTTGCGATTTAAGCGAGGCAAGGCAAAGCGAAAGCCTCCTGCACCATTCGTTGCTGACTAACACGCCCAATAGTGCAGCTACAACGACATGTTAGTTACAAAGCGAGCGGCGCTCACGCACCGGGGCGCCGCCATGTTTCCCGGCATCCCAGCCCCCAGTCACGTGATTTCAAACTCCTTCTCCTAGGTACTGCTGCTAACTTTAGCCGCGGTTAGCGCTTCGAGCAAACGGGCCCAGGTTTTCTTTTCCGCAAGCTCTGCATGATGGCCAATTTACCTCGTTTCTTTATACTGGCTACTGCATGTCAGGAACATCGGTGGTTTTGATAGAACCGAGTTGGATGGACATCTGAGAACTCGAACTTATTAGTTAATACACTGAAAGCGACACGTACTGAATGCATGTAGCGATGTAGGAGTGTGGCAGATTTAGAAATATAGAATTTTTTTGAATTATAAGCTTGACCACTGATTCAATCTGAGTATTCTTAATCCTAAATTCAGATTGAATGGAAATATGTAACCAGATGCACCACTCGCTGACAGTAACTCTGTCAAATGGCCGCAACAATTTAAGATCCCTCCTCCAGGTCATACTTCAGAAAAACTAATAGTTTATTTTTCGGTTAATATTGGTTAAAACCGGTTACCGGTGAATAATTTACGGTTCCGGTTACGGTTACGGTTTTTATAAATATCAAGTAACGGTTTCGTTTCGGTTACGGTTACAGAAAAAATTTCGTTCCTAAACGGTTTTCGGTTTGGGTTACGGTTACGGTTTGAGTCCCTGGTTAAAATGGATATAAAAAGCGCGCCCTCGATCTGAACACGTGACGTTGCAGTTGATTTCGTTTTGGAATCAACCCTTCAACTGCGAGCGAAGGTCCCGCCGCTTCCCATGCACCCTCCTGACAACTTACGGCGCTCCGCGGTGGTCGCCATATTAATATTGTATACCAGTGTTGCTTTATCTGTAGGTCATCTTTAAGTTACAGCTGACAGAGAAAATCTGGCCACGGCGCAACGCCGACGTACGCTGGAAGCTAGAGCCGGTTTGCTTTCATTGTTTTTGTTTGGTCGGAGAAAATCTGGCAATAACGCACGTTTAACATGGCGCCGGTATTGTTTTGGTTTGTCGAAACGCGAGAAGCTCGTCGGTTTGCAAGCACATGTTGCGAAGACGTGACCGGACAAGTGCCCCTGTTATGTTCCCGGAAGGCTGCAAGTATCAATCGTAATCGTCGTGTGTGCTTTAAAATCGAAGGGAGTCATAGGGTCCACGAGTGCGCAACCACAAGCTAAGGTTCACGACAACGCTGCGTTGACTTCGGCGATCTTGTTCTGTTTGGTGCAACACGGCCATGCGAAAAAGAGCTGAAACGTTCGTGGTGTGTGGTGCGGTGCTTGGAGGTAGAAACCCAGACAAACACGGAACGCAAATTGGTTGTTGTGGAGTTGACGTTCAACGGGTTCAGTCCCGTACTCGTCAGCTGATCCGGTTCAGCTAATCCGGGAGGACGCAGCGAGCGTTTTTAAAGTAAATCTTCCTTCGTTCCGTTTCAAAATGTGGATGTATCCGGACGCATACCGTGAGTAAAAAGCTGCGAGGGTTTTTAACAAAATTACGTCGTTTCATTTGAACAATGGACTCCGGATTGTTGTCCTAAATCTGCCGTTTTTATGCTTCGTGTTGGACTGCGTTTGCACAGGGACGCACACCGCTCGAGTACATGATGATTCGGCCCTGCAAATGACCGGTTTTACAGAATTTTAGGCAAACTTAGGTCACCACCGATATTTTCCTCTAAATCGCGTGCGAGTTTGTCGCTCATCATGTGATGTGAATAAATTAGGGCAAGATTTGCTACCGGTCCATAGATGCATGAACTGCGACAATTTTTTACGTAGTGAACGTAGTGCTTGCTTTATTTTGGGAAGCGGCGTTGGTGCATTTATCATGGTACAATCACTTGAGAGTTGAGAAATTGGAGAGAGCGAACAAGCTTTGCCAACTTTGTCTCTTTTCTCTCTGGCACTGCCCTGTTTCAGATTCAGTTTCAGTAGGCATATCTACTAGCCTGTACAAACTGCTCTAAAGCAGGTAAAAGACAGGGGAAGCTTAGGGCGGTGCGGACTCTGTGTTTCGCGCTTTTCGCAAGGTACCTGGGTAAATGCTTTTGCGAGGTATGCGGAATATGCAAGCGATTTTGTTATGCCCGTCGTTTGCGTGTCTCTCCAGCAAAACGAATAAGATGATCTACAAAGACGCAATCACAAGCCAAGATTTACGGTAGGAGTGCGTTTGCTTCGGTGGTCCGTGTAGTTGTATGTACCCTGCTCTCTGCAACACCGTGTCATGACGAAGAGCTTAAACGGTCACGGTTTGTGCTGGCCTCCCGGTTGACAGAAACCCGCATCGCCCGCATCGGCACCGAGTGCACTTGGGCTTTGGGCTGTTGATGCTCAAGCCTTTCATCCGCGGCTTGTCGCCAGCTGATCCTGCTGCTCAACGGTGTGGAAGCGGCGAGAGTGACCTCTAAAGTAAATGTAAATCCTCGATCATCCAGTTATCCGGTGGCAAAGTGTCGAAGATGTCCAACGTGTACTGAGGGCGGGAACCACGAGCGTTTTGCCTTGCTTTTATAACCGAAACCAGAGCGAGATAACTGCCTTGCGTGCTCCAAAATGATGGAAGCAACACGTTTCAACAGGTCGAGTACATCACCGGGGATGTGGGCAAGACGGTGCACACTGTTTAAACGCTTGCAGCATCTACGAGTGGTATACCAGGAAAACGACGTCAACAGAGAAGGAGCTCGCGATTCAGCATAATGCAGTGCTACGGGGTTGTGAATCTTCAAGGTTCGGGGTGGTGGCAGTATAAAAAAAGGACGCATCAGCGCCACACCAGTGATCACGAATAACACCGGTCACAAACTCTCAAGCCCCAGCACTCCACTCGACACCGACACGACATACGACAACAAACTGCATCAGAACGCCCCAAAAAGTGAAGGCGTCTGCTCCCGTACTGCAACTAGCGGAAGTAAAGTGTTGGGCGGATGTCCTTCACAAAAATATATAAAAAATGCTTTGCGCAAGGATCGTTTTCATTTATTATTGTATACGTATTGGGACAAAATCGTAATAATTTGTTTTTCTATCCGATTCAAGCTGGTCGCAGTGCTCATAACACTGGTCAAGCAAGAAAATAACAAAACTTTGAAGTTTTTCATGACCGGTTTAAGATTTATTGCTAATATATTGTTACTTGTCGCAACGGACTCACATTATAAATTTTGCCTCCAGACTTTTTAAATGCAAACTGTTCTAACACGCCGCTGTCTATTGCGCCGTGTTTTGTGTCTTCTATCAATCTGTAACGGTCAGCGACCAAAGAGCTCACCCGCACATGTCAAGCTTATATGCGCCGCGGGGAGAAGTGAATGTCGTGTAAAAAGTGTCGGGCGCAGTGTCATTGTTGTGTTTGTGTATATGTCGGTGCCATGTAATACATGGTACTCGTGTTGTCTGCGATGGATGTAAGGTTGCTGTCTAGGTCGTTTGCAGCGTATTAAACAGACTCGTCTTTTTGTATATATATATAGGCTGCTAGAAATCTCGCTAGGTGGCGCAAGTTACCGCCCGATTCCAAATAGTTTGCTCGAGTCATTTATCCATCTGAGTTCGGCATTCGTTTTTTTGTCTAGCGGTTTCGTCCGTCTTAGCTACCGACGCTGCCGACCGCCGACGACGCACGTACGTATTATCGCGAACAATATGAGCTGAAACAGCGCTCCGGCCGGCGCACGGTACTACCATAGCCGCCTGTATACTCTACAGGCGGCTTTGGTACTACCTGCGCCGCCTGTCGCCTTGCTCCGCACACACGGCGCACCCTGAGTACGAGATAAATTCTCACTTGCGCTCGGTGTGCCACTGCGCTCTTCCGGCTGTCTGCAAGCGAGACGGCGGGTGCGACAGCGGGCATGTGTGTGGTAAGGCGGTGGGGGGAACAAAATATTACATTTGTCGTCCCTCTTTTCGAATTGATTTACTTTATCTCGCAGAATCCCGTAGAAAAATCGCTGACTGGTGAAGAAAAAAATATTGAGGTGTCTTAAATTTCAGTTGCGATTATCGTTTTTAAAAGTCACATCAAAAGACGTTGCACGTAGTTTATGTGTGATTATAGGTGCATGAACAAAGTAGGACATCGTAAAATATAGGCCAAAATCTGTATGCCGGATTCAGTTCGGCTCCAAGGTATTCACTTTTTTTTTTTTCATTGATCACATATGTTTAAAAAAACGGTAAGCGCATGTATCTTACTGAAAGGTTTTGTAACCTTGATTGGTATAAAAAGGGTCAAAGGTATTTTTTTTATTACTGGGCCCACGTGTTTGTTTCAAACAAAACAAGTTGCTAACAGTGCACCAGTTTTTTTTTTTTTTTTACAAATTCCTAAGTGGGACAAACCGTCATATATTTGCCAGGAGAAGGAGATATAAACTTAATCAAAAGAATATTTGCAGAGGACAATATCAGACAAAAGATTAATAGTCGGCGTGGAAGTTCAACTGCACTATACAAGAAGATCGGTTCCAATCGACAGAAGTCCGCTTCAGGGGGTCCTGATGCGCAGTAAAACTTACAAAATAATTTAATACCGGGTCATTCTCCCCTGACCCGCAACCACGGCTAGTAAGAAATCATAGAGCGCGGCAACGAAATCTGGCTCAACCCGAAGCCACTCCCATTCACCTCATTGCTTTCCACAATTTGCGGGCAGTGGCGTGGTGGAGGGGACGCCGTAACATGGCTGTTCGATGCGCCTCCAAATGTTTTCGATGATATTCAGGTCGGCTCTCCTTGGGGGCCAAGACTTCTTCGTCAGGCAGCGCTCCTCGAGGAGATACGAGCGTGACAACGCATTTTCCACTTAGGCGCTTCCTTCAAATGCACTGAAATGCATGTTAGCTGAAAACGGGAACATTAATGGGCTACACGGCACACGCATCGTGATGGTGGTTCCGTCGGCCAATATTTTCGCTAGCAGACGGCCGGAAAAGAGCGCAGCGGCGCAGTGAGCGCAAGTGAGAACTTATCTCGGCCTCAGGGTGCGCCGTGTTTAGGGAGCGATGCGACAGGCGGCGCACGTAGTACACTCTAAAAAAAAAGGGAGGAGAAAGGGAGGAAAAAAACGATGTTCCTCCCTGTCGCCAACGGAAGGGAGGAAATCGCCCTTGTTCCTCCCTTTCACCGGTCCGCATGCAGCGCGACCTAGTGGCGCTTGAAAAAGGGACAAAAATTCCTCCTCCATATTCGTGGCGGCAGCGGCGGCAGCGCCGCTGCCACCGCATACATGTTTAATGGCGGTGACGGCAACTTGAGCGCTTGGTAGCTTGGTTGCCGTCACCTCCGCGAGAAACGTATGCTCTTGAAATAAAGCGTACGTACCATACAGCCAAAGGTAATCCGTGAGGCGCTTATTTCAGTTCTGTATAAAACAGAACAGCATATCCAGTCGATAAGAACGAGCACTGCGTTGCGGCGAGCGACTGCGTCCGACACACGCTGTAGTCCGTCCATATCGGGAACACGCGTTTTTCAAAAACCATAGGCCGCACAAGAAACGACACTGAAATGACGATTCGGGGAAGGGACGAGGCAACGGATCCGGAAAGCAAGGTCAACTATGCATTCGGGAAGAGTCCACTTGGAAGAAAGGGTAGTACAGACATTCCATTCTGGTTGCGGGGCAAAGTGGGGGAGGAGGGCAGATCCGCGGGCTTGAAGGAACGAATGATTCCCCACAGCCGACGGTGCACCGCTGCTTCTTTTTAGTTTGCGCTGCGCCGCCATCTCCTGCTACATGTCAAAACTCGCAATCAAAAAAAAAAAAAAAAAAAAGAAAGAGCCACCTTGGCGTTAACAACCTGGATCTCAAACTCGTCGCAAACGCACTGGAAGTACTTACAAAGGGAGCAAACATGAACATAAGCACTCGATAATCAAGCAAAATGCTATTTAGATAGATACATGAATAGAAGATTACTAACAATTGCTTTACGAACCTCTATTTTAGCTTTAGTGTCCGAAAGAGTTCCGTTGAGTTAGCTCTCGCAACTCTATATTCTGCACCGGGCTGCAAACGTTCTACTAGAACATGAAAACGCGGCTCCGCTACGGTATATATAGCGGAAGCCATAACGGATTGCGTATGGAGTTATGGGAGTGACTAAACGATCTATTAAAACTCTCAACACGGGCTTTTTAACTTCCTGACTCGGGCAATGTGATGTTTTCAAGCGGTTACATTATATCCCCAAAGAAAGTCTTATTTTAGTTGTCTACTGAGGATACCAAAGTCATGGCTCGTGGGTCTTTATCACTCCCGGCACTTACTTTTCATAGGAAAAACGCCCCAGAGTAGTAAATTAAAACAATTCTAAATTTCTGTAACACCGCTGACAAAGCATGACCCTAGACATCTTCTCCGCTGTTGCAACGAGTCTTGTTAAAATCAGTAATATTGTTTGATTGAAACCCGTTGACCTTGTGAAACAATTAAATGATTACTTACCCCACCAAAACTGAAAATAATTGCTCTGGCACTGAACACTGCAATCAAGAAATAGCTTGATTGCAATGTTTAGCACAGTGTACTGCATTTCAGCACTGCATTGTCAAGATGATTAATGAATCTTATTCAGAATATAATTATTATATTTTAGTTAATTAGCCTAATGATCTACATTTGCTTTGCTCAGAGTGTTGAATTAAGAGATGGGGGCTGTTCCACAAGACAATTCAAATAATGTATTAAGTAAGAGTAATATTTACTCCGCATCTCCGTGTGTTTGCGCCAAATGATGGCAGTCACCGAAAAAGTCGGATTCAAAAATAAGACTGCCATATATAGAGCTAGTGCGAACTTAGCGCACGGAGAGAGGCGAGGGGGCTCGGTAGTCGCTGCGTTGTGTACGTGGGGTTGTGTTCCGTGTATTCTGTGTGTTCAGTGATGTATGTGCATCTCTACCATGTAGCGTTCGAAAGTCGGCAGAACCTGAAAGAAAAAAAACAACGCCTTTCCAATTTTTTTTTTTGCCTTTTTGAGCGCTATCTGTTGGAAGCTATATCAGTTTCACGAGGGGAGGAAGTTTCCTCCATTGAGAGAAAGAAAGGTGGCAATTTTCCTCCCTTCTTAGGGGAGCAAATTTCCTCCCCGTTTTGTAGGAGGAAATATCTCCCTTTATGGAGCAATATAAGGGACACGCGAGTTCCTCCTTTAAGGGAGGAAGTACTACTCCCTTTTTTTTTAGAGTGTACCGTGCACAGGCCGGAGCGTTGTTTCAGCTCAAATTGTCCGCGATAGTACCTTTGCACGTAGTTACGTCCTCAGCTTGGAGACTGTTTACTGTGTATAAAAGACATCGAACGAGGACAAACGCGTCATGTGTGCTTTCAATTCGGCTGAGAGGCGCGCAGCTCGCTGGGCTCGTCTCTCGCCTGTTCTCGGCTGCTGGCCGCCATGTTCCATAAGGAACACGGTCAAGCCGTGTTTTGCGGGAGGCAGACACGGTGTAGCGTGTTAAATTTACACGGCACCTCGTCTGTAGACGAATAACACACATGGCTGCGTGTAAAACGGACACGTTTTGACGTGTCAGCTATGGGACAACGGTTTACACGTCTGGGCGTGTTATTTTTGCTAACAGTGTAGATCTCTGGCAGCACACGCTCCATGGAGCGCCTTCAACGCCGCCGAACTTGCTCTGCGGGATTTCACAGATCTATGCGGAACTTGACAGAACGCATACGTCATTTCCTTTTTAAATCGACAAAGCGCATGCGCGGCGAGGTTGGCGAGGTCGCCGGGGCCCGACCGGTCGGACCGATCGGGCCGTCGAGTTGGATCTGTTCGGATGCGTCGGTTGTTTACGCGGGATTGTGACGGCTCGAACGCTCCTACCTCGCGTTGATCAGGGATACAAAGCCCGGACTGGAGCGTAATAAATCGTAAGCGCTGACATATGTGATCGTGAGAGGAAGAACGAGAGAAAGAACGACAGAAAAGCCGAAGGCAAACGCAAAGTTAGGCCTGTTCATTCTACAGTCAATGATTGTTTACCTTTTCACACTGCATGCCGCCGGCGTTTTCTTGTGCAATAAAGCAAGAACAGATCAGGCAACGACAGTGCATGTGATGGTTTGTTACCTCTTTGTGTTTATTCAAGTCTTACTAGCAATCTGAACTCCACCGATGGCGATCGCTGTGCGTGCCCCGATCCTCCGAGGCGGCCGAAAGGTATGTGACGCTTGCGAACGCGGACGTTATCGTCGTTGTTTGTGACACGGGTTCCACGGTACGGACATTTTCGCCCGGCCAGTGTCGCGTGTTATTTCTGCAGGTAAACAGTGACAGTTTTCACTGGTCGTCGGAAAGATCAGTCGGCTGAGGCGGTGTCACGGTGATGCGCTTGCCAAGTTCGAGCAGGGGCCATTTTGAACGGGCGAGGGGGAAAGCGGGGGGGGGGGGCGGGGGGGGGGGGGGAAGGGGCGGTGTTGTTTTAAAATATGCGAGTTTATCTTCCCCTCGTCGATTCGGAGCGGGTCCCACGGAGCGGAATTTCGCCTCCCTCGCGGATTTTGGAAAGCGCTCCGTATTGTATTGTATTGTATTTATGTGGCGATTCCCTTTGAATCGGGCGTCTACTAAATAGTTACGCCAAAAAAATTAAAAAGAAAGTAAAAAAAAAAAAAAAAGGTTAGAAAGCGGAGTGTATCCAGTAGTTTCAACAATGTACTGCCCACCAGGCCTCGAGTCTCCGCTTCGAGCACTGCACATACGTGTTCCCTACTGAAAATTCTCATTTGTATGAGAAATTTTTGTGTCCAATAAACACATATGAATCATACAAGATATATAAGAACATATAAGAACCGTATAAGAACCATATAAGAGCTATGTAAGAACTATATAAGATATATGAGAACATACAAGCACCATATAAGAAACTATAGTGGGAAGTTTCTTATAAGTTTCTTATAGAGTTCTTATATATCTTATATAATTCTTATATAGTTTTCATATAATTCTTATATGGGTCTTATATGTTCTTATATACCTTGTATGATTCATATGTGTTTATTGGACACAAGAAATTTCTCATACAAATGATTTTTTTTACTAGGGTTCTCCTCGGTAAACCCGAGGGCTTGCTCGATGCGAGCGCTGACGTCTGCTGCCGGTGCGAGTGCCGGACACTCAAGTACCAAGTGGTGTATAGTTTCTTCCACTTCCCCACAAGCACTGCATAGGGTGTCGGTAACGTTGCTGTCGTATTTTCGTCGATAGAGGCGGGTACGCAAGGCGCCCCCTGGGGCCTCAGCGAGGAGCCTGCTGCCCAGCGTATTACCACACCACCAGAGGATTGGAGCAATGGTGGTGTTGAAAGACGCGTAAAGGTGCATGCTTGAGTGTTCTTGCATGTCTGCTCTCCACCGGTTCGCCTCGACGGTCTTAATTTTTTCTCTCACCTTGGCAACCCACTCTTTCTTTGTCGGAGGCTCGTCGGACATTGAGAAAGCCCCGTATTTCGTGCCCAGTCGGATGGTACGGCGTCTCCATGTTGTGTGCGCGCCTCTTAGGTGAATGTACACGAAAATCCGCCGCGCCCAGCGATCTCCATTCATGTGTCGCAATTGGGCGTAGTATTCCAACTTGCTGCTGGCCTCCCGTTCCTCAAAGGAGGACCAGCCAAGGTCTCCTTGGACCGGTTCCACTCTTCCATGCAGTTCCACTCTTCCACAGACTCTTCCATGGCATCCTAGTGCCTGACGTCCGATTTCCCTTTGGCGCCGCTCAAGGTATTCTCGGATCTCGCTGGGGGCACATGTAACGGCATTGGCAAAAGTCAAGCCTGGTACAGCGACAGCTTTCCAAAGTTCGCGGGTTATTACATACCGATCGCAACACCAAAGGCTCTCTCGACGTAGCACATTTCGCTTCCTCAGCGCTGACGCCTTGAGAATTTCATGGTGCTCTGCTAGGTAGTCTTCTGCACTGGTCAGGGTCACTCCAAGGTATCTGTAGCGGCACTAACAGGAAGCGCAGTGTTCTGGATGGTGAGAGATTCAAGGCCCTCGCCCTGCCCGGAGGAAAGCACCACGGCCGACTTGTTGGCATTGAATTGCAGTTGAAGCCGAGCCGCTTCCGCTTCGCAGGCGATCAGCAGTTTCTTCATATCTGAGACGTTGTCGGCCATCAGTACTAGATCATCCGCGAAAGTGAGCCTGGGGAGCCGCCATTCAACCATGTCTCCGTGTTGCATGTGTCGCAGAGTAAAGCCAATACCAGTGTGTTCTAGCCGCTTCTCCATGCCGGATGTATAGAGCATGTACAGAACGGGGGATAACGGACGACCGTAGTCCCCTACGCACCGGAACGTCACCAGAAAAGGCTCCGTTGAACGTTGCCATAACTTGATTTCCATCATAAAGCCGCTTTATTAGCTCCACCCAAGGTTCCGGCATGTTGAGCTGCTGGAGCCGCTTGATCAGCAAGGAATGGGGAACACTGTCGTAAGCTTTAGCAACGTCCGAAAAGCAAGAGATAAGGTTTCGCTTTTCCAACCGAGCGATCTCAGTGCATTGGGTCAGGGTGAACAAGTTGTCATCCAGTCGACGATCTCTGCCATAGCCTCCTCTATACGGAGAAAGCCTGGCGCGTCGCGAGAAAAGACGGCCGCCGTAAATGGGAAAGGAGGGGCGGAGAAACGGGAGCGGAGAGAACCTTGCCTGCTAGCGCCACAAAAGAGCGAGCGGCCAAACGCAGAAACAATCTTTTTTTTTTCTCTCTCTTTTTTCTTGTCGCTATCGTGGAGAGGAGAAACTCAACGTCCACCCTTTCCCGTTTCTCCCTGCGCCCTTTCGAATCGCCGCGCCCGTTTCTCCCGGAGTACGAAAACGACGGTGACGAAAACACAAAAACAAGCGTGGTTCGGGGAGCGGCCGCTCATGACCCAAGCGCTCGCTGTCTAGGTCTGCCCTTTCTGCTCTGCGCTACCATATTGGCCACCGTTCGGCGCGCTCCTCCTCTCCTTTTTCCTGCGGCCGCGCGCCCTATGGCTCCGTCGTCGATGTGCCAGACTTTCTCCGTATAGAGGAGGCTATGTCTCTGCGGAATCCATTTTGTAGCTCGGTGAGAGCACCAGCACCCTCGGCCCAATATGAGATGCGCCAGTTAAGGATGGTTGCAAACACCCTGTAGGCTACAGCTATTACAGTGAGTGGGCGGTAGTCACGCAGATGTTTTTTGCCGCCTTTCTTAGGAATGAATGTGACTCGGGCACGCTTCCAGTCCCTTGGGATGGGTTCATCGCCGCAAACTATGCGGCTAAACAGGTGCGCACTTTGGGCGCGGGAATCGGGTCTCAAATTCTTCAGCACCTTAGCCGAGATTCCGTCTAAGCCCTGAGAAGTGTTTCCATTTAATTGCTCGAGTGCATGGTCTACATGCACTCGCCTCACTAGTAATACAAATTCATCATTAGATGCTGAAAATGGAACGTCCTCTATGATTCGGCTTTGAGTTTTCCAGTTTTCTGAGGAAATTTCTACATCCGCAACTCCGAACAGAGTGTAGAGCTGTGTCTCAAGAAGTTGTCCGATACCCTGAACTGGATACCCGCTGCCGTAATCTAGCAGTTCTGGAGTACTACTGTCTTTCCCAGCCAAAGATCCCAAATATCTCCAGAAGTTTTCGACGGCCTTTTTCCCCGCATCTTTGATGTCCGCCATCACCCTGCAGTCACGGGCTTGTATTTTTGCTTCCACAGTGTCCTGCGTTTGTATCTTGCACTTGCGGTATTCCTCCCATAGTTGCAAGGTCACGGGATGTTTTCCAAGAGTCCTCAGTGCTTGCTTATGTCGCCGATTAGCTTCTTGTCGTACTTGGATGGACCTCTTAATTTCGACATCCCACCATGGGACAAGTTTTCGTTTTCCTCGTGCGCTCTTGACGGTGGAGTGATTAGCGATAATGGTCCTGAGCTATATTGCAAAGTCGTCGTAGCTTGGTGCGTTCATACGTCGGGTGCTCTCGTCTAAAGTTTGGACGACAGTGGATATGTCGTCTTCGCGTAGGTGAGTTACAACTTTGCGCCGTGAACGGCTCGGAGTTCCTCGAACAGTGCCGAAGTGCAGGAAAATGCTGTTGTGATCGCTGATGACGCTCCACTCATCTTTTTCGTCTACAACCAACTTCTGAAGATTGCTCCCGAGTCTTTTTGACGCGAGCGCATAGTCTATGCACGTCCGGCGGTCTCGCACGATCCAAGTGTGCTGTCCCTCACAATCTTCTCTTAAGTTCAAGATCTCCAGTTCGACGTCCTCCGCCAAGTGTCTCATCATGGTCCCGTTATTATCTTCCCGTCCATCCAATTTGACCAGGTGGCCATTAAAACCTCCCATTATCAGCACAGAGAGACCTGTGGGCAGGTTGTGTATATCTCGACGAACACACTCGAGGATATTGTTATTCTCTTCTTGGCGGTTGTTTCCCACGGAAAGATAAATGATGCAGACGGCTGTCAGCACGTTACCTATCTTTCCGTGTACCCATAGGTGCTCCCTGCAGTTCTCACATGTCCGAATCCACGCTGGTCCGTGACTTGACCAAATCAGTCCTACGCCTCCCCCTCGCCTCTCTCCTTCAACTCGATTGCACCCAGTCCAGCACCAGGCTGGATCTATAGGTGGTTCTTCCATGTCCCTCAAGTGGGTTTCCGCTACACCGAATATAGAAACGGACTTCTTAAGGAGAGCCGTGTACAATTCAAGCCACTTTCGTTGACGGCGCGCACCATTCGTCTACGAGTTGGACGCCATCTATCGGCAAGCAGGAGAAACATTTTTGATGGCCTGCCTTGCTTCCGATTCTGCCCGTTCCAAGTTATGTTGGCTGTCTGAACGCGGTCGGTAAATGCGCTCAGCGTTTGTTTTACTTTATCCAACGGGATCGACGAGCAGATTTGTTTTCTATTAATGCGTTAACTACGGAGGACTTCGTCCGTTTGTACATTTTTTCCGACTTCGCCGTCGTCCGAACGGGACGACAGACTTTGCCATGGCGCCCGTTGTGACTGAAGGCACAGTTGAAGCTCTTTTCGACCAATGAGAAAGCACTAACGGTTACATTAAACTAGGATTCATGTTATATGCAGTACCGGCAATAAATTCAGATAATATTCGAAACCAAGTTACAGTTAGAAAAATCTTGTTTTTTTTTTAATTGCTAGTTATTTGTATAATCTGCTCGAAATTTTTTATTGACAAGATGTATTCTCATAATTGTAAAGGCTTCCTTTAATATCGTCCCTAAAAACGTGGTGCCTGCACGTACAAATGTAATTTCCAACAAAGGTGTACTTTATTGGTGGAATTTCGACGCGTAGCTCCATTCCTATAAAAAAGGAGACCAACAAACTTGGCCGGGTCAACGGCGGACGCGTTCAGTGCCCGCCGCTGGCCCTGGCGAGTTGGTTGGTCTCACGTTTTTTTACTGTAAGGAAGCAACAATTCGAAATTTCACGAGGTCAACTTCACCACTAAATCGCATGTTTAATAAATATCTAAGATGTATACGTGCAGCCGCCGAATTCTGAGCGAGCCTCGTCATTAATATTTCCCCACTTTAGGCTACAGCTGTGTGGGACTAGGTCCTAGAGAAACACGAAATCGGCCACACCAGTACTTTTTTTTTTTTTTTTAGCCTCGCCCCTGCAGAGAATGTTGGAAATTTTTTTTACTCGATTCATACTTAAGGACAACACATGAAGACGATTGTTTCCTCTTATCTAACCACAAGACTAGCAGATGCGGTCGTGGTAGTGAAAGAACAGCCCCAATTTCACGTTCTGGGTGTGCACGTAGCAACAAACTACAGCATAGCCACTTTACCTCAATGCTTTATAAATATTTGGGAGCTGAGGGCGATTCCAATGTTTACAACCAAAAATGCATACCGGCAGTTTGCGTAGCAACGCGAGACCGTGACATTAATTTATTAGTAAACACAAACGTGTGCCAGTGAAACGCACCATCCCAGAAACGCCAACTCCGAGACGCTCGCTCTGAGCGGCAGATAAGCGACACGACAGCATACCTAACCAATCTGCTGACTTGTATTTACACCCACCCTAAAAAAAAAAAAAAAAATAAAGGAACAAAAACATAAACCTTCTTTGAAGTGGGAGTGCTTTGGAGGCTGCATTTACACACCGTCTGCATTGTTTCGATCGGTGGCCGAGTGGTCTAGCGCACACCAGCTCGGAGCACGTGGAGCGAAAGCTCGCGCTGCAGAACCCAGGGATCCTGGGTTCGAGCCCCACCCCTGCCCGTTTCGATCTGGATGAGCATCGTACCGGCGTGCGGTCGTGTATCACTACTGCGTGATGCACGTTAAAGACCCCAGGCTAGCGGCTGTACCGCACTGGCTAAATTTCTCATCTACAGCTGGGAGACTCGTCGCCCCTGTGAGGCAGACCAAGTTCTAGGCTGTATAAACACACACACAACCCAATTCTTTCGCTGGATCGCCCGAATGAAGAGCTGCCGCTTCGTCGGGTGCAGGTTAGTAGAAAAACCCAAAGAAGCTTAAACCGCGACAACGTTTACTGTCGTTGCTGCAGCCAACAACGAAACAGTGTTGGGGCATGTCGGAGAACTTGGAAACGCGCGACTACCGCTGCCTCCAGCAGTCCCGAGCCGGACGCACTACGCCACCAAAAATGGCGGACTCCTGTCTGCTACTCCTGCGCATGCGCCGTGGAAACCCCGTAAAAGGCCCATTCACCGTAAGACTCAAGCTGAAGTGGAATGAAACCTGATCTGAGCTGCTCCTAGCCTGCTCTAGAATGTAGTTTTAACTGCTGCCAACCTGCTCCAAAACAGCTGTTTCAGCTGCTCCCGTGGCTGCTGCCAAGTACAGTCACGATCAAAAGTAATTGGAACACGGGAGCGGTGGCCCAACTAAGGTCCCTCTATACTGGAAAGGTAGCGCCATCTCTCCTCCTCACCCTTTACGTTTCTCTCTTTCTCTCCTTTTGGCGCCGCGCGCGCCGCCTAGGGGGTACCAAGAAGGAGAACTAGCAGACGACGGCCGTGTCCTCTCCGCGCATTCAGAGAGCACAATCTTTCGCGTTGCGTATTTGAAAGTGCAGGTTTCCCTTACAAAAATTTTAAATGAATTTCATTTGACAGTTTATGGAGTCTACTCATTACATCTTTTCGAGTCTCAATAGAAATGCAAACGAGTTTTGTAACGAGTCCGTAAGGAGTTTACGAAAACTATTGGCCACCGCGTTCCAATTGATGTTTCGACAAAGCTACCGCATAAAGTTTCTAATGTATTTCATATGAATATAATTTGAACGTCTATTGACACCGTTTCGAGTCTGTGTTGAAAAACAATTGATTTTTTGTAACGAGTCCCTAAGGAGTTTACGAAAACTATTGGCCACCGCGTTTCAATTGAGGTTCAGCCGTGCCACCTCATAAGAATTTCTAATAGATTTCATTTGAAAGTCTAGATACACTGCTTTGAGTCTCTGTTGAAAATCAAATGTTTTTTTCTACCACGTTGTCCTTGAGGTTTTGACGTGCCATCTCATTAGGTATATTCCGACGAGTCAGAATATACCAAATGAGATGGCCCATCAAAACCTGAATTGCAACGCTGTAGAAAATAACATTTGATTTTCAACAGAGACTCAAAGCAGTGTATCTAGACTTTCAAATGAAATGTATTAGAAATTATACTCCTAGCGTGGGTTTCTAGATAGACGGCTCTAAGGGGGAAGACGGCAATAGGTTGCATAACATGTGGTCCGGATCTAACCGTTGTTTTGAGGGATGGGGAAAGTGAGTGCAAGTGTCACTTTTATGTATGCCTATATACGCATGCAGTGTTCGGAAAATGCCTGCATAAAACCGTGTGAAGGAGTAATAACTGGTTTATTAAAAATGCAAAATTCGAGTATACGGTACACTGCTTTCGTGTCCATGGGGGACCTTGTACTGCCATTGTGTCCATGGGAGACCTTGTACTGCCTTCATGTCCATGGGAGACCTTGTACTGGTAACCTATAAAAAACAAAACGCACAGTTACACGTTGATCTGCTTATCTAAACTTCAATGTCCGCGCAAGGCATCCTGTTCACAGTGCAGCACTACCTCAGCGCTGAATCAGTATTACAAACCGGGACATCAGTCCTTTAGGAAAGGAGGACCCTCAGAACACACGATACAAGCCATGGAAGTAGCAGTGACTCGTTGCCTTAACAGGACTGAGTTAGCGCTGCACTGTATGTGTGAACCAGCCCTAAATGCAGAAGGTCACATTCACAATTCCTACATTTTTGCTCACCCAGGCACTTAATTTACACACTACCTTGATAGTTTAATGAGTGGCACTAATAACATTGTCAGGGGCACCATAATGCAAAAGTATATTTTGCCCCCGAGTCTGCGAGAATCAATCGCTCACTGTTTTTGCCGCTGCATTGCACTCTTTTATTTCGGCTTTTGAAAAGGTCTACTAAAGATAAGCGAGCAGATGTTATCGCTTATGAAGTTTACCAAATTTGAACATAGAGAAGCTAAGACTTATAGGCATCTCGCAGAATTAACATGGCAATTTGGGCCAACTGATCCATGATCGTAGACAAGCGCCACAAAAAACACGTGGACAATAAGTGGTGGTAAACACTGGCGCCAGTGTTTTATGTCTACTTGTTGTCCCTGTGTATTTTTATTTACTTTTTTTTGTTTGTTTACTATCTTGAACAAGTATTTTTAATCACACTGGACAGGAAGGAAACGGTAATAGGGTTCTATGCGGATCATAAAGCCATGCTCCGAATGAGTGAGTATCAACTGCAGGTTTCACAATAGTGGCGAATCCAGGGGGGGGGGACCCCCCTCCTTCCCCCCCCCTTCTCGGAGGGCAATTGGACATGAGTGGACCCCCCTTGAACAAGAAAGAATGGGAGAATAGTATCCTTAAAAATTTTCCGCCCACCCCAAAACAAACAAAGGTCTGGATCCGCCACACTAAGTTTCAATTATTGAGAGGATCGAAACATCAGAGGCCGAGTTCAAAAAGCAAACTTACGATACCCGAGAAGAAATCCGTATTAACAAAACAAAATTTGTCGCACCTTTTGAGTGACTTACAACGAAATATTACGACATTATCCAAAATGTCTCACAAACTTTTTAGGGCAAACATGGCCGCACATCACTTGGCTATTTCGCCGCGACCAGCAATGAATATAGAAGCGTGGGCAAGAGGCATGTGTTTTGCGCACTGTTCACATGCATCCCTACTTGAAGCAGTATAAGGGCAACGCTAAACTACACACGGAGGATTCAGCCGACGAGTCTGCCGAGCTGTCCATCCTGCCCGTTAGAGCTAACCAGGTGCAGGACTGCGATCAACGGTGAGATGCGCCAATGAATCAACGAAAGCAAATGCCACACAAATCTTCAGTGCACGCAAAAGGATCCTTCACCTATGAATGGCGTGAACCTGATTTGGTGATCATTAGCGCCCCCTTCTACTTCAGTAGTGATTTTCAAAGTGGTGAGCGGCTGTACGACCCTACCACACGAAAAGGCACATTCCTGACTGGATGTGCCTTTTTAATGCCAAAGCATTATATGTCCATGGAGCGAAAAATCCGATTTGTACCAAACGTTAACAGAGGAATAAAATAAAAAATAAAATGTGCTTTCACGGCTGAGATTTGAACCCGGTGCTGCTGTGTGAGAGCCGGGCATGCTAGCTGCTGTGCTATCTCAGCCGCTTCGGAATGCGACATTACTCTCCCCTCAAAAAGAAGCTTGTCCCATTACAGCAAAAGATGGCATGTCTTTACCCGTTTTTTGTCCCTGTTTATCTGAGGCTGTTTTTTCATCATGTTTGACGGCATCGGCGTTGATGTGCCCGAAAGATGGTCATAAAAATATGTCCTCGGTTCGATGACATCACACTTCACGTGACGACATGACGTACCATGATGTGTGACGCCGTATTATGTAACGTAATATAAATATTAGAGGGGCACTTAGTTATACATACGTGGATGGAATGCGAAAGCATTGCCATTCCTAACAATAGAGAAAAAAAAAAAAGGAAGTGTCGTTAGGAATGGCAATGCTTTCGCATTCAATCCACAAAAGGATACCTAAGTGCCCCTGTAATATTTTGAGTGGAGTAGAGCTCAAATAAACGCCGTACGGTGCAGTATATCCATGATTAAGTTGCTGCTAGTCGTGAGGCTTAATGTTTTGCACCAACAATACCATAGTTTTTCCTCGGTTGCGACGAAGTGCCACTGCGCTACGAACTTGCTAGAAATTTCTGCATATGCGACCACTTTCTTCTGAAAACCTATGGTGACCTGCCACTCACTTTTGGCCAAAGAACAGTGAAAATACCAGATGTGAAAACAGCCATAACAAGCATTAAAGAAATCAAGATGGGGGTCATAGCATTAGCTTCCCAACGTGGCGAGACTAGCACAGGATTTCTGTTACTCGCCGTTTAAGACAGGAGTCGACTTTTTCCGGTCTGATCTTGAAAACAAAGTTTGGTTCCGTTAATTTTGTAGCAGAAAGCCCGTGCTTTCCAGTTTGTGGGGTCATTTTCTCGGTTCAAAATATGATGCAGAGTCCTTCCCATAAAAATGCATGGGTGCCCGCTAGGACTCTTCGAAATGGTTAAATTAACTGAGGTCATTATACTCTGTTGCTACTCTAGAATAGCAGAAGGCCCTCCCACAAAGCCCTTCACTCTTTTTAATAAGCAAACACTAGAGAGGAGGAGAGCCGAGAGGACACCGCCAATCATGGCGAGCAAAGGGAATTGTGGGAGGGGCTTGTGCTATTCTATAGTTGCAACGGACTATAACAAAAGTTTACAGTACTATGAAAACAAAAAGACCAAGTGTGCACAGAAATTCACAGGAAGTGTAGCAGGGATAGAATAGAAAAAACTGCAGCTGCAATATTTACCCTTTAAATTTCCCTCGACAGCACAGCAGAGATGACATGCTGGTCGTCAGCGCCTGGAGGGCCACCCCCTTGTACTGGGAGCACATGTAGTCTGAAACGAACAACAAACAAAAAATTAAATGCATGAACAATCCGCACATGCTGTTATTTCGCTTCATTGGCCGCTTCAGAGAAAGCAAGCATGCACACCGTTGTCCAACCATGTCAACTGCTAGCCGAAACTTTCTGCCACCAGGATTAAGATATTGCTTGCGCTATAAAAAAAAAAAACATTTACACACTACCCAGCTGGCACGCTGAAAGTTCAAACATTGAAGAAACTACAACATAAAACTTCAATGCAAGAGCTACACCTTGTGGACAATACACAAAAGTATGTTCAGTGTAAACCTTGGTGCACCGCAAGGCTGATTTACCTCAGCCAGTTTGGAACATCTGCAGTTCCATTCTTTTCAAGATATTATGCCTGAAAATTTGTGACAAATTAACTGGGTTAAAATTTTTTGACACCCGGCCCAAATATTTAGGAAGTATACTAGTGGGTTAATTTATAACTTACCATAATTATTTTCGGCATCCTGAAGGCGTCACTTCAGGGTCTTTTCATAGTGGATTTACCTCGCCCACACAGGTGCAACCACACTGAAATGATTGCAAAGTTTCAGGCAGGGCAATTAAACGTCTGCAGTTTCTCTCGAACACCGCTGTCACAAATTTTGTCTTTTTTTGTCATTTTGGTCTGTTTATAGGTGGTTTGGGGGCAGGGTCAATTACAATCCTCGCACTTGTTTACCTGAGCGTCAAAGGCTTGAGCTCGGATGAGACTATACTCCTTTTCATACTTAAGGTGCAAAGCTGTCAAAGCTACTGGCGCGAGCGTGGGGCTTGGTCTTGTTGATCATTTGCACGCCTTCTCGCACAAACAAAACCGTAGATGAAGCCACGCACTCGCGCCAGTAGCTTTGACAGCGTTGCACGCTAAGTATGAAAAAGTATAATGCCGGCCGAGCTTCAAACCAATGGGAAGAGGAAGACAAGCGTTTCGGGTTGACCAACCACGAACCTGTGACAACCGCATAGGTCATTCAACAGACGTTTCATACCGCTTAAACACTGTATCGAACTGCATTTTGAAGTCAGTCCCAATTCCAACGGTGTATGAACAGGGGCATTCATTTCGTGGCATGGCTTGAAATGAATCGAAGTGACGCAAGCTGGGAACACACTGCTGCTGCTTCATTTCGGAATAACTACGGCCCTCGGCTTGATCACATCACAATTGCAAAATGAAAGAGAAAAAAAAGAGGCAAAAGGAACAACTGCTTTATCAAAAGTTCTAACCGACAAATGTAAACCCAGTTCAATTCTAGAAAGCCAGGGGACCGAAGTTTGTCCTAACAGTACAATTTAGTCCACTTCCATAACTTCAAAACAAAAGATGGATATCCTCTTCAACCATTTTGACTGAAAAGGAATATTGCCTCTGCATGAACCGAATTCCAAGGAAGTCTAACTTCGGAAATGTAATGAAGTATTGCCAATGTAATCAATTTATAGTTGAAAGACATCAGTACACTGCTAGACCAATAAGACATTTCCTAAAGCAACGGACTGAAAGTAGCATTAGGAATTCAATACGTGCTCTGTTGACATGAGCCACACTTTCTCGGACCATACACAGAATGAGTGGCAACTTTTCATTACGCTACACATAGATCCAAACATTAGGACAGATAAAGCAAACCCAACTAGTTAAAAAAAAGAAAAAAAAAAAACATTCTAGCTTAACGAGAAAATAGGGAGTTTTAGAATATCGGGCGCTACTTTACCGCGCGTTACGGACGGCAAAATAGCGAGGATTGCGGCGAAGAGTTTTAGAATAGCGTTTCTCTGAAGGGGACCCCCCCAAACGCAAGCATCTCGCGCTTAAAACGCCACCAAGATGTCGCGGCAGCTTTTATTTGAAAGTTAGAACGTTTTTGTAAGCTTTTTGTCCAGAGTAACATTTTTTTGTAGTTTTTTTACACTCAATGCCGCATGTTTTGTTTTTGTCGCTGCCAAGCTGCTCTGTTGTACTTACGAAGCCCAGACGATCCACTACCCAGGCATGCTTACATGTCTGCCGCGATCGTAAGTACACGCGCCTCGATAGCTTTGAGCTGTGAATCCAGCGATTCGTGGCGTTTTCAATACGCGTCGACCATACCGACCGCAGTCGCCGGGTGCGACTCACGCAGTTCCCGAGCGGGCGACGGCGTCGAAGACGCATTCAACGGAGATGTCGTGGGCGCCGCCTTTTGCGGTACGCCGCCTTTTAAGGTACCCACGCTATTATCGAAAAATAACGGGCCCCAAAGCTCGAGTCCGAAGCTTGTTTTGGGTCTGCGCATGCACAGCAGCCACGAGATTATTCTAAAACTCCATAATGTTAACTTCTCGTTCAACGCGTACAATGCAAACGAAGTACACTTACCAACTGCGTTGAGTTGCTCGTTCTGTTGCGTCGTCGGCCTTCCGCGCTCTCCTTGAACATAATCATCACAAGAGAAAACTTCACAGATAGATAAACTTGGTTAAATTAGCACATTTTCATTTCTAAAGGCATTTCCATACCGCGAAACGGCGAAACACCTAACGGTCGCAAAAATGGCGAAACCATGCCGGAAAAAAAAAAAAATACAAAGAACTGGTGTCGCTACCGATGGGGCGTCGAAGACGCGATCCTTAAAATATGAAACCGAAACCAGTAAAAGTTGCAATACTGAAACCGAAACTGACTAAATCGCGATAGAGGGGCGCCGTAAATAGATCTGTTCACATGATGCATCTGGTTGGCGAATCTGGTGTCGCGAAACTAGGTTTCGGGAAACAAATTCCCCCCCGTCTGAACGCAACCGAAAAAGTGGCGCGCCTTCGAAAAAATTGGCGCGTGTTTCTCGCTTCTGGAGCAATTTTTCGCTGAAACCTCACCGACACCGAAGG
The DNA here is from genome assembly GCF_016920785.2 of Ixodes scapularis. Classification (NCBI taxonomy): domain Eukaryota; kingdom Metazoa; phylum Arthropoda; class Arachnida; order Ixodida; family Ixodidae; genus Ixodes; species Ixodes scapularis. Next base: position 122,405,995 of record NW_024609835.1, read on the forward strand.
AAAAACGCGGACGCTGCCAATGGCCGCTCGACTTCGCTATGACGTCTGACCTTCGAGGAGGAGCGAGCTTTTGGAGGAGTCTGATTTTTGGCCGATTCCGTATCCGAGCCGAAGCCGAAAGAAAACAAAACAAAAATGTCGAGCGACATACGGGCGACGAGTCTTGGTCCTGCTCGGTTGCAGGTGTGTTAACGGCGCCTACAGTACGGATTGGGGGCGCGGTGCAGATTCGTCAACAGTCGCGGCGGGTGCAAGCACTGTATATAAACATGGTGACTGGGGATAACGTTCTTTATTAGCGGTGCAAAAATGTCCGAAATGCTTCGAGATCATCTCGCGGTTTTTGCCGGGTTTGGCAGAACTAGTAAACCCGTTGAGCCGAATCGGACGAAATTCATTGAGTGGCATTAATAAAACAGGCTGTCTCTTCACACTGTGCGTACTTCATATCATTTTGATGTGAGGCGCTTAATATTCCCGGTGCAGACAGGGTTTGGCGAAATTCTCGTGAGTCAATACGTCACAGGTTTCGCGCGTCAAACTCCACGTGTGAGCAGGCCGATTTCGCGAAATCTTGGTTTCGCTAAACTGTGGCGCGTTGAAGACATACATCGTTTGAATAAGCCTTTAACAGTAAAAGAGGGTGAATACAGTTATTATTTTAAGCACAGGAAATAAATCTGTATATCAGAACTAGCACCGACGCGCTATTTGCTTCGGGTGCAATGCAGTAGGGAGTAGATTTATTGATTTTTTTTTTTTGACAACACTCATTTCAATGTGTAATGAGTAAACACAAAAGAATCGCTATTGATTGGGTAACGATAAACCTCACTTGAATTAGTAATGAGTAAACTCGAAAGAATTGATATTGATTGGGTAACGATAAACCTCACTTGAATTTGTAATGAGTAAACTCGAAAGAATTGGTATTGATTGGGTAACGATAAACCTCACTTGAATTTGTAATGAGTAAACTCGAAAGAATTGATATTGATTGGGTAACGATAAACCTCACTTGAATTTGTAATGAGTAAACTCGAAAGAATTGATATTGATTGGGTAACGATAAACCTCACTTGAATTTGTAATGAGTAAACTCGAAAGAATTGATATTGATTGGGTAACGATAAACCTCACTTGAATTTGTAATGAGTAAACTCGAAAGAATTGATATTGATTGGGTAACGATAAACCTCACTTGAATTTGTAATGAGTAAACTCAATAGAATTGCTATTGATTGGGTAACGATAAACCTCACTTGAATTTGTAATGAGTAAACTCGAAAGAATTGATATTGATTGGGTAACGATAAACCTCACTTGAATTTGTAATGAGTAAATTCAAAAGAATAGATATGGAGTGGCTAATGATAAAACTCATTTAACGATGAGTTTCTTATGAGTTTCATTTGACTCTATAAAAACACATTAGAAGCTCAATTGAAACTCATTGTTCATTTTTGTAAGGGTTCTGATACATTCTCACATTATAGTGCAAAGAAAGTGTTAAACACCAAGAAAGAATGAGTTAAACGTGACGGCAGCGTTTTCAACCTTCGGATAAAGCTCACAGAACTGAGTACATAGAAAATAGAACACAGCTTTATTTCCACGAGTAACAATGCAACGATATGGTTCTCACGAGCGTTGTAAGCACCGTCATTGTCAGTGATTAAATACGTAAGAATGCCGTCATAATATTCGGCCCCACATAATCCCGAGGATTTCAGTCTTCCACGAGCTTAACGATTACAAGCCCGAATTGCGATTGCTGCTGCCTCCGCGCTAAAAAGAGCTTGAAACGCTATAGCAATCATACCGTAGATAAACATGCATGAGCTATCGAGGACACCGGACTATTGCGATCATTACTGGCGGTCTGGTTTCGACCGAGGCCTTCCGAAATACGGGTGACTGCATGTATAGCAGGGCTAGTTTGTCACTCGTCGCTCTTCAAATTCGTTCCCTTTTTTTTTTTTGAGGGGGTTTGGGGGGCGGGGGGGAGGAGGGGGTACGGTTGACGTTGATGCAGTGCTACTGTATTCCGATCTGTAAAGCCCTTCTGTACTTACGAATCCGCGGGGTCGGCTGACCATACTACTGCAATACCGTTGGAAACTAGTGTTCCTTCGGTTGTACCGTAACTTTAAGCACTTTTTTAGGTTTAATGAATTTTACAGTTATTTGCCAGAAATAAACATAAGCTGCACAAGCAATGTAAAAAAAAAGATCGTGACAGATTATTCATATGATGTATTACATAGTATCACAGTTGGGAAGTTTTGCCTCCTTTATATTTACTAAAAGTAAAAATATCCAACTTTGGTTTTGGTCATTACCAGAATGGGGAAAATAAATTGCAGAGAAAAGGCAACTGACTCAAGATTAAAATATGTGGCATATATTTATTTTCAAATTACCATAGACTACCATAGCCAAGACAGCAGTGAATGGAAGCACTTATACACATGCTCAGATATACTTTTTACAATAAAGACAATAGATGAACAATTATTAAAAGAAGTCACTACAGATATCTAACAGGCAAAACATAAAATTATAAAAATGTCTCACGCTAGCCAGTTTTAACAACAAAGACAGTACACAAAAGTACTATTACAAAAACGCCTCATCTGCAATTTATGTATACAACACTAATATATACATATAAAACACTGAATGTTTACAAGAGGTTTAAGGGGAGACTGACAGTGTACTTATGCTCGCCAAGGTTTTTATTTGTACATGACATATTAGAGCTCAACTACCCAGAACTCAATTGGTGACTCGAAATTTATATTCTTTCCACCCGAAAACCGCATATCAAGAACTCGCCGGTGTGATTCACACTCACTCTCTTCTCCATGGTCTCGTGCCATGACCTCTTCGCGTGCTGCAGTTCACGGCACAGCAACCAGACATATCGGCCGTTCGACAACGCAATCCGTGGCGAAACGCGAAACGGACATCCAGCTACAAAAAGAAACGAAAAGCTACACGACCAACGACAACAGCAAAACTGGCCCCACGAACGTCTAAGCAAGTCCGGATCTGTCCGACGCAACGCGAGTCCGGCGTAGCTTGCGGCGCAGCTGGCGACGAGACACACGGGACACGGGAGAATTTGCTGGCTGGATCCTTCATGGCTGCCAAAGGGGCGGAGCGCTAGGAGAAGGTCACGTGCCACACACCGGCCTACCGCTGAGCTCGGCGGCATGATCAAAGGTTGTCGCTACTTTCAGGCCCAACTGCATTGCAGCGCAATCTAGCCGCGCTCGCGGGAACTGATAGGAGAGTACGCGCATGCGTGCTTGCCGGCGCCGATGGCCCCTCTGCTCCTCTCGATATTCCTTTACCGGAGGTTCTAATCGTTCCTTATCGCTTCTGGGACGCAACGCTACGTCCCCGATGGCGCTGCAAGCAGACAGCGGGCACGCTTTCCACCCTTGAAGGCATCTTGGTGCAGACAGAAACAGAAAGACTGCTGTCCCACTAAAATATGCTCTCAAATATCTTATCTCGACAAAAATAAAATAAAAACGCGGTTTGTTGCTTGGAACTTATGGCCTTTGTCAACTTCGCGTGTCATTTTCTACAGCTGGCGTTGCTATCTACTCGAGAACAATATAAATATATTTTTTACGTAGCGATGCGTCACGCCATTAGCGTTTGCCGCGTCATTGAACCAGCACCAATCCGCTTCAGATGATTCTGATAGTGCACCCGTTTCCTCAGTTCGCGCTCGCAGGGAGCGTCCTCGTAACGCTGTCAGACGCCATCAGCGCCATCACGTGTCGTATCTCAGAAGCAGCGAAAGATTATCTTGATCTCCGGTAAAAGAAATAGATAGAGCGGTGCAGAGGGACTGTCGGCGCCGGCATGAACGCATGCGCTTAGTGTCCTATCAGTTTCTACGAGCGCGGATAGATCGCGCTGCAATGCAGTTGGGCCACCGCTCCCGTGTTCCAATTACTTCTGATCGTGACTGTACATTTAATTAGTTCCACCCCTGGCGAAAATGGGAATTTAGGTGCCGTTTCACTCACCCATTGGGTATTCAGGTGCGATTTCACTCAGCCAATGGGTATTTAGGTGCCATCTTCCGCTGCTGCAGACATCAGATAACGCCGGCTTCGGTCTATGGAACTAGTTAATGCTTTCGCATTAAAAAAGAGCGGTATAATTTGAGGCGGAAAGTAGCCGTTAGTGTCTGAGTCGTTCTACGTGAAGAGCACTCCTTCATATGACGGTTTGATGGACAGATTTAAACGCAGCTTCAAATTTGTTTACAGCATCTGAAGATGACTTGAAACACGAAAGAATAAAACACATCAGGACAGACACACACAGACAGGACAGTTCTTTGACCTGAAGATCCTCAGAATCAATCATCTGAAGATCATGACTGATTCTGCTGTGTCGTTCACACCGCTCATATATCATAGAAAAGACACTATGTTCGCTGCATACATTATGACAGAATTTTCTTCGGAAACGCCTGAAAAATGTCCGAAGCATGTTTGCTTCGTACACTCGTATGTGCGCAGTTTTAGAGCGCAGCTCTAAGGCGCCCGTTTCCTGGTTGGGCCGCGTCGCCGTCGGCGTAACCGCGCTCGTTGCATTATGGGAAGTCACAGTTTCCGCGCTAAATTTAGCAGGGAAACTGAATTGCCGTTGAGGTCAGGCGAAGTCAACTTCCCCGCTAAATTTAGCGGGGAAACTAAACAAGCTAAATTTAGCACGGAAATTTTCGCTAACTTTCCCGCTAAATTTAGCGGGAAAAGCGCTAACCGAGTACTACGTCACGTGCTATAGTCAATGCCACATGAGCGCTGCTTCCAGCACTCATGAGGCGCTAACTTTGCGCTCCGCTGTATGTGTGAACCGGCCTTAAAGGGGTCCGGAAACGAGATGTTTTGCACTTATTTCTTCGTTTAGATGTGGTCTTTGCTGTGCCGGCAGCTCAGAAACACTAGCCTAGACTAGTATATCTGTGCTGCAGGCAGAGAAGTCAAGACAACTAATTTTAAAACAAACGAACAGTTTTCGAAATTGCGTCTGGTGGCGGTCGATGAAGCTCTGTTGGAATGCCGCGACGTCATGAGTTCATAAAAAGCAGCGCCAGTTCGCACCAGTATGGCTCGCTCGTGCACTTACTTAGTCCCGAATGTGACTTACCGGAGAACGTTAACGAGTTTATACTCCGTTCACCAAGGGGATGCTCAAAATTTTCTTCAGCGTGACAAAAGATTCCCTCTCATTTCTTTTTTGCCTCCTCCCCTTTCCGCCTCCATTTTCCTCCTCGCTTTTTACGCCCTTTTCGCACCAATGCTAATGGGATTAGCGCCGCCCCCCCCCCTTCCCCCCCCCCCCCCCCCCCCCGACAAAAACTCTGTAACCCTTCAAGGTTCTCTGCTTCAATCCCAAACATCAGGGATTAAGTAGGCAGGCTGGATATGAGCTCGGAAGGGTACGGGCTTGCTCGCGTTTCTCCTTTTTTTTTACTCTTTTTCTGCAGCTCTAAAGCTGAAACACTCTCAGATACTTCGGGATGTTGCCACATACGCTACAACACCGCGTATTTATCTCGACTGAACGGAACGTGAACATCACAGCAGAAAGAAAAGGTGGGTATTTTTATCTGAACGTTGAGCTCTACCCAGAGAGTTGAAAATTGGTCGTTCTAACAACGGCACACTGAAAAGCGATTCTATCACTATTTCGTTTTTTGGTTGTTCAAAATAATAATCGTGAGTAAATACAAGTCGAAAATATTGCAGTAAGAGGGCGAAGCATGTAAAATGAGTTGCATTTTGGCAATATATAGTCATGTATCGAAATGAACACTGTCTGGCCATTTCTGGCGCATAATATATAGGTTCGTACTACGGGTGTTTTCTAGAGCTACCGCCGCCTCGTTGAAGCAACTAAGAAGAGTAAAAAAACAAACTTCCATAAAAAGTGAAACGTGTATGGTATATTTCATGTATCTTCAGCCTTTGAAAATATTTCTTCGTGGCTAAACGTGCATTTAGTTTCTGTCAACAAATGTGACTGAAAACTTACTTGCGTATCAGCAAAGAGAGCGGGAAACACAGAGATTCAATAGCAAAATCACAATTTTCTTCGCGTAAAGTAGTGCAACTAGCAATAGTTGCATTTTATGCCATTTATTAAAAGACGGCAGGTATTACGAAGTTTTCATTCTCTTCTGTTCCCATTTGTTCGCAGATAAAGAAATGGAATACCCAGATAGCCTCTGCAGCCCTTGCATAATTATTCGGGGCTCTGTCAGGGTGGGCCAAGGCCAGCGACTATCTCTAAAAAAAACCAGGAGTCTGCAAGTTTTGGGGCTGCTTGGCTAATTTAGCCGTCTAGCGTTGCCCGGCCTACTTAGAGAGGAAGCGGAACAGCGGCCAGCTCAACGTCATTATCAAGCGGGAAATCATGTTGAAATGTGTCCTTGAACACGTGCGAGATATGTACCCGAACCCAGCAGAGATTCCCCACAATTCCTAATTCTATGAAACAAAACTATAAAAAGAGGGAGGCTTAAACGATTTGGCAATTTTTGAATATAGTCATGCGGGCTAGCCGCCCACAAGTAAAGAAAGAAAGAAATGCATGTAGAAATGCAGAGCCCTATTGTGTCCTTTATGTCCCTACTTGTCTTTCGCGCTGTACACCAATTAATATAAAATCTGCAATATCTGTAGATTAGGCCTGGTTATGTTGACTCTAAAGAAAAGTAACCAAGCAAGTTCGGCATCGTGCCATATTGTGCAAATACAATTTTATGTGGAATTCAACGTCAAAATAGTACTTCCGCGTGAAATAATGCATCCGTCGTTCTTCGTCTTCCTGAAGCTGTGAACTCCCGATCTTGGCTACAGGACTTTTGGGTCCAGAAAATATTACGCTCAGTAGAAAATTCGCCTTTTCTACCAAAAGTACTTGAAAATGTTTATTTTTCAAACATTTCGGATGGTGATGCTTGTTTGAGTGTATAGGACCGTTGACTGGGCACTCGTTTGCGCCAAGAGTGCAGTGCTTCCTTTCATGCTGCCTGCGACGAGCGTTAAAATTTGAATATGGTAGAAATAAAATCAATTAACACTCTGCATTATTTTAAACTTGCACTTTATTCAGGCATTTAGATTTTGATCGTACCTTTTATTCATCGTCATCTTCGGTGAGGGAACAACTTGCCGAGGAGGCCACGCTGTCCGCTGACGCGGCTTGACAGATAAGGTCGCGAATGCTTTTGACGAATCTTTAAAGACCAAGCATTAAAATGAAAGACGTTTACAAATCTCTGTAACGCGAAATTAAAGCGCAGCCACTTTACGCCAATGAAACCTACTTCACGTTGTTAGCAAACGTCTTGCGAGAGTTGCACTATTTTTAATTATGCCTAATAAACTAAATATTTGGGACTAATTACCCAACTTTTTAAATGTATTAAGAACAGAAATGTCAATTGGAAAGTTCTAGAGCTCCTTGTGTAACTCCCGAATTAGCTGTTTGGCAACGTGATACAGCTCTCGTGGCTCTCTCCTGACCAGTAATAAAGCTTATGATACATCACAAAACATCCCGTGATAAGGCGCCCGCTCCATCATAAACTCAATTTCGAATGTCGTTTTTATAGGCTGAAAAAACAAATGCATGCAAGACGCGTGCCCCACGCCTTATTTATATCAGAAAAGAACTGCCCTCTGTTTTATATAGCGTTTTTTTTTACTTATTCGATATTAGAAAAAAAACGTGCAAATTAACGCAATTGCGTTTTGTGAATGTGAGCTGTACGGCCAGGCGAAGATTAGGTTCAAGAAAGAATGCAACAAAAACCGACTGATTACCTAACATTTGTTAATGAACTTTAAATTATAAAAGAAAACGGCATAGTTTCTTTAGAAAGTTGTGGGGCATAATCATGGGCCACCAAATTGTCGAGTGAAAATTAGCGCAATTGCGTTTTGTGAATGTGAGCTATACGGCCAGGCGAAGATTAGGTTCAAGAAAGAACGCAACAAAAACCGACTGATTACCTAACATTTGTTAATGAACTTTAAATTATAAAAGAAAACGGCATAGTTTATTTATAAAGTTGTTGGGCATAATCGAAAGCCACCAAATTGTCGAGTGAAAATTAGCGCAATTGCGTTTTGTGGATGTGAGCTATACGGCCAGGCGAAGATTAGGTTCAAGAAGGAATGCAACAAAAACTGACTGATTACCTAAAATTTGTTAATGAACTTTTTATTTATAAAAGAAAACAGCATAGTGTATCTAGAAAGTTGTTGGGCATAATCGAAAGCCACCAATTTGTCGAGTGAAAATTAGCGCCATTGTGGTTTGTGTAGGTGAGCTATACGGCCAGGCGAGGATTAGGTTCAAGAAGGAATGCAACAAAAAGCGACTGATTACCTAACATTTGTTAATGAACTTTTTAATTATAAAAGAAAACGGCATAATTTATTTAGAAAGTTGTTGGGCATAATCGAAAGCCACCAAATTGTCGAGTGAATATTAGCGCAATTGCGGTTTGTGTAGGTGAGCTATACGGCCAGGCGAGGATTAGGTTCAAGAAAGAACGCAAGTAAAAACCGGCTGATTTCCTAAAATTTGGTAATGAGCTTGTAAATTAAAAAAGAAAACGACATAGTTTATTTAGAACTTTGTTGGACATAATCAAAAGCCACTAAATTGTTCAGTGAAAATTAACGCAATTGCAGTTTGTGTAAGTGAGCTATACAGGTCAGGCGAGGATTAGGTTCAAGAAAGAACGCAAGTAAAAACCGACTGATTTTCTAAAATTTGGTAATGAGCTTGTAAATTATAAAAGAAAACGACATAGTTTATTTAGAACTTTGTTGGACATAATCAAAAGCCACTAAATTGTTCAGTGAAAATTAACGCAATTGCAGTTTGTGTAATTGAGCTATACAGGCCAGGCGAGGATTAGGTTCAAGAAGAAACGCAACTAAAAACCGTCTGATTTCCTAAAATTTGGTAATGAGCTTGTAAATTATAAAGGAAAACGACATAGTTTATTTAGAACTTTGTTGGGCATAATCGAAAGCCACTAAATTGTGTAGTGAAATTTAACGCAATTGCAGTTTGTGTAGTTGAGCTATCCGGCCAGGCGAGGATTAGGTTCAAGAAAGAACGCAACTGAAAACCGTCTGATTTCCTCAAGTTTGGTAATGACTTTGTAAATTATAAAAGAAAACGACATAGTTCATTTAGAACTTTTATTCGGCATAATCGAAAGCCACTAAATTGTTCAGTGAAAATTAACGCAATTGCAGTTTGTGTAGTTGAGCTATACGGCCAGGCGAGGATTAGGTACAAGAAAGAACGCAACTAAAAACCGTCTGATTTCCTAACATTTGGTAATGACCTTGTAATTATAAAAGAAAACGACATAGTTTATTTAGAACTTTGTTGGGCATAATCGAAAGCCGCTAAATTGTTCAGTGAAAATTAACGCAATTGCCGTTTGTGTAGTTGAGCTATACGGCCAGGCGAGGATTAGGTACAAGAAAAAACGCAACTAAAAACCGACTGATTTCCTAACATTTGGTAATGACCTTGTAAATTATAAAAGAAAACGACATAGTTTATTTAGAACTTTGTTGGGCATAATCGAAAGCCACTAAATTGTTTAGTGAAATTTAACGCAATTGCAGTTTGTGTAGTTGAGCTATCCGGCCAGGCGAGGATTAGGTTCAAGAAAGAACGCAACTAAATACCGTCTGATTTCCTCAAATTTGGTAATGACCTTGTAAATTATAAAAGAAAACGACATAGTTTATTTAGAACTTTGTTGGGCATAATCGAAAGCCACTAAATTGTTCAGTGAAAATTAATGCAATTTCATTTTGTGTAGTTGAGCTATACGGCCAGGCGAGGATTAGGTACAAGAAAGAACGCAACTAAAAACCGTCTGATTTCCTAACATTTGGTAATGACCTTGTAAATTATAAAAGAAAACGACATAGTTTATTTAGAACTTTGTTGGGCATAATCGAAAGCCACTAAATTGTTTAGTGAAATTTAACGCAATTGCAGTTTGTGTAGTTGAGCTATCCGGCCAGGCGAGGATTAGGTTCAAGAAAGAACACAACTGAAAACCGTCTGATTTCCTCAAATTTGGTAATGACCTTGTAAATTATAAAAGAAAACGACATAGTTTATTTAGAACTTTGTTGGGCATAATCGAAAGCCACTAAATTGTTCAGTGAAAATTAACGCAATTGCCGTTTGTGTAGTTGAGCTATACGGCCAGGCAAGGATTAGGTACAAGAAAAAACGCAACTAAAAACCGACTGATTTCCTAACATTTGGTAATGACCTTGTAAATTATAAAAGAAAACGACATAGTTTATTTAGAACTTTGGCATAATCGAAAGCCACTAAATTTTTAGTGAAATTTAATGCAATTGCAGTTTGTGTAGTTGAGCTATCCGGCAAGCCGAGGATTAGGTTCAAGAAAGAACGCAACTGAAAACCGTCTGATTTCCTCAAATTTGGTAATGACCTTGTAAATTATAAAAGAAAACGACATAGTTTATTTAGAACTTTGTTGGGCATAATCGAAAGCCACTAAATTGTTCAGTGAAAATTAACGCAATTGCAGTTTGTGTAGTTGAGCTATCCGGCAAGCCGAGGATTAGGTTCAAGAAAGAACGCAACTGAAAACCGTCTGATTTCCTCAAATTTGGTAATGACCTTGTAAATTATAAAAGAAAACGACATAGTTTATTTAGAACTTTGTTGGGCATAATCGAAAGCCACTAAATTGTTTAGTGAAATTTAACGCAATTGCAGTTTGTGTAGTTGAGCTATCCGGCAAGCCGAGGATTAGGTTCAAGAAAGAACGCAACTGAAAACCGTCTGATTTCCTCAAATTTGGTAATGACCTTGTAAATTATAAAAGAAAACGACATAGTTTATTTAGAACTTTGTTGGGCATAATCGAAAGCCACTAAATTGTTCAGTGAAAATTAACGCAATTGCAGTTTGTGTAGTTGAGCTATACGGCCAGGCGAGGATTAGGTACAAGAAAGAACGCAACTAAAAACCGTCTGATTTCCTAACATTTGGTAATAACCTTGTAAATTATAAAAGAAAACGACATAGTTTATTTAGAACTTTGTTGGACATAATCAAAAGCCACTAAATTGTTCAGTGAAAATTAACGCAATTGCCGTTTGTGTAGTTGAGCTATACGGCCAGGCGAGGATTAGGTACAAGAAAAAACGCAACTAAAAACCGACTGATTTCCTAACATTTGGTAATGACCTTGTAAATTATAAAAGAAAACGACATAGTTTATTTAGAACTTTGGCATAATCGAAAGCCACTAAATTTTTAGTGAAATTTAATGCAATTGCAGTTTGTGTAGTTGAGCTATCCGGCCAGGCGAGGATTAGGTTCAAGAAAGAACGCAACTGAAAACCGTCTGATTTCCTCAAATTTGGTAATGACCTTGTAAATTATAAAAGAAAACGACATAGTTTATTTAGAACTTTGTTGGGCATAATCGAAAGCCACTAAATTGTTCAGTGAAAATTAACGCAATTGCAGTTTGTGTAGTTGAGCTATACGGCCAGGCGAGGATTAGGTACAAGAAAGAACGCAACTAAAAACCGTCTGATTTCCTAACATTTGGTAATGACCTTGTAAATTATAAAAGAAAACGACATAGTTTATTTAGAACTTTGTTGGACATAATCAAAAGCCACTAAATTGTTCAGTGAAAATTAACGCAATTGCCGTTTGTGTAGTTGAGCTATACGGCCAGGCGAGGATTAGGTACAAGAAAAAACGCAACTAAAAACCGACTGATTTCCTAACATTTGGTAATGACCTTGTAAATTATAAAAGAAAACGACATAGTTTATTTAGAACTTTGTTGGGCATAATCGAAAGCCACTAAATTGTTCAGAGAAAATTAACGCAATTGCAGTTTGTGTAAGTGTGCTATACAGGCCAGGCAAGGGTTAGGTTCAAGAAAACACGCAACTAAAAACCGTCTGATATCCTAAAATTTGGTAATGAGCTTGTAAATTATAAAAGACAACGGCATAGTTTATTTAGAAAATTGTTGGGCATAATCGTAAGCCAATAAATTGTTCAGTGAAAATTAACGGAATCGCAGTTTGTGTAAGTGAGCTATACAGGCCAGGCGAGGATTAGGTTCAAGAAAAAAAAACGCCACTAAAAATCGACTGATTGCGTAAAATTCGCTAATTAACCTTTCAATTAGAAAAAACAAAACGGCATAGTCTATTTAGAAAGTTGTTTGCCGTAATCGAAAGCCACCAAACCGTCCATTCTTAAAAAAAGATGTAACGCGCGTACACTATTATACGGCGTCCTCCTAATTGGGGCGCGAAAATCTAGTTCTGATTTTATGTGACCTCCATCTCCGCGTGGCTCAGCGCAAGGCCATGAAGGCAAAGCGATAAACCATGCGCATCGCTGTGACAATGGCACTGTAGAAGGAGCGAGGAGTGCGGCGGCCGAAAAGTTGGCGGTAACAGGATTCTCGTCCAAATGAGGTGTTTTAGGACGCCGTGAATTACTTCACGTGCGTTACATCTGTTTAAAAATGAATGATTTGGTGTTTTTGATGACTGCACATCAGGCGCAAACCGCGAATTGCGTAACTCTGACGTCTTTTTTTAGAAACAATGTCTAGTCGTTAAAAAATTATGATTGTTAGGCAGTTTTTTTTCGGCCGGCGACGTCATTACGGCACTGAAGGAGACGTTGACCACACATCATATACAGCCAGTGTCTTTTTCGTACGAGAATGAGCAAATATTTGATGCCAAATAAAATAGATTTAGCACTCACCAAATTCGGCTTGTTCACTTGATTCAAATCGATATTTGATTTGATTACACTAATATTGTACCCGCACACGCGTACTTTATTCCCTAATGAGTTACAAGTGATAATTACATTGTTCTTCGTCGTGTGAGGTTATTAACAATTTATTATTAACAAATTAATAACATTTGGAGCTGTATAATTACGCGGAGGAGGCGCGTTTGAAGATATTCAAAATTGTTCTGAGTACACAAACAACTTCTCGAGCTTCTTGCTGTTTGGGGCCTTTCCTACACGCAGTACCAATAATAACGCCAAAACCTTATAGAGGAGGCCATCTCTATCGACTCAACGCGCAAACACGATGTGAAGCGTGTAGAGCGTACGTTGGATAAGAGATACCGGCGAGCGAACCATGTCGTCGAATGTCCTTGCATCAAAATGTCCGTGCACCGAAATACCCGCGCACTGAAATATCCGCGCACCGAAATATCCGCGCACCGAAAAGTCCCACACCGAAAAGTCTTCGCAGCAAAGGAGCCCGTACACTGAAATATCTGTGTACCGAAAAGTTCGCACCCAAATGCCCTACAGCAAAACTGTCTACACCGAAAGGTGCTAGACCCACTACGGTCCGTCACCTCTGCCGGTCCAGGAACCATAATGATTCAGAACCACTGGTCTATGGAGCTCAATCCCTGAGATACCGAAAAACGCCGCTCGTACTTCCCGTTGTTGCCATGATTTCGCCTAAACAACGAAAAGATGCCAAATTAGATATTTAAATTAAAATTGATATTTTGATGATTACTTCTTTGAACAGAACAAGTTATTTGTGCTCTCACAACAGCAAGAATCGTCCTCCAAACCAATGCTAAAAAAAAAAAAGCCAATCCAAGTAGTTGGGAAGAGCAAGTGCAAATCTCCCTCAAAACAGCTCCTCGGTTGGTTGAGCTCCTTGTCGCAGGTGTGCCGGCTGCCTTCTGGATAATCCTTTCAAATCCTTCAAGCTATCATTTCCCCCACCCCAAACTTGCCCCCCCCCCCCCCCCAAAAAAAAAAAAAAAAGGAATCAAGCAGTTGGAGAAAAAAAATGGCGAGGAGGGTACGAGAGGATATTTCCTCCTTTCACTGTGACGAGAAGGAAAGTGAGGGTCGGCTTCTTTCTCGCTGCTTGCGGGTCGGCCTTTTAAGGCGTCTACCTTTTTTGCGGTTTCCAGGTTTCTACGTCTCTTGGGGTTCGGGCAAGCCAGCGGGCAGGGAGAAAGTAACTAAATATTAGTGCGTCATATATTAACCGGACGACGCGGAAACCTCGTCCACCGACGGGAACGACCCGCGGTACCAAAAGCGCGCGATATGTGACGTCTTTAGTCCTGGTCTTACTACTGGTCAGACCCGCTAAGAGCTTCTTTTTAGTCGAAATACAAAATATAAATGGTGCGAACCGTTTCAGTTATTTATAAAGGTAGTTTTTGTTCGGTATTTTAGATAAAAAAAAAAACGAATGCAGTTTATAAAGTACGGAAACAAGAAATGACCCGTCGACATACCCGCCACCTAGCGGTGGAAAAGATGGCGCATACTAGAAAGGAGTAATGGGATCAGGCGCCGACACGGAAAGGTCCCGGACGTACGCGGCGGCGCTGCGGTCGTGGGGACTGGAGGATCCGACCGGCCCCGAGCGTTCCGAAGGCCTTCGGCGATCAGCTTTGTCTGGCGGTTTGGCCGTTTCGCGGTATGGCAGCGGGAAGTGGCTCCCGTTGTGATCTTTACCCCGTGTTTGCGGTTGTTTGTGGCCAATGAAGTGTCATGCCGAATTTGTGTTTAATCGCGCAGCAAATGCAATGCGAGCCGCACTGGCTGCCCGCTTCTTACAGCCTAGCCAAAACATGCTTTAGTGGCGCCCTTTCGAGCCGTCGACACGGAGTGCGGCAGCCGTGTGCGCTCGCTGAGCTCACTAGCCCTGTAGTTCACGGCCACTCAAGCAACCAAGGACGTCATGAAAGAGGTTATTTTTTGCTTGTTTTTGTAATTTTGATCTGCCTATAACTTTTAAAATAAAGCGAAATTCGAGAAAAGAAAAGTTTCATTGAGTTACTACGTTCAGCGCGCTCAGGTTCGGTGCAAATTAAAAATTAGTAAAAAAGTCATTGCAGCCTTTGAAGCCTTTGAAGGACCCATGAAACGATTTTCGGACTTCCGGCCAAATAAGATGGCGTGTGGGGATGCCCCTCAACTCATACAATGTTTCCGGGGTCACGTGCGCATGACGCGCCGTGACCCCGGAAACGTCCACAGTGCCTTAGCACTGTGGACGTTGCTACAGCGAGAGCAGACTCTCCTCTCTCTCTTCATTAATAGGCTGCTAAGACCGGCCATTTTGACGGTGCGGAATGCTCGTTGAAAAAGAACCCTGGAACCTAGCCATCAGCACGCGCTCAGCAGTCGCGCACTCAGCTATGGCCGCCAGTGAATACTTCGGTTGCAGGCAGGCGAACCAGGCGCACGAGAAAAAAAAAAAAAAAAAAAGGAGCCACGCAGCTGCCGAAACGTGGTTTTTATATCGCGTTGATCACACCGCTTGTCCGGTAACAGCCAGCCATCGTTGCTGGGCAGCGGAGCAGCGGGAAGGGAGTAACTATGACTCTCGGGATGGGAGTATCTTGTGTGATTGGCTGAGTTTTGCTCAGACTCATGGTTGCTGGGGGGTTGGTGCGTGACTCTAAAATCGAGGCAGGAAAATTTTCAAGAGTCACGGGAAACACTCCGACCCCTCACGGTTCGTGCGCCTCCTCGCGGTGCCCGCTGGAAACGTGTCGGCCTGGAACCGGTTAAGTCATGAACCGAATCGATCGTAATGGACCGCCAGTTGGTGAAAGCAAAAGCACTAGCTGTGTCAACCCTGCTACCGCTGTGGCGGGGGGTCTGACTGGACAATGCCGCGGAGCAAGTCCTTCGAGCACGGTCGAGCCATCGGCTTCCGGCTTCGGGATTCCTACAATCCCCGTAAACTTCCAGTGCGAAGTAAAAGGTTGTTACAAAACCTTCAAGACGAAGCAGGGGCGCGGCCAACATGTCCGGCACGCGCACCCTGAAGCATATTTGTTCAGTAACTTCGTGTACTGAACAAGAATATAAAACTTTCGATTAATTTGCTTATGTTGTAACGAAATCATTTCTTAACGTTACAATTAAACTGAGAATATACTTGTTCAAAAGCGATCTCAATAACCACACCCGCCCTGACGCCACAAAGTTAGTTCCTATGGCCGCCGTACGTGAAATCAAGTCAAGAAATAGTTCCTTTTTTTTTTTTTTTGCGGTTAAGCAGCGCATTTGCGACATTTCGAGAGAAGCGGTCGTGTTTTATGGTCCTTGTACTAAAGTAAAAAAAAAAAAAAAAAAAATGTAATAAGGTGCACGTTCTCTCGATGTTAAAATCGTTTCATGGGTTCTTTAAACTGAAACTGCAGCCAGAGCTACAAGCGCGAACTAGCCCGCGCTCCTGGCTTTGGGTCATGCACTTCTGGTGCGAGCGCTCGTTCTGCGGAAGAACGCTTCAAAGTAGAGAGCTCTCGCCCACGGATATGACTCTAGGCAAGATTGTGACGGTTTGATACCACCAAGCAGCAAGGCTCGGAACTCCAGTACCCTTGACCTTGCTCGAACTATTGACGTCACGAGCATTGCGTTTCTCGCTTTGAAACGAGGGGCAGAGAGCTCGCACTCCCACGTCATTTCGTCTCTATTTCGCCTTTAAAAAGACGACGCGAGTCTTCGAATAGTAAAGCGCTATAATTGTCATTTTTCAGAACTCAATTCTTGAAGTTTTTTATGGTTCACAGCAAACTCCCAAACTATGAATACCTAATTCCGGCTTAAATAGAAAAAACACAACACTGCAATTTGTCATACGTATTCAAGTTACAGTTACAGTTACTTAAATATAAAAGTAACGCGATACAGTTACAGTTACTGCGTTATAGTATCTTACTTTCAAGATACTATGTTTGTTTTTTTATTAAACTATAAAGACATTTGTGGCAACACATATTGACTACGACTTACATT
>NW_024609835.1:123023017-123260517 GCF_016920785.2 Ixodes scapularis
CGACGCACACACCAACCTAAAACGGCTCCCGAGAGATCGCCTCTCCGCTCGACTCGATAGGCTTCTTAGAGCACAGGGTTACGATACCGGGTTCAAGTGCCCCGTCGTCGGTTGAACACTGCGGCTCCCTTGCGTCAGTTCCGCGCAGTATCCGGATTGCATAAAATAGGATAACAACCCCATAGCCAGCGGCGTAGACTTTCCATTTTCCCGGGGGAGGCGGCCGGCTGAGAGGTTCTCCGGGGGGGGGGGGGGGGGTATGCTTTTCCGCGCAATTGTTTTGACACCGGCAATTATCAGTAGTTTATTTTTTGGGGGGAGGGGGGGGGGGTCATTTTACAGCGTACTAGGAGCTCGTTACATGGCATTTAAACAGCGTCTGGGTAAGGATCATGGCCCCGGGGGGCTCTGCCCCCCCCCCCCCCCGGATGTCACCAGGGGGGGGGGGGGCACGAGCCCCGATGTCTCCCCGTAGTCTACGCCTATGCTCATGGCTCACAACGGCAGCCCGGATACTGCTCCATCAACTGGCTGTCGTATTGCCTCGCGATTTCACCAGTTCACGCCACCGCGAGGTAAACCTAAGCACGAAGGTAAAAGAGACTACGGCGCAAGGTCATCAGGAAGACTGCAATGAAAGACTTCATAAAAGAACGGCATTACACTACAAAGACTGCTCCTTGT
This sequence comes from Ixodes scapularis, assembly GCF_016920785.2. Taxonomy (NCBI): domain Eukaryota; kingdom Metazoa; phylum Arthropoda; class Arachnida; order Ixodida; family Ixodidae; genus Ixodes; species Ixodes scapularis. The sequence goes on from NW_024609835.1 coordinate 123,023,702, forward strand.
CTTAGTATCTTTCTTAACTAAATAAAACTCGTGTTTTTACTAACCGTTCCAGACCAATTTTTACCTTCAAGTCTGGAACAATCAAAGACGCTACACCTCCATCACCGGAACGATTGGAGTCGTCCACCTTCTCCCCACCAAAGGAGTGATTATGTGATTTTTTTCAAGAGGATCGAGCTCAATTTTCTTCGATATTTTGCGGAAGAGCTAATGGAACTGGCCTTGGTCTGAGAAACTTGCGCATCATACGGCAACCGCTGGCCGCTCTTACCCAATTTTCAATATATATATATATATATATATATATATATATATATATATATATATATATATATATATATATTTTCCCAATTTTCAATTGGGAAAATACCCAATTTTCAATATATATATATATATATATATAACGGCCGTGGTTCGGAATGCGCGGCCTAGTTGCTATTAGCTCCAACCTGTTCGTGAAGCATAGGAGAGCGCCTGGCTTAGGAGGCTCTGCCCTTCACTCTCTCCCGGGGGGACATTTTCCCGTCCCTCAGCTCGTTCAGGAACCTATACGTGGCTTGCATATGACGTCATTTCCGATGCCCTCCAGAGAAAAGGGGAAGGAGGAGCTCCCCTCTTAGCAGGATCCTCCTTTGTGCCTCCCGGATTTGCACAGGCGTCGCTATTCTCCTCCCAGAGGATTATAGAAGATTAACCTGTCACTCAAAATTCTTACAAAAGCAGCTTCCCTCTCCTCCTTTTACTTGGTGTTCAAAAGTTTGTGCTGTGACGTCAGTGCAAGGAGCCTATACGTGGCTTGCACATGACTTCATTTCCGATGCCCTCCAGAGAAAAGGGGAAGAAGGAACTCCCCTCTTATCAGGATCCTCTTTTGTGACTCCCGGATTTGCACAGGCGTCGCTATTCTCCTCCCAGAAGATTATAGAAGATTAACCTATCACTCGAAATTCTTACAAAAGCAGCTTCCCTCTCCTCCTTTTACTTGGTGTTCAAAAGTATGTGATGTGACGTCAGTGCAAGGAGCCTATACGTGGCTTGCACATGATGTCATTTCCGATGCCCTCCAGAGAAAAGGGGAAGAAGAAACTCCCTTCTTATCAGGATCCTCTTTTGTGACTCCCGGATTTGCACAGGCGTCGCTATTCTCCTCCCAGATGATTATAGAAGATTAACCTGTCACTCGAAATTCTTACAAAAGCAGCTTCCCTCTCCTCCCTTTACTTGGTGTTCAAATGTGATGTGACGTCAGTGCAAGGAGCCTATACGTGGCTTGCACATGACGTGATTTCCGATGCCCTCCAGAGAAAAGGGGAAGAAGAAACTCCCTTCTTATCAGGATCCTCTTTTGTGACTCCCGGATTTGCACAGGAGTCGCTATTCTCCTCCCAGAAGATTATAGAAGATTAACCTCTCACTCCAAATTCTTACAAAAGCAGCTTCCCTCTCCTCTTTTTACGTGGTGTTCAAAAGCATGCAATGTGACGTCAGCGCTTGGAGCTTATACTCCGTTTCACCTTCAGTCCGAGCGCAGCGGACGCTCGGAGCCATCCCAGCAATCCAGCGTGGAGAGAGTGTCATGTGACCTTGAGCTCCCTGCGTCGCTCTGCCCAACCGGCAGATCACGCGATTTTCTCCCGGCGCTGGATCGGCTGGGATAGCTCGTGGCGTCCACTGCGCTCGGACTGAAGGTGGAACGGAGTATAGTTGTTTTGGGCGATGACACCCACGGGAGGTGGAGGTCAAAGCGCGTTCCCAACTTCGGGAATGGGGGGACTCTTCCCGCGGATGCGAAAGAGATCGGACATTATAATGCAATTAAATGCAAAGGTGCAAGCGAGCTGGACAAGAATGACGAAAATGTCGTAAAGGCCTTCCTTTGCTCTCTCTGGACTGTACTCTCGGCACGGTTTCGACAAAGAAAGAACTTCATTTGGCCTTGTCTGCGAGGGGTGTTTGGGAGAGGGTGCATTTGGTGTTCTAATAAAAACCCTTGTACCCAGTACAAATGCGGTACGTCCTTCTCCTTTCTAGAGAAGCGATCAGTTGTACGGCTGACGTTCGGACCCGACCGTAGCGGTGACATTGAGAGAACTTGCGGGGTGTGAAAGTTGACTTGGCGTCTCCCGATTAGAGAGCGCCGCTGAATCCCTCGGTTATTATTACCGTGACCATCCCACAATCTTCATTCACGCAGAGTTTCATGTCGTTGTCATATCACTTGAAAGTCCTGAAAGCATGTCTATACCCTTGCGAAAACTAATACGTTTGAAATATACCACATTCTAATTTGAGTGTATTTGAAATACAGTTCATAATTTTAAGTACACGAAAAATAGACCGAAAATATAAACTTTTTTTTTCACTTAGTACTAAAATATACTTCTAAAAATCATTTTAAAATACCTTTACTTAAACTACATTTGAAGTTCCCTTTATGCGCTTTGAAATATGTAAATACTAAATTAATAGGCACAAAATACCTTTCACATATATTTCTTGAAATGTTTATTTAATTCATGCAAAATATACTCCAACCCTAGAAAAATGGAGCAATCAAAAATACTTGCAGAATACTCTTAAAATACCTGAAAATCGTAAATACTGTTGTGTTATAATCTAAGTACCTTTTGACTGCAATACTTTGGTAGTTTGACTTAAACTACCGAAATATTGAAAAGCTTTCCTTCTAGAAGTTCACTTCAAGCAGATATGGGGTACACTGAAGCGCCTAAATACAACATTTGATTAGTTTGTCAACTGAATTGCGGAGCATCGCACTGATAAATCAGCCCAGTTTATGTTATTGTTTCCTTTTTTTCTATTAAGAACACACCTGATCAGTTCCTTGCACACCAATCACAAACGGGGTTCGGGAACTACGACCACAACTTTTGCTGATGCTGGAAAGCTTCAGCAGGTGCTGTAAACAGATACGTTTGGCTTGGTTTTGTTAGCACAATGTTATTTCACTGAACGTGTATACTCACCATTGTACGTGATGCGAATAGTGACTTTAATATAGTGATATTAACTACCATATTAAATAGTCAACTACAAAAATGGAAAGGCAAAACAACTACTGGAAAATATTTTTTTTTCGCGGGCTCAATATTTCGCGATTTAGGTCAAAGTTGGAGTTTCGGAATAATTCGCAAATTCTAATTTTCGCGACGCGCTGGGATCGCAATATAGATTTTAATGTTTTTACATTTTGCCGGAATTGTTCACGGGACCTATTTTTCGGAATTGTAGGTGATTCGCGAACTTTGCGAGAATTAGGTCCTCACGAAAATAAAGTCGTTTACAGTATTTTAAAGTGAAGATACTGCCTTGATTCGCTTTGTCCTGAGTGTTGCTACGCAAAGAAGCAATAACATGTATTTTATGAGCCGTTTGTGTGGATATTGTTGTAAGGACTGCGCCGAATTGTTATTAGTTGTACCAATGCCTTTTACTAAGAGATATCGTCCACGAACTTCAAAACACTGTTTCCCCTTTGACAGACTCCCGAGGAGAAGATCGAATACTTGGAACCTTGATAAGCGCAGAGGTGGTCACCGAAAAAATGATTACCATCAATATGTAGGCTATATAAGGCTCTAGAGCAGTCATCGGGACTGTGAATGAGCTGTTCAGTGCGTCATGGTGTTTGTGTTTGTGTTCGTTTCTAATGTAGCTTTGTCAGATGTATTTAGTAGTGCCTTCAAATACCACAGGGACACCATTTACTGACAAAATCGAAAATAAAAAAAAAATTGTGTAACCGATTTTTAATCAACAAATGGCATCTTGAGTGTGAAGGGATAATATTTTTGGTATATTTAAAATATTTTTTGATACATATTTATAATGTATTTTGAATACCTTACGCGCGTATTTCGAATGCGGCCAAAATAATACAGAATAAATACAAAATGAATATTCGTACTAATTATATTTCAACTTCGTTTGAAGTACGGCCTCTTTTTGCTAAGGGTAGCAGTATGGGAAGTCTCCAATTATTGACCACTTGGATATAATGACGCTTGACTTGCCCATTATACCGCATCTCCACTTGAACCATTCCCTCTGGAACAATTCAAAGTAGCACAAAGTGGGTTTCAAAAGAGGGCCGACGAGGACGCACGTGGGCAGCCCAACGTGCGTCCCACGTCGGTTTTGAACCTCTCTGGCAGTTGTCGGCCCCACTTGGGCTTCCCTCGTGGGACCCTCAGCGGGCCTATTTAGGCAGTCCACCTCGGCTTTCCCCATGGGACCTACAGGCGGCCCACTGGGACAGCCCACATGGGTTGCCATGGTAATACCCATCAACGTCCGTTTGCTAGAAGCGGGTAAACTTTAAGCGCGGTAAACTTTAATCCCATTTCCCCATGAGGGGGAATTTCAGGTCACGTGACCGGCAGAGTAATGACGGCGGGGAAACATGGCGGTGAACCTGCGAGCAAGCACCGCTCGCTTTCGAACTAATATGTCATAAAAGCTTTTTTATCGACCGCGTTAGTCAGCAATGAAAGGTGCGCAGGATGCTTTCGCTTTGCCTTTTCTCACTTAAATCACAAAGCATGAATAATGACCTCGCCGCATTTTTTTAGATAGTCTTTCGACTCTGGCCACTCCTAAGCCTAATTGAACGCGATAATTGTCGGCACGGCAAAGTCTTTGTAATACTATAGAGTGGATCGCCGTGCACGCAAAAGCAGACAGCGTCACCTTTGATTAAATTTCCCAAGCAACAAGGTGCATGCTACACGCACTGCACGTGCTGGCGTCCGCAGCAGTAACTGTACTCAAGCAAACGCCTAAAACAAATCTTGTCATGCACGCGAATTCGGGAAAGCCTTATTATGATTTGTAACTTCCAAACTCTTATACGGCGAAGGTCAGCGCGCACGGAGCGTAGAATTACACTCTCAGCATTCTCCTCGATGCTTGGCTAATTTAATAATAAGTCTATTTTCACTGGAGCCGAATTACACGGTTCCCAATTTATGATGGTGTTATATATAGGGTACTTCTTAGAAATCCATCCCGGCTTTTCGAACCACAAAAATGACTTAGACATCGCGGAGAGCTCAAACTTTTTCAGAACGTAACCCCAGCCGTTTGAGCAAGATGTCAAACTTTCAGCAGCAACCGTTATCTAATTCAAAAGGCATAAGTAATTTTGTGAAATTTTGAATGGTAAAATGGGGCCCATTTTCGCCCGTTTTTGGTTTCTTGCGCCCTATAGCACCATGTATTCGAGAGCTCCGTCGGCCGACATTTTTCCAATTAAATAAGATAACTGTTGGTGATGAAACTTTGGCATCTTGCTTGAAAGGCTGGGGCTTAGATGCTGGCCAAACATGCTGCTGTTTTGCCGGCCGCCTTTCACTCCTCACTTTTTCCTCGTCGTTTGTAGGTCTGAACTTCGTCGTCCTCTTTCAAACTCGGAAGGAAATTTTAACGAGGATTGTTTTCAATTTAGGCAACCAAACATTTAGAAAATCTTCCATACATGAGTCAATTAACACTGAATTAACAAAAAAGGGTGTCTGTAGTCCTCCCTAAACGAAGGAACGGTCTTGTAACCTATGTTCCTTCAGAAAGGAAGAAAGTTTCGTCCCTGAAGAAGGGGAGCAAAGTTCCTCCGTTGCCTGCATCTCATTATGGCGGCCCCGAATCAAGCGAATCGAGCTAAATAAGGCTTAACGAGGACGCTACGTTTCTTATACGGCACGAGAGGAGCAGCAGATAAAATCGTAACACGAGCTTTCCGACGACTGTGTTTTTTTCCGAAGCCAGCTTCCCCCCAGCAGGTAAAGAAACCTGCGTTTCAAAAGCAGTAACTCAGTCTTCTCGTCGTCAGCACTGCGATGTTAAAGGGAGACAACCGATACCCAGTTCGCGCACTTTACGTCTTACCTTTGCTATTCCTCGAGTCACAATTCCTTCGTCAACCACACATTACGGAGAAATGGTAAACCGATTCGCGAAACCAAAAGCCGCTCTCAAAAGAACAAACTCGAATCCACTGTTGCGCACGGTAACCACAATTTATCGCATAGCGTGAAAGAAGGTGAAAGCGCTTGCCACCAGATGCCAGGGTCAAGCAGAGTAATTACAAGTAACAAGGCTAGGTGGCGCTAGGTGCCGCCCAAATCATGTTCCACAAAAAATAATTTATTATTCTAACGCCAGCAATGCGCTTCGGGAACCATTATTATACAGACATATAGACACATTACGCATACTACAAACATTAGCTGAATGTATACATTGAGCGCATACAGTTACACGATATATACAAACATCAATACAACAGCACACGAACCCGATCACTACTTCCGAGCTCTCCATTTCCGTCTTTTATACTGGTCATTTTCAACGTACATTCCGTACGTTGAAAAGGTTTATTGCTTAGGCTTTCTCGGTGACCACCTAAGCAATAAACAATATTCCCAGCATGGTGATTTTTTTTAGAAATGTCATACCTCTGAGATTATATTAAACGGCTCAGGGGATGAATCTCTTAGTAAAAGGTAAACGCTCATGCTTTAATTATTTGAAAGCCAATTAATCAAGCCGCTTTAATGCGGTTCCAAGCCATGTGTTTGTTTTCCCCCATGGCCGGTCGTAGCCAGTATTTCTATTCTAGTGTTTGTTTTTCTATTTGTGCTGTTCGCGTACGGCTGAAATGGTCGTCTTGGATTAATCTTGTAAATATATCAGCTTGAACTTTATAATTAAACTAGAACACGAATAACGAACAGACAGGATAGGACACACAACTGACTACCAACGATGTTTTAGTGTAAACTTGCGCGTTTCCTCTTTCATTTAGAGTCCCGAGTAGAGCACGATAAACCTATTATATAAATTACCCTATTCCACTAATAAAGATCACTACCGATATTTACACTTATACAAAAATGTACAAAGCGTTTACACAGAATTCCCTAAAATTATTATTTTTTTTTAAACTAACCCGCCACAAGCTTGTGCTGTTGTTGTGTGGGGTGTGACATTTCGTATACTCTGTTTCATACTTAGTTTGCAACGTTGCCAAAGCTACTGGCGCGAGCATGGGGCTTGATCTCGTTGATCATTTGCACGCGTTCTCGCGCAAACAAAACCATAGATGAAGCCACGCGCTCGCTCCAGCAGCTTTGACAGCGTTGCACGCCAAGTATGAAACAGAGTATAGGTATTGTCTTTCTTTTTTGTGAACGGTGATTGATGGGGTTCTGACGCAATCCTTCGCGTGATCCTCGATAGCGAGCGCTTCGAGCATTTCGCGTCATTTTTGTTTCTGGCAAGAATGGTGGTGCTGTTAAAATCTGCACTGCACGGGCATATCCTCCAACGAGCGTCCAGATGTCCTGCCGCTGTTCCTTTTCGAGAACGCTGCATGCTCGCCGGCTCTTTCGTTGATACATGGGCCTGCTTGGCCGATGTAGCATTTCCCAGAAGAAAGGGGAATGTGAAACACCACTCCTGTTGCGCATGGGAGATACTGCGTTCTGTGGGCCGTGTTGCAGGATTTTTCTTTCTTTTTCGGTTCACTTCACTGCACATGAAGTAGGCTTTGTTGGGCGCGGAGCATACTACTTGAACGTCATTTCTTGCGGCAATGTTTTTCAATTTGTGCGTACTCCCGTGAATGTAAGGTAGCACCGTGATCTTTCTTCGAGTTTTGTCTGCGTTTCCGTTTTCCGGCCTTGTACGCTTCAAGATTTTGCAGATGCTCTCACAGACGGATACTATGATACTAGTTGGATATCCCTAACCTCGTTACATCTGTTTTTCAAAACTTTGCCTTATTTGATGTTCACTCGATTTGTGTAAGGCAGAGATTAGAGCCGTGCTTGCGACACTTCTCTTGGTTTTTCTGCAGTGTCCAAATGTGAACGGCAGAAACCGTTTTGCTGACCGGGTTTCGTACCTCCAGCACACGCGTCCTTGATTGAAAGTCAGAGTGAGGTCTAGGAATTTAATATTTTTGTCGACAGGTGATCCATAATTGAAAACCAAGTCAAGGAAACTCTCTTTGAAGCATCCAAGAACTGTATTTCTGTATCCGCTTATCTTGTCATCTACTTCCGCAGCACTTAGTATTAAGAAGTCGTTTACATATCGAAAATCGCCTTGACGCTTGTATGTTTCAAGTTGTTTTCGATGATCTCGCCGCATGCCGCCAGGTACAGATCACATAGCTGCGGCGCCACCCGAGATCCAATACATACTCCGCTTTTTTGCATTATTTGTTGGTCTTAATATACTACCACAGTCAAGTTTAGATATACACCTAATAGTTTTTAAAAGTTGTCTACATTTATTCCTGCGGCGTTCTGAAAAGCTGTGGTGCCTTGCTTCTCAATGGTAGAGCAGAGAATTACCATCAGGTTTGTGTGCGGAATCGAATAGTACATGTCTTGAATATCTATTGAAAATCCAGATGTGACACCGGCTCCATTTTCTTGAAAATACGTAATTAATTGTTCCGAATTCTTGATTTTGTATGGATTATCCGATTGTATCAAGGGTAGGCGATTAGATAGAAATGCCGACAGATTGATTTGCCAGGTTTCTTTTACCGACAAAATGTCCCGAAACGGCATGCCCTCTTTGTGTGTTTTCACAGAGAAAAAAAAAAAAACTTGCAGTTGTCTTTTTTTTTTGTTTTTCTTATTTTTGTGCAGTGACTGTTCAGGTTGTTATTATCAAGGGGCTTTAGAACTACCATAGCCTCCTCTATACGGAGAAAGCCTGGCACATCGACGACGGAGCCATAGAGCGCGCGGCCGCAGGAAAAAGGAGAGGAGGAGCGCGCCGAACGGTGACAAATATGGTAGCGCAGAGCAGAAAGGGCAGACATAGACAGCGAGCGCTTGGGTCGTGAGCGGCCGCTCCCTGAACCACGCTTGTTTTTTGTGTTTTCGTCACCGTTGTTTTCGTACTCCGGGAGAAACGGGCGCGGCGATTCGAAAGGGCGCAGGGAGAAACGGGAAAGGGTGGACGTTGAGTTTCTCCTCTCCACGATAACGACAAAAAAGGAAAAAAAAAAAAAGATTGTTTCTGCGTTTGGCCGCTCGCTCTTTTGTGGCGCTAGCGGGCAAGGTTCTCTCCGCTCCCGTTTCTCCGCCCCTCCTTTCCCATTTACGGCGGCCGTCTTTTCACGCGACGCGCCAGGCTTTCTCCGTATAGAGGAGGCTATGGAACTACTTGTTTAGCTTTTTTTCTTTCTTTTTGCGTCCAAGTCAATGAAGTTCTTTGAATTGGCTGCAGAAGCTTTCTCTTTGTGTGTGGCTGAATCTAGGACATCAAACCCGCCTTCTTTTGTCGGAAACGCATAAATTAAGATCTTTGCTAATTAGCTCCTGTATTATGGGACGAAAGCTCATACCTGCTGTTCCTGAGCTTCTTTGGCTCGCGATGCAGTCGATTCCCTCGTTGATTATCTGAGCAGCGTTTTCAGCATCAGCCTTGGATGCAATATTTCTGACAAGGGCCACCTTGTCAATGACTTGCAGCCGAGGTGGCAAAGCAAATTCTGGTCCTTGTTCAAGTAATTTTTTTGCCTTATCTGAGATGGTGACGTCTCCACTAACCTGTCTTACGCAGCAAGCTCAAGTACTTATCCTGCTCGGATATTTTCTAAGTTTCGTTGTGCGAAGACCATGAAAAAGTGCAAGGAGGTGGTCGCCAACGTGTACACGAATACAAGAACGCGTTTCCCGGAGAAGTCGGTCATGAAATTCTGGAGACGGTCAGTAACGACACCGGAGTGTGCGCCCGTACTGCCGTGAAGTACAAGGCGCAGTGTCTATCTGGCAAGGTGGCGTCCCCGAAGCGAAGACCTCGCAATGTAGAAGTTTTGAGCACGAGACCGTCAAGCATGCCGAATTCACACACAACGCCATTCGCCTGAAGGTGCATCGCAAGTACCCCGAGAGGTGGGTGGATTCCTACCCTTGACATCTATTTCAAAATAAACTGTACAGGCCACAACTATTTTCGATTAACGTCCTATTATAAAGTTTGGGACAAGCCTGCTATCAGTGCGATTCCTCATTCCACGCTGCACGAAAGAAAAAATATAACTCGGTGCTAAAGGCCAATAACACTAGCAAAGCGGCAGAGCAGATGGTAGAAATGTGGCCTCTCGGTGACTTATAAATAAAAAGCATAGAGAAATAAGAAACTGAAATATGCAGTTTGGCAATGCGCACATTCTTGCACAAAAAATATGTCTACAAAAGAAAAAGGAACAAAAAAACTTTGCGCGTTTGTGGGTTCGAACCAGTGCCGCCGAGACGTCCATATCGCCCGAGCAGCGCAACCACTCGTCCACGAAACGCGCGGAGGAACACAGTTTTTTTCTGTATTTTCATGCGCACCACTTCAGTGCCTTTGACAGCTTTGCACGCTATGTATGACAAGGAGTATAAGTGCCCATTTTGAGAGCCACATTGCGAGTTGAAGCAACGCCGAAGGCTCGCGTCTCGCAGCGCCGCCTGTTGAATAACTATTCGAAGAGTTTGCACACTTTGAAGGTAAGCGCGTTCACACCGAAGAGCTCTCTTTACAACGCCTACACAGACACACAGAGCTCACAATTTAAGGGGGGCACTGAGGTTTTAAGAGCCACTGATCGTAGTAATCGCATTCCAAAGACGCCGCGTTGTCGTAGATTTTTGTTTTCACCAGCTAGCTCCTGTAGGGATGAGTCCAAGGCTGGGGGGATTCATCGCCGCAAACGTAAAGGAACCAAGCAAACGACGTGAGGCCCGCGGACGCGGTTCGTGGGAGACGACGACGTCCAAGCCACGATCCGAGCAGCCCTAGTTGCAGCCTTGCTTCCGAGAAGACTGCATATTCTTTCCAGCGGGCACACAATACTTAGATAGCATGCTTGCGGCTGATGTGGATTGCAGGAGGTGGATAACAGGACAATTAATGCACAGAAAATAGGTTAAGCACGACACAGAGCACGCACAGAGAACGATTGTCGCCGCCATGTTGAAATAAAACGATGCTGAACCAGGCCAACCTACAGTTTAGCACACAACGAAGCTGAGACAGACCAAGCTTCAGTTTAGTAGACAACCAACATACTTCATCACAAAGAATTAAATAAATGTTAAAACAAAATTTTTTACGTTTAAAAGTTCTAATGTATGTCGACTAAAACAGGAACATTCACGTTGCATCAAATGGGTTTCGCCGTAACCACAGCCGTCAGAACCAGCGAACGTCGCCGTATCACCATCGCCACCGTAACCAAAATCAAAAACAAAGCAAGCTCCAAACTTTCAGGTGGTTTCAGGCCTTTATGCTTTCGAAGAAACATCGAAGAACGTTCTTCAAAAAAAAAAAAAAAAAAAAACGTGTCCCAGGTGCCGGCATGCCCATGGAACCAGCTGTGGTTTCGAGTCTACTTGGTCAGTACTCGCCCATTCGTTTTACTTTTTCAGTGCTTTCTTTTCGGAGCGTTTGTGACTTGCCCTTGTGTGTGCGTGCAGGAAGTGTGAAGGCGAACGTGTGCGCCTCCCTGTTGCACACGTGCTTTCCGCATTGGATGACCTTCGAGCTTTTCCCAAAGAAGTCCCTGAACCGACCTGTCACTAAGCGTGCAGTCAGATTGCGGGAACGCAAACAGAGGCGAAGGTCCCACCGAAGCCGGCGGGGGGGGGGGGGGGGGGGGGGGGGGCACTTTGTAAGTGTGTCGGGGGCTTTATCTCGTGGATCGGTGGACAAGACGAGTTCTACAAATCGGGTGGCATTTTGGTACCACCTAACTAGGCGGTGTGTTTCGCGGAACCCATGACTGCTAAAGGTGCCCGTTACGTGCTAGCGCTCATATTTGCACTCCGTTTGCTTTCACTACAGGGGGTTCGAATTCAGGTTTGATTCTCTGTATTGATGATGTTGCTTGCGACGAGTATAAAGAGTTCTTTTCTTACTAGGGCACGGACTTTCATACAAAATGCTGTATATGTTTCACTTATTTGCTAGCCCTCTGGCTGTAGTTCATTGTGAAGGTTGTGGGAAAAAACGCGCATTAAGTAGTTACAAAAAAAATAATATATATATATATATATATATATATATATATATATATATATATATATATATATATATATATATATATATAATGTAGTGTCGATTACCGTCCGACGGCACTCTTGCAGAACGTTCACGTGCCGTGCAATGGCACTCCACTCACGCCTTCATGTGCCGTCCGAATGTCTAGTGTAAAGCGAATTGTCAAAACGAGTTTTTAGAAGTTGTAGCGTAGCTCGCCTCATAGGCAGCGGACCCGGGTTCGATCCACAGTGTGGGCTTACTTTTTTAAATCTTTTTCTCGAACATTTTGTTTCGTCGAGGCAATTGGCGATATTTACTTTTTTTTTTTTTTTTTTTTTTATTATTAACACTGAAAGGAAAAGATGGATGTTGTCGACGAAAATTTGTTTAACAAAATGGTATAGGCATTCCTTTCCGGAGGTACTAGGGGGACAGCGGGGCTTGGTATGTGACAGAGGGGCTAGACGCTGCGAAGCGGCATGTGCAACGGAGCCAAGTAGGCTAATAGTTTTGTAATTAGGAGCCGCATACTATCGCCGCGAGGCTGTATGATTGTTGGCGGGGGGTTGGTTAACGACCTCCCCAGGGATACACGTGCTGTTCGACTTTCTTTCGGACGGCACTTGTAGGCGCGGGTGGAGTGCCGTCGGACGGCACTGTAGACAGCCAAAAAAACAACAGAAAACGACGTGTTTCGAACAACTTTCTTGAAGAGAGTATGAACTGATTTTTGAACTACTTCCTCCTCAGCTTTCCTCCTCAGTACATAAGCAAAGTGAGAAATCATGTGGTCGTATCTCAATGAAACCCGAAGTTCTGCCAGCAGTCTGAAAGCCGGCATGGACAAAGCCCTACATAAAATTCACACTTCACATTTTTGCTAGCGCCGACAACCCTGAAGGGAGCGACGAGACAAGCGATGGCGACCCTTTTTGCTATCGCTCAGCCGCACGACGAGGCACACTGCATGAAAGCGAGAGGAGCAAGCGATCAATGCAATGAGTGATGTTTTCTAGAAATTCAAGAACGGAGCAGCGTTACAAGCGACAGTGAGAAATCTCCGTCGCTGTCGCCGATGCTCGTCTCGCTGCTCGGTAAATCGCTTACACCTGGTCCAGCCGTAATTGTCTGAAAGCAAGAGACACGTGCCACGAGTGAGGGCTGGGCTGTCGCTCACTTTCAGGTGCGTCTCATTTCAGGGCCACACTGCCATTCGCTTCAAAGTGCTGCACGGGCCTCCTGCTCAGGCGTTTTGATGCTACTTACGAAACTATAGCACAAACTCATCAAGGGGTTTTAGGCGGGGTTAGCCATCCGGTGTGTTTGCCGCACCATTCTTTTCGGTGCCTCGACAGTCTATAATCACTTCACAGTCCCAAGTCGGGACGCCATGACGACAGCGGCACTTGTGCCTGCTTGTTTTATTCACCAGAGGTTTGAAGACCAACTGCAGACTTTCTACAGCATGACACTTTCGGTTTTGTAACATCATTGTTGCTCCCTTGGGACAACTCTTAGTACATGGGAGGAACAGGATGGCAATTTCACCAGTGGGGAATACGTCCAGGCAGTATACCTGTACTAAAACTAGCTTGAGCACCTGTTTATTTATGATTATCTTTACACTTGCAGCGTTACCTCGAAGGCGGGGTTTCCGTACCAGAAGAAAAATTTGACTGGGCGATAGGTAAGGCCAAGTTTGACTCGCGCTGCTGATCCTGTTGGCCCGGTGCCTCTGCAAGGGCGAGGACCTGGTCAATAGGAGTGTGACAATCCAACCTTCAAGGCGTGACAAAGTATGGCGCTGTGGGAAGGAAGCCCATTACACCTGCCAGAGTGGATGCAATTGCAGGTGCGTGCCTTGCTGCATGTCCACCTACCCGGCTCGAAACTATGCAGCAATTGGCAGGTTCAGCATCGTGCATTATATAGGGTCTATAGACTATACGCGAAATAGCTCGTGGGTATCATCATCATGCCGCTCGGAGACGGCATGTGGTGGGTTTTGCTATCTTGAATGTGCAAATGGCACTATACCTCGTCTTGCCCCAGCATGAACTAACTGCGAAAGCTGTGCAAGCACAAGCGGGTAGCCTTGACTGAAGGATGGAGCTGCAGTATGTGTGCGTCCACAGGTTTCCAAAGTCAACAGCAGAAGCTTCCGAGGGTGTCCCGAGCATGCACCAGAAACTTCGGCAGGATGCATGGGCACTGGTATCTTGGAAGCACTTTCCAAGATTCAAAGAAAATGAACACAGTTGGCAAAAACATGAGTCTTAAGGCCCGTTCACACTCTTGAAACTAAGTACGACCGAGGGAGACAAGGTCTGTTAAAACTTCTTAAAATTTCTTAGGACGGGGGAACACACTGGCATTCTGGCGCCATCTATGCGGTGACCCTGGAACTGCATTTTACAAGAGCGAAGGTTTGGCGGGATTTCCGAGGTAAAACGTGCGTAATACCTATAAGAAAGGCTGTTTATAACGTTGACAAAAGCTTTTCGAGCCATGAAAGAATGGATAATGCGCAAGAGAAATAGTAAATATCGCGGACCGCGAAGTTTACACTGCTATCCACTAGATGGCGCCAGTGTGTCCTCTCGTAAGCCCATTGCTGTTTGAGGCGAGGACGGGTGTTCTGCGAACCAGAACATACAGAGTGAAGTACCAGGAAATTGATACAGAGTGCACTGCTTGTGGAGAGGAGGACGAGACGGCTGAGCACCTGATACTTTACTGTAAAGGGCTTCACCCTATGCCTACCGAAGACAACATAAATTTAAAAAGTCATTGGGTTTTAGGGACAGCGAAGGGAGAGTGGATTTCAAGACTGTAGAGATTACCAAGCAAAGATTAAGTGAATGGTGGCAGAAATCGAGAGAAAACTAGGTATTTTCTTATTCACTGATGGCAAGGGGGTTTCATAGCCTCACTTTCTTTGCACTGCGGAGTGGATATAGATTTCACATTTAAATATTCTAAGCTTATATGGTAAAACAAAATGGCTAGGTGGCGTAAGCTACCGCCCGATCCAAAGGGCTCAGCCGTATTCATCCATCCATTTATCCGTAAGAGGTTTTTAGGAACCCAGTTTTAAGAGGTCGCAAAAGTGCGAACGGGCCTTTAGAGAACCATGCAGTGAACGGAAAACTTAAAAGTTCATGCGTTCTTGGCATTCAATACACTGTTCATCAGGTTGTCGGCAGGCCTCTTTACGATGTATAATTCGTGCATTACTTTGGTATTTGTTGATTTTTCTGGAAACTGGTGCCATCAGGCACGGGCATAGAGAATGGTAACTATATTCGTGCATCGGTAGAACTTTTTTGTTATTTTATTTTAAAGCTTGCAACTTAGTTTTGAGAGAACGTCGTGGTTCCCATGGCGAAGTTGCAAACATTAAATTATCGCGCTCACAACCAGTCCAACGTCAGAACTAATGCCAAGGCATCTAAAAAAATTAGTGTGACCAGAAACAATGTAATTTATTATGTTGTCAAGCTAGGCCTCGCAAATGTTAGCCGAATTGGATCCACTAATACTCACCCATGTAGGAGGGTGTCTTTAGTGCCCATGCTTGTTATTTATTTAGACCTTGAACATGATTCATTACTACGGAGGACTTGCATTACGAATGAGTCTTCTAGTGTGTTCCTGTTAACAAACCACTGTATTAGGTGAATAGAAAATATGAGTGAAGAAGCGAACTTCGGTCTATAATGGCAAGTAGGTTCATATGGAATCATTTTTTGCTTCAGTGGAGGCTCAAGTATGCACGACACTGAAGGGATTCTCCTTTCAGTCGACGGAGACAAGGGTACCACAAGAGCCAGCGAGGGAAAGAGGACAGGACCTCTTGGTGTCAACGCCTTGCCGTCTGCGTGGCTGTGCCCCGAACCGCGCAGTTTCTGCCGAGGTAAACATTTAGGCCATTTTAAAGTTTTGCGGATAAAAAGAAAACATGACTCACTTGCATGCCAAGCTGTAAACAATCCAATGCAGCACTGAAATTTGCAAGTTGCAGATAATGCCACAGGTAGGATAGATAACCTCTACATTCTCAGAGTTCTGTGGACTAAGGGCTGCCCAAAGATTACACAGCAGGATGGCACCCCGCTACCTAGCACCAGGATGTGTCGTACCATAGCCTCCTTTATATTGACAAAACCTGGCAGATTGCCATGAGAAGCGTTCGCCGAAATGGAAAAGAGTCGCCGCAGCGGACGCGAAACACGAAAGAAGTATGTTTTGGGTCCTCGCCACTGCAAAAGCTGTGTGGTCACGTCCAGGTTCCCCCAGAAATGGCTCTTTAATGCTCTGTGCTACCAAATCCTCACGCTCCAAATCTCTCACCAGGCACTCTGTGACTCCATCGTCGAACTGGCAGGCTTTGCGAGTATAGCGGTGCTATGGTCATACTCTAATCTACTTTATTCCTTTTTTTTTTGCAAGGGGAGAGCATCGTCTTGTTTGCATTCTTAAATAAGAGGGTTAGACTGTTATGATTAAATTGGTACGGACAACCACTAACAAGGTCTGTTTGCTGTCGTCGAGGCCTACGCTGTTCGTATCAATGCCGGTCCTCGCAAAAGAAAACAAGATAGGGGAAGGGACAAGAGCGGGGTCAAGCCGTTCCGTTTGCGCGGTCGATGTAACTACTCATGTTAAAGATAAATCACATGTAACTATGGTTGTTTAAGATTAATCTGTTTCGCTATGGCAATCTGTGAACATAATTTTTTTAAAGCTGGAGACCAAGTGAGGTAAGTAACACCCGCTGTCTTCTCAACTGGTTATTTCAATATTTTATTAGGAATTCATGGCCATGACTTAAAACAAACCAAAGACCAGATTCGGGCTCATATTCGAAGGCGGTTCTTTCCTGCCAAACTTCAGTAGCATTTATCTAAGCAAAGATGATAAACAAATTACTATTAATTTTGGTGTACCGCCATTTCTGCACGCAAAAGATGTCTATATCGGTGCAGCACACGAAAAGTTATAGGATACTTTGTAATGCAGAGATGCATTGTTTTGTTACTCAGATGGAAAATTGTGATGACTACTACCTTGTTAGGCCTTGTACATGAAGTGTTCCCTCACATGCACACCGATGTTAAAGCAAGCTTTTAGCCCTTTCGAAATTCCATCGTGGCTTGTTTTCGTTACAACTAAAAAGAAAGTACGATAAGACAGGGACGAGAAAGGAAGAAACAAGTGCTCACTACCAACCAGTTTATTCAGAAAAAAATGTCTTCCCTTCCTTCCTTGTCCCTGCCTTAATGTACTCTTTTTTCATTGCAGCAACGAAGCAGCTTGCTCAGCAAAGAATTTTTATAATGCTTTCTTTGACTGTACTAGACACTCTCAGTAGATAAGCCCCAGGCTT
Source organism: Ixodes scapularis (assembly GCF_016920785.2). NCBI lineage: Eukaryota > Metazoa > Arthropoda > Arachnida > Ixodida > Ixodidae > Ixodes > Ixodes scapularis. The sequence continues at coordinate 123,041,160 of NW_024609835.1, forward strand.
GCACCTAGCTTATGCAGGATGCTGCAGAACAGGTACAGCGAGACTTAGTACCCTCCCCTCTTTCATCAGTAAGGACCGTGCCCCTTGTGCTTCAAGAGCTCTCAGTGCAGTTACTGATTTATTACTTACGTTCCCTTTAAGCCTTAAATTGATATTCTTTTAAAAGAAAACGTAGACAATAGCAGCAGTAGCCTCCCCCACCCCTCCACTCTTTATCTCTCTCCGAGGTAATATTTTAGGTTCCTCCTGATAGCTAAAATAATTTTGAATGCAATGGTCTGCATTTTGTGGTTTCCATCTGTAACCTGATACATCATCAGGGTGTCTACTAACCTGAAATTCTCAGGGAAATCATCGAAAGTTGGCTTCACCAGGGAAAATGACCAGTGAAAATGGAACGGCGATGCGGAACAAAGCTTGAAGGTGGCGCATTAATTGGCGCGACTATGCTGAATAACGTTTCCAAATTATGATCCTTCGACCCAGAAGTGCTCAGGAAGTTTTTATCAAAGTAGTCAAGGGAAATTCTAGAAAAGTCAGGAAATTTGAAATCAGTAATTTGGTAGACACCCTGATGCGCTGGTTCCTCCGTACGAAACACTTCACAATCAAGTTAGAATTGGGGAAAGCGAAATATAGAACGGCAGCAACGGGCGTCTGCCTCACTTGCCTTCACTCTGCTGCACAGACTTCCCATCTATGACACTGCGGGCACTTAACATGTCCTCGACAATTTTACTTGGCTCACCTACAACTTCGTCTGACTTGCAGAACTTATTTCGTATCATTGTTTTTTTTCCCAGGACCCAGTAAATTCTTTCGGGAACCCGACGTTACTTTTCACACGAAAGCACCCATGAGATCTGGCAGCATGTGCGTTGTCTGCGAGGACCTATGAATCGACGTCCTGGACTTTTCAGCAGAAATCTCTCGGGAATTAGCCATGTACTGAGCGTATTGAAAGGTCAGTATGTGGGGGGGAATCGACGAAGCACACTTTTTGCGCTTGAGCACCTTATGGGTAAAAAAATACAAAGATTTTGGTAAGAGCTGCGAAAATTGTGACAGCACTCGGAGCACATTCCTAGAACAAGGAAAAAGAATTACCAATAACGGTCACTGCTTTAATGTTTTCCATATGTATTTGGTGAATATTCCAGCTATAATACAAATGTTTGTGTGTTCCATTGTGTATCCAAACTTCTGTTAGATTTGTTTTGTGTATCTGGTGATCTGAGGATCCAAACAATAAAAGAAGAAACTGCAGAAAGAAAAACAAAGTACTAAAAAAACAGCAAGTATGTAAACCAAGCCTTTAGGAAACTTATTGTAATTAATTTTTATTCTAATTTAATCCTTCAACACCAATCAGGCAAAGCAAGCCTTCACAAAACTTGTCATTGGAATTTATTTTCATTATTGTCTAAGAATGAAACCAGTTTTATGTATTAGTATTATTTATTATGATGTTATTTGTTTAGGTATTGTGATAAAACAGCTGTGATAAGCCGAAGCAGGCTTTTGAGCCAATATGTATCACATTAGTTCCTAATAAAGTAATTGTTTTAAATACTTGTGGCTTGATTTGCAGTACCTGCATGGCAGGACTCATGAAGTTGCATGTGCAAAAATGGCAGTGATATGAGCTGAGACAAAACAGCTATCTTTATTGCTAAATTTGAAGATTCCTGCAATTTATTGCCAGCCACCTGTCCACTCAAAGCAGGCATGAAGCAAGAGAACATGCTGGTTCACACCAGCTCTTGCCAATAGTCCAGACATGTTATAAAGAACATACACAATATATTGTAAATGATAAGTGTAATCAAACTAATAGAAAGTTAAGCTGCTGATTAAAAAAAACTTTTACTTTTTTGTGGTGTGTAATTCCAATGTAACAAAAAAATGCTGTCCTGAAAGCTTCTGTTTTGTTTCATGATAAATTTTAGAGCAGCATTCAGTTCAGCATCGTTAAGACCATCATCATTAATTTCTCCATGTTTCATTAAAGGAAATTGTAAGATATTAGTTCTGCATTTCGACGTTTACACTTGCAGACAATTGATGTTACCGCTTCTTTTAGTTGGAATCGAAGTTTCCATATCAACTTTTATACTTTTACCCAGTTGATGTTACTATCCTTTTTTAGGGAAATTCAGATTGAACCTTGCAGGGGGCAAGGGGTCTCCTAACGATCACAATGCCTCCCTTTGTTCAACTAACTGACACTTGACTAGGGCTGCTATACTCCACACAAAGTGAGAGTCAGCACTGACTATCTTTCGGAGAGTCGTTCATACACTCCCATGACTCTTTTGCGACAGGAGTCGGGGGACTCACAACTATTGTTACAGAGTCACGGGTATTACCAGGAAGAAGTCCTGTGACTTTTTCTCCGTTGGACAGGAGTCGTTAAAGAGTCGCAGTTCACTAAGTCACCTGGAGTCGCCCATACACTACCGTGACCCCAGCGAGATGAGAGTCGCAGGGCTGTTTTTTTAAATAAGAGTCAAGTGACTCTACAAACTGGAGTCGTGGAGGAGTCAAATCTGTAGCGCGCAGATACCTCCCAAAGAGAGTCATAATGACTCTTTTCTTTTTTTAAGAGTGGTTTATCACAGTCCCTTTTCTTGCGGGAAATGCTACATCGGCCAAACGGGCCGATGTATTAATAACAGTGCTCGCGAGCATGCAGCGTATCTAAAAGGAGCAGCGGCAGGACATCTGGCAACTCATTCGAAGACATGCCAGTGCAGTGTAGATTTGAACAGCAGCACCATTCTTGCCAGAAACAACGATCGTCATGCACGGGAATCGCTCGAGGCGCTCGCTATCCAGGAGCACGTGAAGGATTGCGTCAGCGCATTATCAATCACCGTTCACAAAAAGAAAGACAATACCTACGAAATTTTACGCCCCAAACAAAAACAGCACGAGGTTGTGGCGGGTTAGTTTAAAAAAGAATAATTTTTAGGGAATTCCGTGTAAACGCTTTGTATAATATCTGTACAAGTGTAAATATCGGTAGTGACCATTATTAGTGGAATAGGGTAATATATATATTAGGTTATCGTGCTCTACTTGGGACTCTAAATGAATAAGCAAACGCGCAAGGAAGAAGTTTGCACTAAACATCGTTGGTATACTCTGCTTCACTTTATGATGTAACACAGGAAAGGCTACAAGCGCGAGCTCCTTGCTCTGGGACACATCTCGGCGGTACAAGCTCTCGCGCATTAAGGGCGGCTGCCAACGTTATGAGCTCGCGCTTCTAGCCTTCGCTGCGGTACAACATAAGGTGAAACGGGTGTAGAGTCAGCTGTATGTCCTATCCTTTCCGTTTTTTTTTCGTGTTCTAGTTTAATTCTCAAGTTCAAGCTGATATATTTACAAGTATGTACCAAGAAGCTCAATTAGTAACCGTTATTGAATTATTCTCTGTTGAGCGGATATTCACTCAGGTGGAAGTCATGCTTCACGGGCAGAGAAGCCGCTTTTGGATCAACTTGAATGCACTCAAGGCCGCGACTTGCGGCAGGCGTTAAGTGCATGGAGCTACGCCGTGGCGAGCTCGAAAACCTCTAGCGCTCATCCCAGCGCGCCACTTGGAGGGCAGTTTCTCTAAAAACCGTAGTATATTTAAACAGCAAAATAAAGGATAGCTTTTTTTTTTTTTGTCGTTTTTCCTACCATTAATTTTTAATGCTGAAATTCCAAACTGTAGATATACGTGCTTTCCGTCATATTTAATATTGTTCAATTTTTTCCCCTGAGAGCAATTGCTCTCAGGGAGAATACAACCGACAGTCACATTGGCCACTGTACGATAGAAGCTACGGTTCAGACCAGCGTTCCAACGTGACTATACGCACGTCGATTGATTGCACGTAATTCCTCATGTGGTCTTAAACTCTTTAATGCAAAGTGGAAAATCATCCTGCAACAACCCGCCCCCTCCGATCACGGTCCGACCAGCGGTATCAATGCCCGACAGTTTACATCCTTTCATCTTGTTGTTACACCACTGATACGCGAACACTCGGTCACATCGGCGATAATTACAGTCTTCTGTTCACAGCGCACAGCACTGCCATCACGACGTTGCAGTATGTTGCTGACACGCAGAAATACATAACGACGTTGAATGCCGGTTGGCACTCAGAATCGGAAAACAAAATCGAACTCAGCACAGAAGGCGCCCAGGCACCCGGAAGCGATCCTGCCTGTCTTAGACGCTGATTCCGCGATTCCCGTAACGTCGTCAACGTCGACACATCCACTGTAGACACATTGTTCCGCGTGGTCCGCATGGTTCCGCGTGGGTTCCGCAATCCGGAGATGGCCATCTTGGCCCAGTGTACGAAGCGCTGCTGGCATTGCTCAGGAACTTCGCTGTTTATAGCGGCTTCGGTTGCTGGTTTGATAAAATTAGTCTTAAAATAGTCCATGCAACCGAAATGTTCAGCACGTTTGGACTGGGAGATGGAATTACAGGCGGCCTTTGCTGCCGCTGAAGCACAATCAACTAAACAACATTTATGAAACCACGTGCGCGAAGTGCTCGAAAAACGAAATCGAACGAAGATTAGTCGGGAGGGTGGAAGCTTACTCCCGTCTGCCTGGAGAAGGAGAAAAACGTCTCGTTCCTCCCTTCTTCTCGTGTCCGCTTGGGGGCGCGTCGGTAGAAGGGAGGAAAATGCGCCGTTGCTACCTTTTTCCTGCATTTTTTTTTAGAGTGTAGTTTCACATTACCCACTATATGTACCATGAGCGAAAAATTGTTTCTTAAGCTCAAATGTATGCCGCGCTGCGTCGCGAAAACCCGGTAGCACGCGTTCTTGATGCCTCCCTTTTTGGAAACGTCTTTCACGAAAGCCACTTATATACGCTATCGCTCATCCAGTCCTCGTCAAACTTGGCTAGGTACATGTAGGTACTTTGTAGGGAAGGGCGGTTAACTTTTAACCGCGGTTAGAGTTAACCGGCTTCGAGCAAACGGGACCAGGGGGCCTATTTGAGCTGCCCACCTAAGCTTCAGTGAAGTGAGCTAGCACGAAGGGGGCTCTGATAGGTGGGCCGACCTGAGTCCCGCTTGGGCAGCCCACGTGGGTCCCCCGTCGGTTTTGCAAGTCGGGCCTAAGTGGCGCCCGTTCGGGTAGCCCACCTGGGCTGCCCCGGGGTGTCCACAAGCGGCCTACTTGGGCAGCCCACATGGGCTCTCCTCATGAGACCCACAGGGGGCCTACTTGGGCAGCCCACGCAAGGTCGCCCTGGGAACCTAATTTTGCTCGGGGTCATTTCATATTTTCCTTGCGGAATCGGATATAACAGTGCTTACCAAATTGAGCATGCCTCACTTTCCCCGTGGGCCTACAGGAAATATTATCATTTGATAAATCAATAAAACGTCTTGAGCAAGGCCAAGAAAATGGGTTATTCATTTCGTACACTTAAAATACAAAATGAAAAAAAAAAAAAACTGCACATTTCTATATTAAATTTTGTTGGACAGGTTATCGGGATACATAACCAAAATAAGCCGTCTACGGACACTGAATGTTAGACATTCTGTCGAGAATGTTTTGAATTCACGCTCAAATTCAATACTCTGCGTAAAAAAATTCCACCCACGTAAAACGGCCTTCTTAAAGGTACAATGAAGACGATTTTATTTAATTTTTTTAAATGATGTTTTAATGCTTCTTGGGAACACAGCATGCCGCCCAATTGTTTGTAGACATTTATGACGCGTATTTATGTGCCTACGAAAGAAGTAAAGAAACCGAAACTGAACCATCTCCAGTCTCGTTTCTGGGCCTCCGAAAACGGAGGTGACGTAGGGAGTGACGTCAAGTGTGAATAGTCGGTATCGGTAGTATTTAGGAGATCGAGACTCTAGTTACCGCGGTGGGTTATAGCAGCGCGGTGGCGCGGTCGTTGCGCCGACTCTGTCAACATGGACGAATGCCGCTCTCGCGAGTGAGTTCGAGCTTCCGTTCAGTGACCGAACACCAACGGAACGAAAGTACGCACTGTAGGAGTACGTGTGTGGCGGCCTCTGCCATCACCCGACGGAGACCGCCCAGCCGGCAACGAGCGGCCCGCATCCCGCATGCCAAAGGACGGACGCGGGGGAGATGCCGAAGGGAAAGCGGCAGCGATCCCGTCGTTCCGGGATCCGGTTCCTCCGCGGACGTCCTCTTTTCGTCGTCAAAGAACACGAACAGCAACCCACACGTGAAAACTAGCGTCGCCCGAACGAATACTGGTCTTCAGTCGACCGTTAGAACAGTCATCTACAGCTACCATTTTGCAAAATCTTTCGAGTACCGTGTTCTTTTTTAATCTTATTTTGTTGGCCCATAGTTGCTCGTTGCCGGTTTCGCGTCCAGCGTAGCAAAGCAAAAAACAATGATGCTGCTTTATTTACGGTTTAGTAATCATTTCCGATTCGATTTATACTTTTGATGGTTATTCAAGCGGAAATTAGGACAGTATTTCTAAAAATCGCGAACCAAAACGTGACCGAGGGCACGTTTCTCGTTTCGACCAATCGCTGACGCGTCTTGTGACGTCGCGCTCCTTGGCCCCGCATCGGTCACGCGAGCTCCGCTTCTCCTGGCTTCTCCCGCAACTCTTGGGGCGTCGCCCCAGTCGATCCCGGTACGATTATTACCGCGATTGTTTAATTGATCTGCGCGGCACACAAGCGCCGGTTTCGGCTGAAATTTGGGCAACGTGGCCTGAGACGTGCCTGGAACCCAGTTCAATCGCCAAAAAGATCTCCGAAATTGCCCTCATTGTCCCTTTAACATACACGCTGAGTAGTAAGTTAGTAATAAAGTTTAGCTAGCCTAGAATTTCTGGCTCAGGCTTAGAATAACGATGTTCTGTGATTCGGTATCAAACTAAGCCGATCTCGTATGGTGAATTTCCTGAACGTGCATTAAATATAATCAATATTAGCGGAAAGTGCCGCTTTGGGAGTCGCAAAGGTAGTCGAAGTTAGGCATAACCACGCTTTGCCGCGTCGGAGCCCAGACCGTTGCCACCTTAGTCCCCGCGGATCCGAAGATGAACCCACGGGGGTTTTACATAGGCAGCCCCAGTCGGACATGCCCACGCAGTGCCACTGAGCAGCACACACCATCGCTAATATGGCCCATGCACAGCCCAAGTCGCACACACGGGTTTTTTGGTTAAGTATCAAAAGTCGGGCTTGCCCACGCTTTGTCAGCGTAGAGTTCACGCTGTTCTTAACTCAGCCTCCGCGGAACCTGGGCGGGACCCACGGTTTTTCTTTCTCCCAGTTCAAGTTCGGCATGCCCACGCTTTGCACCTTGGAGCCTGCAGCATTGCTAACGTAGGCCTAGGTAGGACCCAGGGTTTTTTTACATGGGCAGCCCAAGTCGGGCATGCCCACGCTTCGCCGCCGTAAAGGCTACACCGTTGATAACTTGGACCCCACAGAGCCGAGGTAGGACCCACGGGGTTTTTAAACGGCAGAAAAATCGGGCACGCCCACGCTTAGCCGCCGTGGTGCCCACATCATTTTCTTTGGTCCCCGTAGAGCCGAGGTCGCTCCCACGGGGGTTTTATATGGGCAACCCAAGTTGGCATGCCCACGCTTATGGGCAACCCAAGTTGGCATGCCCACGCTTTGGCGCCATGGAGCTCCCATCTTCGTAAACTTGGCCCCCGCCGTGCCGAGGTGGGACTTATGGGATATTCACATGGACAGCCCAACTCGACCACGCCCACACTTAGCCGCGGTAAAGCCCACATCATTGACTTTCGCCCCCGTAGAGCCGAGATGGGCCCCACGAGGTTTTTACATGGGCAGCCGGCTCGGGCATGCACACGCTTAGCCGCCGTCCAGCCCAGATCATTGCCTTTGTCCCGCGGATAGAGTCGAGGTGGGTCACATGGGGGCTTTACATTGGCAGCCTAAGTAGGGCAAGCCCACGTTTCACCGCCGTTGAGCCAACATCACCGCAACCTGGCCCCGGCGCTGCCGAGGTACGTGGGACCCACGGGGATCTTACATGGCAACCCAAGTTGGGCACGCCCGTGCTTTGCCACCGTGAAGCGCACATCATCGCCACTTCGTCCTCGCACTGCCGAGGTGCAACCCACGGGGTTTTTCGATGGGTAGCCCAACTCGGGCGTGGCAATGCTTTGCCCCTATCTTCGCTAACTCTGCCCCCGCATGGACAAGGTGGGATCCGCGCAGGTATTGCATGGGCGACCCAAGTTGTGCATGGCCAAACTTTGGCCCCTCTGAAGCCCACATCTCCGCTAACTTTGTCCCGGATCGCCGAAGTGGGATCCACGGTAGCATAGCATGGGCAGGCCAAATCGGGCATGCCCATGCTGTGCCCAAAATCGTTCGCGCATATCCGAGGTGGAACCCACTGCGGCGCTGTATGGGCAGCCAAATTGGGCAAGCCCACGATTCGCCCACGTGGGACCAACGTTGGTTTCGTAGGGGCTGCCCGAACCCCGATTGTTCACGTTGGCCCCAGCTGGGTTGCACCTCTTGTGCTGATGGACTTACCGGTATATGGCTTTAGCGTTGTTCCTAAAGGCTTCAATTTGATGTCTCGAATAATTTCTTGAGAGGTCTCCAGGTTGATCACAGCCACGTGCGAGCCTGTGTCAATTTCCTTAGAGAGATCTGTTGCAAATTTGTAAAGTCAATGTGATGGGTTTCGTGTAGCTTAAGTCGATAAAGTAAAAAAGAAAAATTTTGCTCCTGAGTTCTGTATCGTGAAACGGTTTCTGAAGTATGGTTTACCCTTCCTTTTTTGTCTTGGTGATTACGTCTCCTGTCGCAACAGACCATTTTGAAGTGTCCTGTACATCCGTTCATTTTACAAGTTCGCATATTTGAGGGGCCTGATTGTTTTTGCCGCAACGGTGACACGAGACGACTTCCTTTTCATAGCCATGATCCTGCCTCGAAGGGGTCAAGAACCCGACGAAGCATTAACAAGGTTGCTGTCACATTCACTGTGGCAATATTTTGAGAATATAAGCTCATACTTGTTTTATTTTCTAAACTTTCGCAACGCCTGCAAACCATTATGAAGGGATAACTTACGCAACAGTCATATTACACTCGCTATACGCCAATCTTTCATAACAGCTGATAACGTAAGAGCATCGCGCGTAACGATTTCGTTGAGACTTCGAGCAGAACAACGTGAGCAATTGACGCAAAATTTGTAAGCGAGAGCCATAAAGTGTCCTCAACTTTTACGCATCTTAAGGCTGTGCTTTGTCCTTTGTCTAACCTTTGCGCTTTTTAACTTTTATATCATTAAGTTCTTAACCATACCTCCGACATGACTCAGTCAATGCGTGAAAAGGCTTCGTCTTGCTTCTATCGGTCGCGGGACCTTTGGGCTCCCCGCAACGACCGGCCGGCGATTTTTTGGACGCTGGCGTGCAAAGGGTAAAGATATCTGCTCCTGAGGATTTTGTTATGCGCCTTTTGCCTGCCTGCGGTAGCCTGTTCTTTTTTTTTTTTTTTTTTAGCTACATCAGCTATGTCCCTTGCATTATGATTTGCCTATAGCAAATACCTTAACTTACGTAGAGATTAATGTGGACTAAACGACTGTAGACGTCAGGTATAGCTGCTATGCTATAAGAGTCTCCCCCAAAATTTTTACAGGGATTTTTTTCGCTGCAAAAATACACTACGTATTGCCGAACTCTCATTATCCGCCCAAATGTAGCGGTAGTGACCCGAACCAAAGAATGAAGGGTTGTGTTGTCTTGAAATTTTCAACGCGAAATCGACGGCTGACGTAGCTTTCGAACAGATGGAGCTGCATGGCGACAGTTTCAGAAAACGGGAGAAAACGAGCATCATTTTCCGATTAAATGATTCAGAAAATCACTTGTAACTTTTGAATAAAATAGCGGTTAGTTCTGAAATGTTGAAATTTGTTTCAGACCGTTAGCGCTAGATTTATAGGGAAAATAAGTGTTCAACGATGAGTAAAATATTTAAAGAAAGCAAGAAGAAACATTGTAATTTTTTGTGTTCACACGCTGTAGATACGACAAGTATGATATTTACGCAAGATGCGTCCGCAGTTTGAAGAGCGCATTACAGATAAATTCAAAACCAAGTTCCATTTTGGCCATTTCTGCCACAAGCAGTTGTCGAAGGCCTCGTTTTTCGGTAAAGAATAAGCACTGCATGCTTGCAGACGCGATCGAATATAGTTTCTAAGCAACAGTATTTACTCTTAAACGTAGAAACAAAAGCGGGTTGTGTAAACGAGTGCAACGTGCGCTTGCCAGTTCGCTCGCCGAGAGAGTCTGGAACAGGCTTTTTATGAAGTAGTTTTTAGTGGCTGACGCCTAGTTTCGGTCGCGAATAAAAAAAAGTGAATATTTTGATTATACGTACTAGTTCGTTTTCTAACCGGCGGAGAACATGGGGCTTTAGTATCGTTGCTGCTGTGACACTCTCTTGCTTTTATTTTATTGACTGAAACTTTTTTTTTTATACCTTTTTTTTTTGTTAACCTCATTCAAGACCGGGCGGCATTGCGATACAAATGTATCGTGATCGTATCTTAGATATAGTTTCGAGTATCTGTATCTCCGTACCTAGATAGGGTTCGGAAATGTATTTGCATATCACATTATAAAAAGAGAAAATAGGGAAAAGGTAGCAACGCAGCGTTTTCCTACCTTTTAGTGACGCGTCCCCAAGCGGACACGGAAACAAAAGAGGAACGAGATGTTTTTTCCCTTCTCCAGGCAGACGTGGGTAAAGTACCGCCCTCCCGCTTTATCTTCTTTCGGTTTCGTTCTTTTTTTGTGCTATCATCATGAGACTATCATCATAGTCACCATCTTTATTCAACAACGAGCCGCACGCGTTGTTGAATAAAGGTGGTGACCATGATGATAACGAAATTAATGCAAAGGCGCAAGCGAGCTGGACAAGAATGCCGATAATTATTATCGCCATTCTTGTCCAGCTCGCTTGCACCTTTGCATTAATTGCATTATCATCGAAACGTTAAAATGCAGGCCGTTAACCCATGTCGGTTTAGACTGCAGGTGGCAGCTGATAAAGCTCGTTTGCTTTTGTGACTTCTACCTTTTGGGACCTTTAAGACTTTTTAATGAAGAGTGCAGTAGTAAAACACTTTTCGAGGAGAGAGAATTTACTTCGACGTAACGACTGTATCGCGATGCTTTGCGAGGCGTGTAGATATCTCGATACATTTGTTGTCACAAAATTGACTGGTGCAAGGGGTTTCGGATGTATAATAAGAAACTGGTCCATAACATCTTCTGACGGCAGGTGGGGAGTGAGACGTCACTTTGCTTATCGCACAAAGAAGTCACCTAAATTGAAATAAATGTGGTTTCAAGAATGGCCAACTGAGACAGTAGTTTTTCCCTGGTCTTTCATTTCCTGTAGTGGTCCGTGATTCGGCTTTCTAATTTAATCTCGTTCTCTCTCCCCCCCCCCCCCCCTCCCCTGGGTTTCTCGCACCCTCGCATTTCAAGTTGCCGACAAAACGAAAGATCATAATGATTCAAACAGGAAATGAAGCGAAACGGGGCACATTTTGGGCAGGCCTCGGCCACGTCTTCTACGATTTCCAAGGCTGTGATTCTTCGTCTTTAGCAAGATAAGAACAGAGCCATGTGAGGGCGGAAGTATTTTGCTACATTCCCTACGCTTTGGAAAGGCTATCAATGCTCCAGGACTTCCCTTCCAGCAAGACGGTATTTTCTCGTTTCGGTGGAGGTAGAGGCTTTTTTCTTCCAGTAGACTCGTACTGCGACCAAACTGTTCGTGCCTCGATGATAACCTCTTCAAAAAGCTACCCTCGTGGAAGCAAGATTAGTTCACTTTCGAAGTTTGCACATTAGTTTGCCGATGAAATAAACGTGTGTATTGCTTGAGAATTCGAAAGTTCATATTTCTAGCCATATTTGATACTTGGGACACGTATGCATTTTTTTTTAAATGAAAGACATCATTTGATGTGTTTGTATAAAAAGGAGCATGGCCCCCTTAAAAAAAGTGGAAGTATTTCAGTATATCCGTATTCGGGGATACCATTTTCTTAGTTTATGCAAAAGTATATTTGAGGCATATTCCGTTACACAAAAGACAAATGTATCTAAGTATCTGCATTTTGGTATTAAAATACACGTATCCTATTATTTGTATCATGACATCCTTTTTTGAGTATCTCTCTCCAGCCCCGACCTCAATCTGGCGCTAAACAGACGCACCGTCGACCCGGTGCACTTTGGATTGACCGATGACACAAGGTGTGCCGTTACTAAAGCCCCAGTCGCCTTGATCGTATATCACATAAAAGACACGTCGTTCGCTGAAGAAACGATGACAGAGTTATCTGCGGGCACGCCTAAGGCATGTTTGGTTTATTCATATATGTGCTTTGCTCGTGTCTAGAGGCGGAGCTTCTAGTCTTTGTTTAAGGGTGAAAGGAGCATAGTCCGGAACCACGCCAGAAAAATGTGCATCCGCTTGATCCCTGGATATGCGGACATCCCGGGCAATGCGAAGGCTCACGAAGCTGCGATGCAAGGGTTGAATAAGCCTCAACCTTCCTCTTCATCCTGGTCTCAGCCTCCACTTCCAAGCCCCACTCCACAGCCCTTATCCCTCCACAGATGAAGACTGCGACCCACTCACTCGAGGAGCTCTATCTTCTTCAAAGAGGCTGGAAGAGACGTCTCGCAGACCTGAGGGTCCCCGAGCAGTTTCCTATCCAGGACAGCGTCTTCAAAAGACCCCAGATGGTATTGGTCTGCCGCATAAGTACTGGGGAGCCATCACTCCATACGTAGTGCAGCGCTTCGAAAACGCACAAAACCAACGGCTCGATCCATTCCAATTTTTTACGCGTTAGCGAAAGAAAAAAAAAAGTAAGCGATTATAATTGCAATAATAAATATATAACTGTTTACAGTATTTAATTAGTGCATTACAAATGTAATTGAAAAACCAGCAGAAAATAAACGATTACTCTTCACGTTACTTTCTATTTATTTTCTATTACAAAATGAAAAATGTATACATATGTTCAAAGTGATTAAATTTTGTTTCCTTTCGTCGTTCACACCTTGTTAAGCTTCAACAGCAGCTATCGAATCCCATCCTCGTCGCCAATGAAGTAAATTCTGAAGAAAGGAGCCATGGGCAGCGTGTCTGGTTTGCCAACAGACTCAGCGTTTATTCGACGCTGCCGATTGCTTTTATCGGCTCGAACGATCTTGATAGCTCGGCCGTGGAAAGTAAATAAAGAAAACAAAAATGCTTCGTCAGCCGCAGGAGCCGCAGTGCAGTCGCAGCGTGTGCAGCTTCACTCGCTCCCCAACATTATGCCAGTCATCTTCCCACATTTCCTGGTGGAGATATCTGCTTAACGGTGGAGACCCTCTCGACTGATGAGCTCGACGGATGAGCTCGCATCAGATCGTGGTTTAACAGTGCTTCGACAGACGCTTCGGAATCTCCTAGGAAGCTAAGCGCTTTCTAGAGAACTCGGAAGCGCTCACTATTGACATTCTAATTCTTCTGGTATCTGTATTTTTTTAGTTGTTTAGGAGTAAAAAAATGGTGCTACATAGATGATTGACGCACGGACAAACCAAGCAATTTTTAAGTATAGAACTTTACTCAATAACTTGAGCTTTTTCGGAAACATATACCTGAATACTTGTAAGTAATTGAAGAGTAATTGAAGTCAAGAATTTGCAATAAAATCTAATTAATTACAAATAATCAGTTACTTGCAACTCGTTACATACAAGTCCGACCAATACTGGTATCTGGACCCAGACTCGCATATCGCCAAGCTGCCTGAACCGCCCTACCCGACGACGAAAAACGACAGACCTACGCACACTAGGTTCACTCGGCGGGCGACTGTGAGTGAGGCACGAGGATACTCATATCGGTCCTTAGTTTTTTGTCGAGGAGTGGGCTTTTGTTCTCACTCTCATCTTGCTTTCCACAGCATAATACACTGCACGGTATGCTAAAACCACGCCATCGAGATTGATCGATTCGCACCGAGTAACCATGGCCCGGTGCAATCCCTCGCAACCAATGGTTCACTCACTCCCTCACTCTCTTTGTTTTACTGGCGTGACAAAGGCAGCGGCAACACATAATGTGATGTGGTAGTCTGGAGAAACTTGGCACACGTTGGGAGGCCGGATGGCGCAAATGGTATATCCGTGTCAGATTCGCTGAAATCGCTAGAAGCTGTTTCGCTGGGGTCCGCGAAAGGCGTCGTGCCTGCCATATTTTTATCTGCCCAGATCAGGATTTATCATGCGGAAGACTACGATGGTGTGGCGAGAGCAGGTGCGTAGTTGGGCTCTTTCGTCGTGCTTGCAATGGGAGGAACATAAACAAAATGAGTTCGAAATAAGCACTTAATGCAGATGGCTGATTTTTGCCAGCGCCTACTATTTGGACGAGCCTTACACGAACAATATGTTTTTTTTTTTATTCCTATGTGCCGGATATTAAAGGGAAACTCCGGCCAAACTTAAAATGAAATAAATTACTGGTATCGCTGTAGTGACACAAAATACCACCCCAGCCAAAATATTACGTCCGGGGGACGCCGCATTCTCAACTGATACCGATAATAAAAATGCCACCCGCCGCGAGCCGCTGCTCCTTAGCGGGCGGCCAGCGGGTTGCCGATCGCTAAAGCAACATTGGGCCTTGACGTTAGTGTCGTTCTCTTTTTTTTCCTCCGGTCCGGGAGTTGCGCGGAGTGCGCTTTTTTGAGGCGCTACCACAGCTACTTCGGCTTGTGATTGGCGTGTTTAGCCGTTGCTTCTATCTGTAGCCCTTGTAGCTTCGGTATAGCCTTATGTTTATTTGCTTGTGAGGACTCCAAGACTCGTTTTAGCGAGCAACTCGGTGCGCCGAAACCTGCCCAGCTGTTCCTCGAAAGATGCCGAGTGCAACTTGTAGCGCTGTGGGCTGCTTGCACAACCCGCTGCGCAACCCGGAGGTGCTTTTTCACAAGTTTCCAACGGACCGGAAATCGGAGAAGGTGTGGGTGAATGCTGTTCGACGAGTGGACTTTGGACTTCGGCATTTACGCACCCGAAGAAAAAAATAACAAAAAAAAACAACAAAAAAAAAACAGACGTGTACAGCCCAGCACACGTGTGTTTGGGCGCCGCGGCCCACGCCAGAGAGCCTCAAAGCTTTGTGTCTGGGACTGACCCGCAGCGGGCAAGCGAAAGGGCCCCCAGTACTGTACATCACTGGCAGCGCGGCGTAGAGCAACGCCGCTCCATCCGCGACGAGTACGGAAGGCCGTATGCACGGCGACAGCCGCCGAGTACGGCCCCGAACAAAATCACTCGTTTTCCGGTCGCTAGCTTCTGGGTATACAAGCGCCGAGTACGGCATAGCGCACGCACGGCGGCGGCTGCCGAGAACGGCACCGAACGAGTTCACGAGTTTGCCAGTCGCTAGCTTTTGGGTATGCGCACTAACTTTTGCTACCTATGCTGGATAACTACCACGTACACACAATTAAAATAAAATCAGCTTACCTCCTATCTTTAGACGGCTAGCGCAACAGAGTTAGGTGCCGCTCGGCCTGCGTACTCGTTGAACTAGAACGATCCTGACGTCACGTTCACATTGCGGCTGATTTCCAGTGTTGCCGGGGCCTCGAGCGGCTAGTTTCGGTTTTGCTGGCCGCGCCCCAAACAAAAGTTTAAGGCGTCATATTTTTAAAACTACGCGCAATACGAGAAAAAAATTACACCTTGCAATTCAGGGACGCTGACTGCACTAAAAACTGTCATAAACCCAAAATCGAAACTATGGACCGCAGTTGCCCTTTAAAGCGAAAGCTTTAACGAGTTTGTGTCGTAGAAAAGCCGGCGTCGGTGGCGTGGGACGGGAAAATCTTGAATGGTCTATAGCAGTGGTTCTTAACCATCGATGTTTCGCGGACCCCTTGTGTATCGGAGGAGTTGATCGAGGACCCCGTTCGTGCTGAAAGGAGGGGAAAGGTATAGGTTAAATATAATGATGATTTAATAAATGGATATAACTAAGGTATAATGTTAAGTATAGTTATTGGGTTAAGTTATTGACATAGACTTGAGAAAACTCGCCCCAAAACAGAAACATTTCTTCTCGAACTGAAAAAAAAAAAAGACAACTTTTATTGCCGGGCTTAACAGATGAGGCACGGCTTCGCGGACCCCTAGAATGCCTTCGCGGACCCCAAAGGCTCCGCGGACCCCCATTTGAGAACCACTGGTCTATTAGCCCCGAGAGCGAGCACAAGCGTCGCTGCGGTCGCCGCGCCCGGATTGGGTGAGGTGTACTGTGACGTCAGGGCGAGTACTCCGCTCCGCGATCTCGCATCGGCTCGCCTCCCAGCACCGGTTTCCTGGTTTGGCGTTGTGTGCCGCAAGCTCTTCATGGAGCTGCACTTCGTTTACCTGGTGTGCAAGAAGTTGAGTTAGGCCGATATTGACGTGCTTCCGTACATTTTATAAGCCTGCTTGTCCCTTTTACCTTTAAAATTGCGTTACAAATCCCGAAAGCTATCGGCGGAGGCAATTCCGCCGATGAGCCTCCCCGTCCGTCCACACGACACAAGGCAATCTTGCGAGAGGTCAGTGAAGCGATGGCGCAAGCGTTTGAGACGCTGGAATTCTGTTCCTTGCACGTTCATGATTTAAGACAATATTACATCCCGCTTTCAATGCATTTGAAGTGGCATTTATATCATGCGCCTTTGGGTGGTCGGCAAATTAGCTCGCGACCCTGACTCTGCGGTGCCACTCTGCATGCGCTGGTTCGCAGATGATTTCTTTGAAGTGCTCGTGGAACAGGGTTGTTTTACATAAATGTGGCTTCTTCGTGAATTAATTATATAGTTTATACACGTATGCAGGCATATTTCTTAGAAGCTGCACACTTACTGGAAATTAGTTTGCATGGTAGCAGCAAAAACGGCCGAATTGCCCCCAGTTCTCTGTATGATATGTATTAACTGCCAAACTATGCACGGCAATATTTCCGTAATGTGGAATGCTTATACTTTTTCCTGACATTCTTTATTCCAGCCTATTCCGAAGATACACCGTTTAGTCTGAATTGTTATTTCCAATTAAAAGAGACACTGCTGCAGGTCCCCAAAAGCTTCCTCAGCCTCCAAACTCCCTACAGCTGGACTCTCTGACAACAGAGGAAAACAGGAGTAAAAGCAAGCATTCGAACGTCTGTCCAGTGGAAGATGCAGCACTAGTAGCAAAAAATGTGGATCCTGTGAAGGGCGATAGTCTGCGTGAGAAAAGCATCTGGTATTTTAACTTCAGGACAATTCGATTTAAGTAAAATCTCAATTTTAGGGCTTAAGGGGCTAATAACGAGCTAGACACCTTCGCTTACGTTTTTTATACATTACTTGAGGGTTGATATAAACAAGTCCACAAATACCACCCGTGTAGTCCATTGAAATACTATCCGAATCCATCAAAGGTCAAATGCAAGCACTGTATATAATAAATGTTCCTTGTTTTTTTTTTTTTTTTTTTTACTTTGCCTTTGCACTTGGGCTGTCTTACTTGTGATTTTTTCTTGATGGCCCAGACTGTATTTAACATGTTGCTCGAGCAGCATGCAGCTTTTCTGCTTCGGCGATCTTGTTTAAAAACAGAGATACAAAAAAAATAGTATACATAACCTCCCAATTCATTCAGACCATCAGCAGCATTTATTGTGCGAGATGTAAATCTATAGTGACGCTCCTGCAATTGTGGCCATATTTCTTTATTTTCATATACCAGCTGTGATTCATGCCTTGCCTGCCCTGTCAACCATGTTTAAAATGTTTGTTGAAGCTTCGCCTGTAGCCGCAGGCCGTACCTCAATAAAGGTTCAAATAAAAATTTACACTTCCTAAGAAAAACACGCCAAAAAAATTGAATAGAAACGAGCGCGCCGTCAGCTAGCGTCGTCACAGCCTCCACAGGGCAAGCGGGCCGAGTCGGGGAAAAATTCTCTAATCGCCGTGACGTCACCCCGGTTCGCCGTAAGGGGGCGCCACGCGAACTTCTCGGGGCTAATATAGGGTAATCACAGCTGCATGACCTCGCTCGGGAATTCCAAACAGCCCACAATGCTCACGTGACACGTGACGTCACGCGTAGAATAAAAGTGATTATAACATGACATGGGGGGGGGGGGGGGTTGTAATACGAATAAAAGCGCCACATGCCTTAATTGATATAGCTTTATAAAAAGGTCATATTACTTGGAAAATAAAATTTGAAGAATTTAAGGCGGAGGCGGGATTCCACCCTAGACCCTCATGTTGCGAGCCAGACACGCTACCAACTAGGCCACGCGGACACTTTTTTTTATTGTCAGGTCACACATGGTACACATATTGACAAAAATAAAATGTCCCGAAAAATGCAACCTTCAGAAATTACTTAACATAAAGAAGGAGTTAAAAGCCTATCAGCCAGGCTTGGCTGAAGGTCGTTGCAATAGTTAATTTAAATTGTTTTGAGCGTGGCCAAATCGTCCAGAACTGGTAACCATTCCACATCAGTATTTATATTTTTGTAATATTCTCTTAACTATTTGATTCTTTCAATGAAGTACTCTCGGGGGTTGCGTGCATCAACATCAGCATGCCGCACCGCCATTCTGCTCTTCCATATGCCGTGGAGCCACAGGAGCATGATTACGTCGTGGGACACAGATTCACGCTGTATTGTTAAGAACCGGATTCCTTGAGGTGACAGCGGGAGCTCTTTCTTAATGGTGCCCTGGAGCACGTCTCAGAAAAGAAGAGCATCCCAGCAGCCCAAAAAGACATGTTCAATGCTCTCCGGTTGTTTGCACAAAATACAATTTACCGACCAGTAAAGGTTCATGCCTTTTGCATCCAGAAAAGTCTTAAAGGGCAACTCCGCTCAATTCCGAAAAATTTAGGCTTCCATGTGATTCACATTCACAAAGCACTACTAAACAACTCTACGTCTTCGGATTCGCGAAATGTGGAATATTATTTGTGTAATCCTAATTTAAACATCAGCAGATACCAAAACCGAAACTTCGGTTGCGTCAGGCAACATCGGTCTCGGGTCGTCAGAGGCATGGCACGTCACGTCGAACCACGTGGTCTTGTGACGTTCGGGAGGGAGCGAGAAACAGGACACGCGACGCGGGCAGGGTTTTTTTTTTTTATTAAATTTTTTTTTTTTTTTTATGGGACGCGGGCAGGTCGCTTCGCGTGGCGTGGACGGTGATGGCCTGGGGGAGAGGGGGAAGGGAACAAGACGAAAGAGAAGGGGAGCGGAGAAACAGACCGGTAAGCGCGCAGGGCAGCGCAAAGTAGCGCATCCGTGTTACGGTGATCACGTGAACGCCCGGTCAGCCAACACCGGGAGGAGAAACTCGTGACGTCATCGTTCAATTTCGCTCTGAGAAGTAAAACATGCAAAACGTGAGAATGACGTATCATGCCTCTGACGTAGTGGCTCAACGTTGGCCGCTCCAACTCCGTGGCATTGACTGCGCTGATGATTGCGCCTCGCGCCGCACGCTAGAGTTGGCAGATTTCGGCGACTTGGCTCGCTTGAAGGTTTGCTGGCCAATTTATTAAATAAATAAACGGAATTAGATCGTAATATTTGACGTGGGGTCTTCCTATATGATACTGAAGAGGGCTACATAGTTTTCTAAATATCAAAAATGAAGCGGAGTTGCCCTTTAACTGCCAACGTTTCGCTGTGTAAAAAAAAAAAAAGTTTTAACCGCCGCTGGTACCATAGAGCTCTTGACTCGCTGTAACACATCATCTCCCA
The DNA here is from genome assembly GCF_016920785.2 of Ixodes scapularis. Classification (NCBI taxonomy): domain Eukaryota; kingdom Metazoa; phylum Arthropoda; class Arachnida; order Ixodida; family Ixodidae; genus Ixodes; species Ixodes scapularis. The sequence goes on from NW_024609835.1 coordinate 123,061,056, forward strand.
GGGCCCCAGGGCCCCAGGGCCTGTTGACATACGTTGACATGCGCAGCAACATAGCCACTAGGTCTCCCGTCAAACTTTTTGTGTGATACACCAGACAAATAGTTCATAGAAAAACGAACAAACAGAAAACGGCAGGCAGATACAACTTTGCGCAGAATACCCGAGAGCGGTCCGCGCCGTGCCCGGCAGGACGAAACAATAAATTCCGGTAAAACGTCAAACAGTCTTGTCTGAATAACGGTTCAAAGAAAGGGATCACGCTGGTCCCGAATAAACATGACGCGTGAGACGAGTTGTCGAACGAAAACGTGGAACTATCCGACACCCCCGGTTTGGGCTTAAAAAAAATGTTGGTACGGCGCGTTCGCTTCCATTGGGAGGCCCAAATAAACACTGCAAATACACTGTGAATCCGCTACATGTTGATTCTCGAACACTGCAGTACTTGGAGGACACACCACAGTTTGGACAGAAGAAACACATTGCACACAGTCACTCTCGCGAAAATAAATAAATCTCTCCGTACCCACCTCTCGGCATTGGCCTTAAGTTGAATTATTTTTTCTCGCCAGTAATTTGTAGGCTGTTGGTAATGTTTCAGAGGAACACCTAGGTACTTTGAAGGCGTCCGTGACCATTGAACATCCCCCAAAACCACTGGGGCAGTCGTCCACTCACCATGCCATAACCCCACGCACTTTGACCAATTCACCGCGCAGGCAGTGACTTCACAAAACCTTTTAGTCAATTCAACAGCTCCTAAAACACTGAGAGTCCGAACAAAAATAGCAACGTCGTCTGCGTATGCTAATATTTTAATGTCGCATTCCTGTAGTGTAAAGCCCCTAATATTCTGAGACTGAATCACACAGGGGCAGAAGGGTTCTAGGTAGATTGCGAAAAGCAAGTGTGATAAGGGACATCCTTGCCGCACTGAAGAGCGGACGTTAATCCCCGCACTAACTGTTTTATTAATTACTAGTCTAGTTTCGCAGTTTACATATGCCATTCTTACCCCCTCAAGGAGCACAGAGTCAACTCCCACGTGTTGTAAAATAGAAAACAGAACATTGTGGCACACCTGATCAAAAGCTTTTTGAAGATCTATCTGAAGTATAGCTACGTTCCGATATTCCGCGTCGCAGACCTCAAGAACACATCGAGTAGTGTGTATGTTAGTGCCAATGCTAGGACCCTTTATCCAACAGGTTTGGTGCGGCCCTACTATTTTCCATACAACATACTGCAATGTACAGCCTTCGTTAGCATTCTATAGTCAACGTTGGCCAGGGTAATTGGTCTGTAATTACAAGTACTACGAAGGCTTATCGGCGTCCTTACATTTCGATATCAAGACTGTGTGCGTGCACAAGAAAGAAAGTGGTAACCCTTTTATTTTGATAGGACTGAGAAAAAACCCTATGTAGAACCGGTGCAAATCGCGGCTTAAACTTCTTATAGAAGGCCGTGCCTTACAAAAAAATGAATTGAGTTTCAATTGAAAGTGTAAATGACTCACTCGATAGACCGCATTCAGTCTCAATTAAAACTCAATTGACTTTTTCTAATGAGTCCCTATTGAACCGTCCCAGGGCATTGGCTACTGAGTCTTAATTAAATTTTTAGCAATCGCATTTCAATTGAATTCTGGCAATAGTGTTTCAATAGAACTTTTGCTATTGAGTTTCAATAAAAATATTGTTATTGAGTTTCAATTGAATTTTTGCAACGCGTTTCAATAGAATCTATTAAAACTGCGTTTAAAAATGATTTGCTACTTGTTGAGATTTTCTTTGTATAATTCCTTAAAGATGAAGGAAACAAAGCACATGTAGGAAACGAACACAAGCATCATAACTAGCACCGACAACCCACTAATCGTACTCCCCTTTACTACCCCACCGCCTTATATACCCTACAAAAGAAAGGTATTCATTTGGCCGGTGACCACCTCAGCATTTATAACGGTTTCCAGTCTGCTATTTCCTCCTTGGAAGTCTCATAAATGATAACCAGTGTTTCGAGGTCATTGGACTCTATCCCTTAATAGAATAATAGAAAAAAAAAACATTGGTTAAAGCAATAATCGTTCGTTGCAGTAGTCCACAAACGACCAAACTCAATTGCATTCCCAATGAGTAAATTCAATAGAATCGATATTGAGTTTCTTATGACCAAGCTCAATTGCATTCCTAATGAGTAAATTCAATAGGATCGATATTGAGTTTCTTATGACCAAACCCAATTTCATTCTTATGAGCAATTTCAAAAGAACATATATTCACATCTTAATGACCAAACTCAATTGCATTCCTAATGAGTAAATTCAATAGGATCGATATTGAGTTTCTATTGACCAAATTCAATTGCATTCCTAATGAGTAAATTCTATAAAATTGATATTGAGTTTTTTAGGACAAAACTCAATTGCCTTCCTAATGAGTAAATCCAATTGAATCGATAGTGAATTCTTAATGACCAATTGCATTCCTAATGAGTAAGTTCAATAGAATTGATATTGACTTTCTTATGATAAAACTCTATTGCATCCCTAATGAGTAAATTCATTAGAATTGATATTGAATTTCCAATGATCAAGCTCAATGGCATTCCTAGTGAGTAAAGTCAATACAATCGATATTAAGTTTCTTATGATCAGTCTCAATTCATTCCTAATGAGTAAATTCAATAGAATCAAATTTGAGTTTCTAATGATATAACTCATTATACATTGAGTTTATATTGAGTTTCAATTGACTCTATAGGAACACAATAGAAAGTCAATTGAAACTCATTGATCATTTTTGTAAGGGGTGCTCAAACCATCCGGCCCCGGTGACTTGCCTACGCTTAGGTCCATCTATCGCTTTCTCGACCTCTCATAAACTAATCGGGTCTTCTAAAAACGTCGTGATATCGCTATCTAGCTTCGGCTGACTTTGCGAAAATTCCGTATCAAGCCTCTTTTCTTTTGGTATTTTATTTTCAAACAAATGTGTATAATACTGAACAAAAGCATGCTGAATACTGTCCTGATCTCGAGTCACTGCGCCCTCTGTACTCTATTTCTTCAATCCGGTTCCCGCTAGCGTACTTTTTTTTCCCACGCAAGGTCCCTCTTTGTGGGCGTTGCCCCGACAATCAAGTTCTTCGCACCGGCTCCTAACGACTAACCCTTTATATCTCTCTTCATCTATTTTCTCAAGCTTAGCCTTGATAGTGCTTACGTCGTCTTTGAAGGCTCCTGGCCTTTTCTCCACCTCTACATAAAGCCTTTGTAAATCATGTCGAAGACCGTTCTCTTCTCTTCGCTCCTCCCGCTTTATGTTAGTTGCTCGTTCAATCGCATCAATCTTTACCTGCTGTTTAAATAGTTCCCATTCCTCACATATGTTATTTTCCGAAACGCCTTCTGGTCTGCCTAGCTTACTTTCGATTTTCTTTATCAAGTTTTGGTCCCCGAGGAGCTTTGCGTTTAACTTCCACAACTCCCACGAAAAGCTAGTTTGTTTTTTACGCTGACCCAAGGTAAAACTCACCAAAGTGTGGTTGCTGAACGAGACATGATTGACCAAGTCGTTACACTGGGGTACTAATTCCGCTGAAACATATACCCTGTCAAGCCTGGCATGACCTCTGCCTTGGTGGTGCGTGTAAAAGACCCGATGTCCCGGTGATATGCAGGGTGCCAGGTCTTCGAGCCCCTTGTCTTGAATCAACTGATTTAAAACTTCACTAGACCGATCACTATTTCGTCTTTAATTTGTCCGGTCTTCTGGCGTACAAACACAATTAAAGTCTCCCAGCAGTATCGCAAATCAGTCACCGATTACAAACCTCTCAACACATAAAAAAAAAGGCTAGGCCACGCAGACACGCTTGCACGGCTTGGAAACGAGCGGTGTTTATTTTCAGTTACCGCGTTACACTTTTAACGCCGAAGCCAACGTGTGAAAGAAAGTACCCCACCGTCTTGGCACACACGAAAATGGACTTTGGACGTTTATGCAAAATCACATGGTGAGCTATCACCCTAATAGACATCTATGGTCAGCCACATAAGAAACCATAAAACACGATGTAGCCTCCTACAGAATAATCTCTTTGCCATCGATTGCCATCCCATCTGTCGATTGCCATCCCATCTGTTTTCTTAAAAAAAGAAAAAAATTGTTTTGCGCAGTCGGCAGGATTCGACTGCAAATTCATTGGGGAGACCCCAATGAATTTCTAGTCCATCGCATTAACGACTCGACCACGACTGCGGGACGAGTAGGGGGCTCTGAGATGTGGTAGTAACTCATGAGCTGGGGATGTCATGGATAAGGCGTTGCATGTAGCCGCTCAGCATCTATACAGGAGAGGGCGTTGTGGTCAAATACGTATATAATCGCGTTAAACTTTGCGTGCATTGGCTAATGAAGTCGAAACGCAATCCGGAACTCAGCACTACCTATGCGCAATAATAATAATAATAATAATCAGCACCATCAGCACTACCAATGAACAAAATCAGTATCACCATCACCACCAGAGCTTCGCCCCAATCAACATCATTGACCACGTGGAAATGCGGTAATTTTTTTATTAGCCGGCTCAATGGTGTTTTATGTCGCTTAAGCTGTCAACCCGCGACCTTCTAATCAATGCAGAGGTAGGGAAGCAGAAGATAGTCATTCACCCACCCGCTTGTGGCGAGACTTTTCTTTAGCCAGTTTAATGGGGCGTACGTCGCCTGTGATATTGTCACGAATGATCAGGTGACGAATCACAGAATAGAGAGTTTTAGTATTACGTACAAAAACAAACGCAAGCCCCCTACGTTAGCGTTAACGCTGCGTCCTCCACACTGCGCATGAGCCATACGTGCGCACTGCGGCGAGCTATGCGTACGTACGCTAGCTATCGATTTTTGCGAGCGTACGTAGCAGTAACCCGCGTGCCATTTTCGTTGCTCTCGTTGCGCACGGGAGAGCGTGAGACTGCGCCAGTTTGAAAAATGGCGGTGGTGAGGCAAACCAGTGGAAGTACTACGCGCGTTGTACGGGTTCGCTTCACCATTAAAGATGACCTCAATCTTGTGGAAGAAAGGGAAAGAAGAAGGGAAAAAGGTCGAGGCTCCTGGCGGGTGAGCACACGCGGAGTTCGGAGCTGGAGACAGAAGAAAGAGAGGCCTCCAACACAAGACCCGGACCACCAAACAGCCTCGGCCCTCCTCTTCTTTTTCCCAATGGTAGCACTTCCCTGTGTGATTTCCTCGGAGCGAGTGGAACTCGCCATGATCGGGCGGTACTGACAGGTGACCCACAACCTCCTCAAAGAAATTAACGCGACGAACCCTTTCGAACGCCCACAAAGATGGGTGTCGACGGCCAAGAACGTTGGCGACGCCGTCGAACCCAAAAAGGTGTTTACCGTGCGGCCGGTACGCGAGGATGCGACGTATTGGTTGGATACTTTCAAGCAAATGACGAGGCCAACATAAAGCACTAGGGATCCCACAACACACTAGAGCAAACCAAAAAAAAAACGACAAAAAAATTCACAAGAAGCAACTGGAAAGAGATTCACGCACTTCGTAGCAAAGCGAGGAGATTCGCGGTGTTGGATTGCCTTGACCGAATACCCGCCTTGGATTGTTTGAAGCAGTTCATAGGAGCACATCTAGATGGCGCTGCAAGTTTTTACGTATACTTATGCGTTTGCCTTCCGCTATACTAAAAGTGTGCGTTTAACGCGCTCCGTAATCTTCCGTCGCCAGCTTGCGTGCGTTGTACGCAGTGCTGACGCAAGGGTCTTTACGCTATTCTAATACTCTCTAATAACTGAGGAAACTGAAATGTTTAATGGGGTCCTAAAACCAAAAACAAAAAAAGAAAGGAAACAGAGGATAACAATAGAGCTGCGCGTGCATCGAAGTCGGCGTAAAGGCAGGATCGGACGCTGGGGCGAGACTGACTTCAGCTCGCCACGCGGAGCCCCATTTGTACACACGTGGGATTCTGAAACAATCGGCGTAGAAGGTTCGGCGCGTAGAACATTCTGACCTCGAACATGGCACAAAGTTCTCGAATTTATCAGCACAGAAAATCGTAAGAATAAATAAAAGACGCGTCACTTTCAGGACTCCAACCCTGGCTCTTCGCGTGGGAGGCAGGCACGATAACCGTTAAGTTACGGCCGCGCTGCCTACTTGGCCAGCTGCGCGCGCGGCCTTACTCCCCCCCCCCCCCTTCCCTTAAAAGGTGCATCGCTCCGATGTAACGCGATACAAAACAAAGCAAAGCAAAACAAAATAAAAAAGAACAGAAAACTAAAGTCATTTGTAACACATAAGGTCCACAGTCCTATCGAGCGTAGCACGGCTTCAGGCGCACGACGTGGACGACTTCAGGTCGTGGTGGGCGGCGTGATGATGTTCTTGTTTCGTCGGACATCACCTCGTAGTTCAGATCTCCAAGTCGATGAAGCACCTTGAAGGGTCCGGAATACTGTTTCAGGAGTTTCTCTCTGAGACCACGGCGGCGAATCGGTGTCCAGACCGACGCCCTGTCTCCGGGCTGGAAGTGGCCGTCCCGACGACGAATGTTGTAGCGGCCAGTGTCGACACGTTGTTAGGCTCTAATGCGGAGTCTGGCAAGCTGACGAACTTATGCCCGTTAGGCAACCACCTGGGCGTCGTCGCTTCCGTCGACAGCCGGTTCGTGGGGTAACATCGCGTCCAGGATTGTCGTTACTTTGCAACCACGAACCAGTTGAGAGGGTGTAACCCCGGTGGTCTCTTGCACGTCCGTGTTGTTTGCAAATGTGACGTACGGTAACAGGTCGTCCGATGTCTTGGGGTCCACGTCGACGTACATGAAGATCATGTCGGCGATGGTCTTGCTGAGTCTGTCCGCCAGCCCGTTGGTCTGCGGGTGGTACGCCGTAGTGCGACGATGGCTGGTGTGGCTAAGACGAAAGATTTGTTGAGTCAGCTGGGTCATGAACGATGATCCACGGTCAGAGATCAGAACTTCGGGAGCGCCGTGGCGGAGGGCGATGGACTCGGTGAAAAACTTGGCGACTTCCACTGCAGTCCCTCAAGGAATGACTTTCGTTTCTCCGTACCACGCAAGATAATCTGTGGCGACAATTATCCAGCGGTTTCCCGATGTTGACGACGGAAAAGAGTCCAATTAGATCCATTTTGATCTGCTGGAAGGGTGCAGTTGACGAAGGAATTGACTGCAGGAGACCTGCCGCCTTCGTCAGCGGTTTCTTCCGTCGCTGGCACTTATGGCATGATTGTGTACAGGTGGATGGTATTGGGGGGCTTGGGCATGTAATACTTTTCACGAATACGGGCCAATGTCCGGCTATAACCAAGGTGTCCCGACGTCGGGTCATCGTGTCAAACTTGAATTATCTCTCGAAGGTCGGTCGGGATTACCAGCAGTCACGGCGAGTTGTTTCCGAAGCCCTCCTTGTAAAATACACTTTGGCAAATGGCGAAGGTCGGCAAGGCTCTTGAGAAGGCATGGGGGATTGTACCCTCTCGTCCTTCGAGGTGCTCGAGTAACACGCGCAGCTCAGGATCGTCTCTTTGGCGTCGTGCCATGTCGCCGGTGTTCACTGCGCCTAGGAAGCACTTGTAGTCATCGTCGTCGCTGCCGCCGGAAGGTGCTTTGACGGGGGCTATGGACACGCAGTCGGCGTCGCTGTGCTTGCGGCCTGACTTGTAGAACCCAGTAGAACAGAGTCATGTTGAACTCTTGTAGTCGGAGATTCCATCGAACAAGACGTCCTGACGGGTCCTTGAGGTTTGCAAGCGAGCAGAACGAGTGGTGGTTCGTGACTACGCGGAACGGGCTCCAATACAAGTACGGACGAAACTTCGTGATTGCCCAGACGACCGTAAGGCATTCTTTCTCAGTCGTGGAGTAATTGTTTTCCGCAATGGACAGTGTCCGACTTGCGTAGGCGATGACGCGCTCGGTGCCTTCTTGCACTTAAACCAGTACCGCGCCAAGTCCTGCGTTACTTGCGTCCGTATGAATCTCGGTTTCCGCGTACTGATCGAAATAACCAAGAGAGGAGGAGTCTGGAGTCGCCGCTTCAGCCCGTTGAATGCCTGATGCTGCTCTTCGGCCAATTCAGACTTCTCGGCGTCCTTCGGGAGGTTTTGTGAGCGGTGAGAAAATCCTTGTGAAATCCCGAACAAAGCGGCAATAGTAGGCACATAGTCCAAGAAACCTTCGCACGGCCTTCTTGTCTGTCGGGGCTGGAAATGTTGCGGCGGCGCGAGTATTCTCTGGGTCTGGGTGAACACCTTTGGTACTAGCCACGTGATCTAGGAACTTCAGTTCGTCGTAGGTGAACCGACACTTTGTCGGCTTCAGGGTGAGTCCGGTGTTCCGTACGGCTTGGAAGACATCTTGGAATCGTCGCAAGTGCTCATCGAAGTCGCCGGAAAACACTACGACGTCGTCCAGATAAACAAGACAGCTCTGGTACTTCAGTCCTGTCAGTACGCTGTCCATGACACGCTGGAAAGTTGCTGGCGCCGTGCATAGTCCGAAGGACATCATTTTGAGCTCATACAGTCCATTCGGCGTGACAAAAGCTGTCTTCTCGCGGTCCCGTTCGTCGACTTCTATCTGTCAGTAGCCGCTCTTCAGGTCCATCTATGACAAGTATCAAGAGTGGCGCAGCCTGTCTAACGTGTCGTCGTTGAGCATCGTTTGAACTTGCTCCTGGATCACCTGCCTTTTTGTTTTACGGAGGCCCTCTACGGCGAGCTATGCACAGGGCGCGCGTCGTCCTCGGTAACGACGCAGTGTTTCGCAACGGCGGTTTGGCGCACCTTCGGCGACGTCGCAAAGCAGTCCCGGTATTCGGCGGAGAAGTTAGTCTTCTGCCGCCGTTTCGGGCCCGGAACCTTAGGCCCAATGTCGAGCTGCGCTGCTGACGTACTGTCTTGATGATGTGGCGAGCAGTCTGCAATAATCGCGGCGATATCGGCGGAGTTCTGGAGTTCCTCGACGTGGCCAACGGCGGCACGTTTCGTGAGGTGTTGCGCTTAATTTCGGAAGTTTGTCACGTGGACCACAGTGCGGCCATCCTGAAGTTCAACTACTCTTGTTGCGACGCCGATTCCTCTGCCGGGAAACAACTTAAGGTTTCCTTTCAGAACAACTTCGCCGCAGGTAGCTGCATCGGTCACGACGGGTACGACAACACTTGGTCGTGGTGGCAGGTTCATGTGGTCGGGAGCGACTCGGATCACGGTTGACATCATATTGGTCTACACCGGCAGCATAACAAACTTCCACAGCGTCAACTGGTTTTCCCCGAGGTCGATGACGACGCCATGCTCGCAGAGAAAGCCCATTCCGTGGATATCGCACCTCGCGCAGTCTTGCAGAATGACGAACTACACAGGGCACGACTCACTGTGGATATCGATGCGTGCAGTGCATCTCTCGGCTGGTGTAATGAGGTGTCCTTCGGCGGTTCGTATTTATGTCCATCCCACGGTGTCGTGACTTTTCGAAGGTGGCGAGGGAGCCTCCCACTCAAGACTGAGTAGCCTGTTCCGATGTTCACCAATGCCAGTGCGTCGTTGCCGTCGATAGCAAGGTTTAGGTTGTTGAGCACCGTTGCAGGAGCGTCGTTGCGATGCGTGGCGCCGAGAGAGTGGGAGCGCTCGGTCGTTCTTGGATGCTCATTACTTCGGTCGTCTTCGGCAACGCTACTTCATGGCGTTGCGGCTTTTGGTTTTAACCGACGACATGGCGGAGACAGGCTGTCTCGACATGAGCGGCGGAAGGGCGAGAGCGCACGTCAAGGCGAAGGCGAACGAGAACTTCGGGGTGGAGTCGGCACCGGAGACAGGGGTCATCGGAGGTACCCCTCGACGTCCCTTCGTCGACCGCAGCGCGCGTTTGCAAGCAAGCGCGCCCGTGGTTTAGGATTCACTTCCGGCACTCGCACGAGACGGACGTGTTATCGTGAGCTCAGTCGGAGCTGCGAAAGCGGCTACGCCTGGCCGCGGTACCTCTGTTTGTGAATCTGCTGAAGCTAATCAGATTATTTTGCACTCGCTGCCAACTGGATACGTCATAAACAACGCTGTTTTCCTGGATTGTGATGTGAAAGGACGTTTGTATCAGTTACAAGGTTTCCGTGAAGAACTGCAACTGGATGTACATACTGCCTGCCCACTACTCATTAGGAAGGCGTGATCACTCCAAAAAAGTGCGAGAGTATAAATGTAGAACGGATGTGTTTAAATACTCTTTCTTTCCATGCACAACGAGCACCTGGAAATCGCTGCTAGAGGAAATAATTTCTACAATTTCTGCCGCTTCTTTCTTTAGCCATGTGTGATGTGATGCTTCATAAACCTAAAAACAATTGATATTATTATCTCATTTTCGGCCTCGCGCTTTTTGTACTTTTTTACCTTTTGTACCTTTGTACTTTTTCTCAAATGCATGTGTACCCCTCCCTCGCAATAATGCCTTTGTAAGGCGATGCGAGGTATTCTGAATAAATAAATAATGAAAGACCTGGCGTCCGCCGGGCCTCATCAAATGAACCCTGTATGGATGCCCAAGCTGCATTCGCTGTCGGCGAAGCATAAGTTAGTCGACGCGAAGGAGCTGACAGTTAAAAGGCGGGCGGTGTCTCGTCATTGACGCGGCGAACACGACGGTGAGGCTTAAGCTTTACTGGGTCCCGTACGACGTCCCCAACGGCCAAGCGAAGAAGGAGCTGGAACGATACGGCAACGTCTCTGACATCACCAGAGACCTGTTCCGAGAGAAGGAATTCGAAGCTGTGGAATCGAACACCAGAACGGTAGGCCTGACCCTCAAAGAAGGTGAAACCATTGAGAGCCTGCCCCACGAGATCCATGGTGACGGGTGCAAGGTGCTGGTCATGGTGCCAGGACGAGCCCCGCTCTGCCTTCGCTGTCTTCGTAAGGGACATATCCGACGCGACTGCCGCGTCCAACGCTGCACTGACGGTCAACGTTACGGTCAAAAAGTGGAGGACTGCGTCAAGTCCTACGTCTAGTTTTTCAGTTTTTCAGTGAGGAAACAACAATACACAGACCCGTTAAACGTTTGGTTTCTTCAGGTATACGCCGCCTCATAATCTGTTATTAGGGACATTTTGGTGGAGGTGCGGTGTATTGCTGCTGGATGGCGAGAAAACAGCGAAGCAGGGAAGTCTCTGATAGTGTGAATCGTGCTTGAAGGGCCCGTTCGATGTTTGTGGCCTCAGCGATGAAACCTTCAACGGTGGAAGGCGGGCTTCGCACAAGACCTTCGAATATATTTTCTTTCACGCTACGCATCAGAACCCGGAGTTTTTCTCTTATAGGAGCGTTTGGGTCGGCGCGATTCATCAGGCGGAGAGCATCTTCGACAAAGCTTGTGCCGCTGTCGTTCGGCCCTTGCGTTCTTCCTAACAGACGCGCGTGGCAATATACACAAAGACACATGTTAGGAACCGAAATAATATCTAATTAATATTGTAATGCGTGCACCTCCGTAGGTACCGTCCTATTACCTCTATACTTTGCGAATACCACAAATCAGCAAACACTATTGCTAATTATCCTTTTTTTTTAAATTCGGAGATATTATAGTCGTAGGAGCTTCTTTGTGCCCAAAGCCTTACTACGTTTCATTGTGGTGCGTAGAGATCGTAATTAATGTCAGTGCAATAAACTGAACTTACGAATAAAAAAGATGTGACATAGAAAAAGCGTCGCCGTAAATTTCGAAACTCGCTGATAAGAAAAAAACTTTTTATCTTTTTTGTCGGTTTTGCAAGGGCCACAAATATGTAACGAAGACTGTCCCATTTCTAAAACCATGCAATAAAAAATCCCACAACGATGCAAAGTTTCCCAATGTTGAAGTTTAGAAATGAGAATGTGATATATATATATATATATATATATATATATATATAACCGCGAAGCAGGGAAGTCGGAGATAGTGTAAATCGTGCTATCTCTCGCTCTGTCTATATATATATATATATAAATATATATATATATATATATCAGGGTTGGGCAGAAATACTCAAAAATGTATTTGGAAATACAAATACTGGGATACATTGAAATAGTAGCTAAAATACTGATACTAAGATACATGGGTAAAAATGTATCGCGATACGTATCAGAAATACATTTTAAGAAGAGGCAAAAAGTATTTGGAAATACAAATACAGGAGTACATTTTAGGGAGGGCAGAAATACAAATACAGAAATACTGATACTGCAATACATTTACCAATTGTTTTGAGACGCCAAATGAGATGAAGCTTGAAGTTTGAAGTGGATGTTTTCGATCCCGAAATTACGTTCCTGTAGGCTTGGCACTTTGCCTTGAAGGTAGTGGTTTCGGACGACAAGGATTCTTCAATGGGTCCAAACAAACGTTCCAAAAATTGCTGACCGCGGTCCCTTCCATGACATCCTGTCTGTCTGACGAGGGAATCCTGTCAACATTGATCACATTATGTCACGGTGGAATGAACTAGAATTCTTTATCTGTAGGTGTGGCCTTGAACATGAAACTTTACCACGCTGCTGTATGAAAGGACAATGCGCACTTTCGTTGTAGGCTACCTAGCTGAAGATCGTGCATGCAGTGTCATTTGGAATTTTTGAGAATAGTGGACCACCTGAAGAATCTTGGAATACATGTCATATCTTCTGTTTTACAGTTGAAAAAACGATACGGTAGCATCCCTGTTCTGAAGGTCCTTACTACCGACCCTCCTCCACCGACGCACGGATTGCAGTCCTCAAGGTTTGCCTAGCATTATCCAAACAGAGACCTCGTGGATTACGAGCTGATATTGCCGGCACAGGTGCGAGCTGTCCAAGAAACGGCGGTCTCGAGACTAGTCGCGGGAGTACGTAGTCTGGGATGGCACAGCGATGCCACTTCTGGCCTCCTTCTAGGTTTCGGATCACCAGAGCAGCGGGTCACGTTCACGTCGGCTGATAACGTACCCTTGAGCCGTGCAATATTACGGGCGCAGCCGCAGATGCATTCGGATATGTGTTGAACTTCACAGCGTGAGTCTTCCTACTATTTCAAGTCAACCACCGCCTGGCTCGTGCTGCAACGGAATGTGACTCAGCTTTGCCGGCAGGGTGTACTCTGTACGCTAAGGCGAGAGAGACGGTTAGCAGCGGGCATTGGATGCCAGGAAACAATGACTCAAAAAATCTCTACCTAAGGATCTGCGGCAGAAGATGCTCTGACTCCACTCCTGGCACGCCACCTGGTTCGAGTTTCCGACTACGCAACACTTCTCAGAAGAGAGAAGAGGACTAATAGAAATATAGTTTGCAGAATCAAAAGGAACCTTGGTCAGCATAGTAACAATACCCCAGCATCTCCTTGACTCTGGTGCCCTTAGAAGCAAAAAAATAAAATGCGTTCGAACTTGTTTCTTTTTTTTTTTTTTGCAGGGGGGGGGGGGTATTTCTCAAGAAATGTAACGAAATACACTTCATCGTGATTGTATCGCGATACAAAGGGACATCCAAATGTATTTCGATACAGGAATACAGATACTGGTGAAAGAATTGTATCGCGATACAGAAATACAGATACGAAATGTATTTCTGAAATACTATCGCGATACATTTGTATCGCGATACTGCCCAACCCTGATATATATATATATATATAGATCACCCCTGATTCGATACATTTCGTTTCTTCTGCATTAATAAGACGTAGGAAACGCCAGAAAGCCAAAGTGGAGGGGTGTAGTGGTTAGCACACCTGACCGTACATTGGCAGGCCCAGAGCTCAAATCCTGGCTCTGCCGTTGATTTTAGCTTTCGGCGGGTTCGTAAAACTTTGATTCTTTGATTCAGTGGATTAAGTACGGTTCGTTCATCTGCATATATTCATTTATATATACTACATGTATATATATATTATATATATATATATATATATATATTTCATCTGAAATCGTACAGGCAAAAAGAGTCGAATTTTAAATTTCGCTGAAAAAAATATGTTATGGCGTTGTCTCTAAAATCAGTTTCCACAAACCACAAGTTTGTCGATTTTTTTTTTTTGCGACTTACGAAGCGTAAAAGAGGCCGCGGCGGAAAGCAGTGTTTTTCACTTCCGTCGTGGGTTGTATGTTTCACTCAATCTACCACAGCAAATTTTCAGTATACATTATATATATATATAAAAAAAAAAAAAAACTTTTAACCGTTCCGTGAAAAGTCTCCAATGCCATCAAATAATTTTTGGCGTTTTTTTCTTGTTTTCCTTAAAAATGTAAAGAACGCCCCTTCGGTTAATCGTTGATGAAATTTGACATTTACACACTTGTGATACACTTGGGTTACACGACATTTCTTATGTGGATGGATAACCCAAAGCACGCTCTTTATATATAAGATAAAAACACTTAGCTGTGTAAGATTCCATTTGCGGCACGTTGACATTAATATTGTGCAAAAAACAAAAAGTATAACCATTTAGACTGATTGTCTAGAAAAAAAAAAATTTGTTTACTTTTTATTTATTTATTTTTGCTAGCCTTTATATATGATAGCCGTCTTCTAGAAAGACAAGTCGAGGAAGCGTTATTTTGTTCATATGTTCTATATTTAAGCCTCAATATTGTAAAAAACGTGTTCGTTTTGCAAGACCCAAGTCAGACATACCAACCTTTGTGTTTCTGTGAATTGTGAAACAAGTTTTGTTGCATTTTTGTGTGCCGTTCGAAATCAATTACGAACGAAACCTTTTGGTATTGAGTAATTATTTTTATTCTCGTAAGAGCGGGAAATCATGAGAAAGATATCTGAACAAATCAGCAGGCATCGTAGACTTTCAATGTCGAAGAAGCACAGACGTTGTATTGTTTTGATTTATAAAACACTCAGTGTAAACTAATATGACTAGATATTTATTATCTGTCATATTACTAAGACATAGAAAGACACCATGTGATTTATACTTTTCACACATATATTTTTAAAACCAAGCGCTAGGGTTCGCTCACCATGCATCGCTCAGATCGCCAGCTGTTGACGACAAGGTATCTTTTTCCGGAATACACAAATGTGAGGACACTGGAACGGTTCAAAACACACGAAGAGGTACACGGCACATTGTTTGAAGAGAGCATATTAATAAACAAGTGCGTTGGAACTGTCGATTTGTTCGGGGCGTTTCGCAGTGTTTATATGAGCTACTCTGTTTACAGCTGCACTGTTGAGTCTGCCGGCACGCACCTGCAGTGATGGTTGGCAACATTTCGGGACATAAAGCTGTACGTGTTACCATTTTATACCATAGTCTTAGCACTTATGTTCGGTTACCCTGGTGTTTCACAAACCTTTTCTAAGACGACGGTGAAGCTACCTTCCCCCCTTCTCCTTCCTCCCCATATGTGAAGATTGAATTACCCTTGAAGGACTTTCCATCTCCGTCTCTTTGTTTTTTTATTCCCGAAAATCGGTGATCTCCTCTTGGCATATCGAGAGTCGAATGATTTCTTTGATTTTCGGGCTGAGCGCTTCAACGAGGGTTTGCGCGTTTGTTTGAGAATTCAACTGAAGTAATGAATTGATGCATGATGCTTGAGTACGCAGCCCACTCCGTCGCATGCGCTTTTTCTGCGCCCTGGCTCTCTGTATTTCCATTTGTTGGCAACACTCTTCTTAAACTCGTACATCCGGTGCCTGCTTTCGATGTGACGCGGAGCGGCGTTCGAAACATAAACGAGTTCAGAAAAAATAGGTAGAGGTTCTTCCAGCTGCCCTTCGATGATGTTTAGTGCAAACACCGCGTGTGTACAGTCGCTGCAAGTGTCGTCGCTCACAACACCCAAGCTCAGCGTTCCTTTCTTGGTCGTAGCAACGCAGGTAAAAATAGACACCATCTTGTTTTCCGAATGATCTTTGTACGGTTGCGTTGGATCACAAAACTCCAGTTTTAAGCAAAATTGAAGTGCAAAATCACAGTACATGACTTTACGTGCGCTTTCTTGAACCATATGTTTTTTTTGTGTGTTTTTTTAGCGCACGAAATGTAATGTAAGTTCAAAAAGCGTGTAAAAAAGCATATTTGGGAGCAAGGGCATTCTTCAGCGAGTTCGAAAAGTGGATGAAAAAGCAGTGTGGGAAATCTGCATTTCCACCCGCTTTTCAAACTCGCTGAGGAAGGCCGTGGCTCCTAAATGTTTTTCAACCATCTCGCCGCTACGCTCACACATGGCCAACTCCAATTCGTCTTCAAGTTCGACTCCTAGCATAGCAAGAGAGACATTTTTCTTATTGGAGCAGACTTCGTATGCTAGCAGAAAACAGCCTTTCCAAGGGTTTTCCCACAGGAACGTCTTTAAAAGTCACAGACCGCCCAGTTGCATTCGAGAGGGAAGAAGGCCGAGCAAAAAGTTAGCGCAGCAAACACATATACACATTCTTCGTGAACTGGGCGTTTTTTTACCCACTTTCGACGAAGAGAATAGAATTTTATTAAGCCGATCTTTGATTCCGGATGGCTTGCGTTGAATTCCCGATATGTTTCTCTAATGGATCGTGTAAAAAACCGCTCAGTGACAAATGATTCTTGACAGTCAATAAAAATCCGCACAACGTCTTTCTTAATAGGGATTTGCCTCGTGTAGTCAGTGGCGTCAGATGCGTAATAAGGAAGTGCGATATCTTTTCCGCGTAGAGGATGTCCCTCATACGGGTCAGCTGCCGCCTGAACTCCCGTTCCTTTCTTCAACTTACTCGACTTATTCAAAGTTTGCATTGTGGGTTTGGGGATACTTTAAAGAATATCTTTTGTTCAAATATGAGATTAAAAGAGGTATAGGAGGCGGTAGCGTTCTTGCTGGGGACGTGCACTTGGCATAGGCGACACGCAAAGTACTCATCCATTCTTCACACAAGGAATATGACTCCCTTTGATCCGCGTCTCTAGGTGCTTCGTAAACGTTGCTTAGTTAACGGTCAATTTTCTTTCAGAAATCCTCTGGAGCCCCCAACTTTTTTCGCTCAACGTACGTCCTGCAAATGGTAAGACTTTCGTTAGGTAAAAGTTTTAGTGGAGTGACACTCGCTTTTGCAGCATCGCTCGTCTTATTCACTCCTTGGAGAAGGAATTCCTCGTCGTTGAATGACGTGTCTGCTGGTGGGAAGAATGGCGAGGATGATGTCGATGATGGCGTTCTTTGTTCTCGCCGAAGTTCTTTAATGTCGCTGCGGAATCTCCTGAAGCAATTCATGCAGAAAGCGTTTTCAGAACTCAACGCTCGGCGCCCTCAGTCAGCAGCACCCGTTTCAGCACTTCGACGCTCAGTTCTAGAACCTTATCCACAAAGCGCCCGCAATCAATTTTGCTTTTGTGCCTCTGTAGATTATCGGCACAAATTAGTCGGTTTTTACTGAATTTGTCAGTCATGGTTCAAGTCTGGACTTCTGACTTCTATAAAGCACGGGGTCAGGCTTCGTTGACGCCGATTTTGGGAAACAGAGTGAAGAATAAATTTAAGCAGCGCAGTTTTACTCGCGAGAAGGCAAACCAGGCGTAACATGCCTCGAGCTCCATATGGAGAGAGTAGCTTTCGAGGTAGTTACTCAAACTCCCTCTCTTCCCTCGCCTTTTCCCCATGAACACGTCAGCCGTCGCTAACTTTTTATCTCAGGAGCAGACCAGTCTTCACAAACGGTTATCGTTGACAGGGAGTCTGACTTCGACGATACTAGTCTCCGTACTTTAATGTTTTCAAACGATATAACGCTTCGGTGCTCTCGGTTCCCCGCGGATAAAGCAGAGATAGAGCAGGGCCGTTTCAGAGATTAGGTCGGCAGGTTTCTCATTCTTCATTACTCGGCCCAGGTAACCCAGGCTGTGTATTGTTGATTCATCACGGAGTAAAAACACATGGGACGAATCTGATAGTCCTGATTAGCCTTTGATGAACCACGACAAATAGGTTCCTTTTGACAACTAAGTAGCGGCTCCTTTTCCGACTCCCACACGTTCCCTTGATTCAAACGCGTTAGAGAGAGGACGGGACGCTCGAAGCTTGGACAAATACGCGGCATAGTTTCACGCGTGCACGGATAGCTGGATTCAAGATTTGCTCACATCCCTATCGAAACGGGCCCATATTTGTGTGTGTGTCTGCGGGCTTATTGTCCCGGGCCGCCGGTTTTAACGCGCACGCGGTGTGTTTTTTTTTTTTTTTTGGCTGGCGGAACTGTTGATTGCCGATATTGTAAGGCCGTGGTGTCTTCACCCTCCTAGGCAACACCTGCTTTGTCTTCCCTTCTCCAATACTCTGACTAACTGACTCCTTCTGGATGGTTGTCACTGTACGCCGCGTCAACGCCACATTCGTGCAATTTCACTCCTCGTGACACAGGGTTTGCTGCTCGCTTTACTGTCACGGGCCGTCCTATCTAACACAACGAGCCCGAGAGGTGGTGGTCATCTGCTGGTTCCGAAAGAGCGGGACGTTCATATTGGCCAATCGAGGCCCCGAATTGGGGCCTCGATTTCTACACATTAAAAATTTAAGACCCCAGCTGGTCTGTTAAGATGTGTTGCTTTCTATTTTAAACTCCTCCAATGCAGCTTGCCGCCTATGACAAAATTTAAGTGAGAAATAAATATAACGGGGTAGAACTACTTTATTTTTATCGGAGAACATCGAAAAAAGGCAAGAATATTTCGAAGTTTGTAAAGACGCGCAATTAGCAAGTACGTTTCGAGCCGAACAGACACGTTTCCCGACGATATTGAGGCTTAAATTTAGAACATACACACAAAATAAAACTTTCTAGACTTGTTTTTCTAGTAGACGACTATCGTATCTAAAGTTTTGCACAAAATAAAAATGTTTTTTTTTTGTTGAAAAATTTGACCTCAAATTTGATACTTTTTGATTTTCGCAAAATATTAACGTCAATGTACCACCAAGGGAAGTTTACACAGCTAAGTCATTTTACAACATATATAAACAGCGTGTTTTGGCCTCTCCCTAGACATAAATAATGTCGACGTAACCCAAGTGGATCACAAGTATCTAATTGTCAAATTTTATCAACAATTAACCGAAAAAGCGTTTTTGACATTAAAAAAAAAAAGCAAAACGCCTAAATTATTGTATGGCATTACATCCCTTTTACTGTACTCACAGAGTGGTTCAAACAGTTATTATAATGCAGACTGAAAATCCACGGCGGGAGATTGAAGGAAACACAATGCCCAAAGACGGGTGTGAACACGGCTTTCCACCGCGGCCTCTTTTACGCTTTATTAGTCGAGAACACATAATCCGACGAACTTACGGTTTGTGGCAACTGCGGTTTGAGAGGCGACGATATATATATATATATATATATATATATATATATATATATGTGTGTGTGTGTGTGTGTGTTATGGCGTCGGCGGACTCAATTTTTGACCAGCTCTCTGTGTACTGTTAGTTCGACTTCGCTTAGGTGGGTAGGCGACCACCATTGCTGATTTCAAGCCCGCGCTAGTTCCGAATTACGGCAGTGTCGTGGCACGTACTTCGTCATTTCAGCTTGCAAATGTCGAAAGGGCCCGTCTTCTAAGATATCCAGGAAACCATTCCAAGACTCACCTTCTCCTTCCCCTTCATTCACAATATATATATATATATATATATATATATATATATATAAACTTGGCATCGACCGTCAAGCTTCTTCACCCGGATAAGAACTGCCCTACACTTCCCTCTTTCGAAAGCTTAAACCGTCACCCCTCCGAAATTTGGACTCGACCGTAGCATTGTATAAATACCACCCGCGTTCATCTGTAAAAGTTCTTCCTGACGAAGCTGACGAAGGCCGGACTCCGGCCGAAACGTCGAAGATTAAATCGTCCGTTGTTGCTGTTTTTCACTACGGGTCTTTTTCTTCTCAGTTTTATATATATATATATATTAGTCAGAGATCCGTACTTGCGGAGTTGCTATGCTAGGAGTTTATTGCATGTATTTCGATAGTTTCGCCGAGAGGCTCGGCTTCGTCAGGAGATGGCAGACATGTATGCCATCTCCTGACGAAGCCGAGCCTCTCGGCGAAACTGTCGAAATACATGCAATAAACTCCTAGCATAGCAACTCCGCAAGTACGGATCTCGGACTTATTACATTTTCCCGGTCCATTGTTCTCAAGCTACTCTTCCTCACATATATATATATATATATATATATATATATATATATATATATATATATATATATATATAGGGACATCGTGCTAAAAAGTAGTGGCAGTTAATTGTTCATCTTAGATTATAATATAGGTTATACGGCATAAAACATAGTATTTTCAAACCTCCCGTTTTTGGGTCACTTTTGACCTGGGGAGTTTCTTTAGAACTTCAAAAACTCTGAAGAAGAAAAAGAAAAATAACTCTGTTTCAGATTGCGTCTGAGCGCAGTGGATGCACCGAGGCCTCGGAGTCAATCCAAGGCCGCTTGAGTGTCTCTTGACCAGGGTGTAAGATAAGCAGGTGGGGAAACGGCCCATAGAAGCCTACCGCAGCGCCGTGACCGGATTGTGTACTCGTCTGCTTGCGGATAGCCCCGATTTGCGACAGATGGCGCTGCGGCGAGAGGAAAAAAATCGGAATCAGATCTGCATGGAAATTTATGGGAGAGTGCGCAAAATAAACCGAGAGCACGACAGTTCTCTATTGAAAATCCACGAGAAACCATCTTCGTCAGTTTAGCCGGTCGCCACCGGTCGCCCACCTGGAGTGAGAGTTCGCGGTGCTCCACATAGATGGCGCCACAGAAAAAGAGAAAACAAAGGGGTACACAATCCGGTCGCTCATTGGGCTCTCGTTTCCCCACCTGTCTATCTTACACCCCGCTCTTGACCCTGGAAAGGGGGCACGGCGACACGCGGATAGCGAATCACGAGCAACGTCCCCAGAGCGGGATTCGCTAGAATAGCTCGTAGCCTCCGCTGCGTACAAACAAAAATAAAACGTAGTTTTTTTTATAGTTTTGATGGAGCTGTCATTCTGTCCACTCGGTATCGACAGCAGAAAAGACGCTCTGCGTGTTTTAGGCTAATCGTGCCTCCGGTTAAGGTCACGTGACTACAGTCTCCAAGCTAGTGAAAAGGCAGAGCACGACACCTACTTCAAGGTCAAGCCTGTGCATAGCATCCACTGTACTGTCAACTTAGGGTTGAACTTTCAGAAGGATACAAGTGACAAATCCTCTCTTTATGTTCATTGTTGGGATGCCCCTGAAGGATCTACCGCTTTCATTTTCCTTCTTTTTTTTTCTTCTCTCACTCCCTAAGCTGAAAGTGTGGTGGAAGATGCCCACTCGTCGGACCAATCATTTAGGAGGCTTTTTTATTATACAGTCGGTGACAGGTCAAGAACGAAGTGGAAGCTCCTCACACCTCTTTCCACTTTAGCAGAGCGAACGCTGGAGGGGAGGTGGCCTCCTCTCCACCGTTCGCTCCGCTGAAGTGGAAAGGAGTGGGATGTGCTTCCACTTCAATCTTGACCTGTGTGCGCGGGTAACGGCAGGGGCGTGATCACGTGTTAAAGGCGTGACGGATGATTCAGTAGCGGTTCCCAATCCCGGAATGCCAGCTTGCTGACCTAGTTTCCGGTGCGCTGTGGCCTGCGGGACTGCCGTGGATTTTGGCAGTAAATGGTATATCGTCCGCGATATACTATTGACGTACAAACGATAACCATACACAAAGCTATTCACCTCGAGATCGAACCGTGTCGCTACTGTGCGGCCGAAATTGGAAGCATGCAAAAGCGGGGATACCGCTGTGCGTCGTCTGCTACGCGCGCACGTTCAGAAGCATGGATCAGGACGACGCAACCTCGTTTCCGGCTGAGCTGGACCCTCCTTATTAAATGTTTGATGTTATTTTTGTTGTTTCTCTGCTGTATCGCTTCACACGCGTAGAAATTGAGGAAAGCGATAAATATTAGGGCGTTTTCGCAGATTGTTTTCGCAGTCCCGCAGCGCTCTCCGCAACCCGCTACAATACCCGGAACTCTACAGTCAAAGCCATCGGCGCGCAGGCGCAGTAGCGGCTTTTTCGTTGCGGAGGGCTTAGCAAATGCTGTGGTTTTTAAAACTTTTGGTCCTACATATTTTTATCTCGCATAATCCATAGCTTTCATAAAACCTTAAATCTTGATTAAAGCTGGGAGTTTATTAACAAATTAACCCGGTTGATCTCCATCCTTTAATAGACTAATCAATTAATAAATCTGCTGATTCCTTATTCTCCAGTCATATTACATGAAAGACTTTAAAGCTACATTTTGTTTTTGCTATTTTTACTAAGTCATAAATGGTATAGTGCGTTCCCGTTTAAACTTAACGTTGTGACGCCTAAAGAAATATGAGCACGAGAAGCCTTTTAAAGTAAATTAATTCTTAAGTTATTATTTAAACCAGTATAATCACCCTCGATAACAATCACATGCATGCTGAAATGCTTTACCGTGCAAGCCTGTGTACTAAGAGAAATAAATACGCTAGAAATATTAAAGCAGGCGTTTTTTATTTACTTGGAATAGGGACCGTGCAGGTAAGTGTAATATAAATAAAGAGAAGAACGTTTGCTGCCAGTTAGGAAACGTCCTGCCCGTCTCTGTATTTTATGTTCTTCCTTTATATTTTCTGTTTTTACTTTTTCCTGGTTTTATTTAACACAGGAGTTTGATTAAACGACAAGAAAATCGCAATTAAATTACCACCCGAAGAATCTGAAAGTTAATTTATGAACTGCCCAGTCCCGATATTCTCTGGGCGAGGGCGGAGGGTGATCGGAAAGCTTCGGTAAGAGACGCAAGCCCTCATCAGTAAAAAAAGTCGCTGCGGTCGATGTTGTCTCTGTTGTGGTGCGGGTCGTTTGTTGGAGTTGCAGAGTCTATTATGTTTCAATGGAATATTATTTTGCTATTTATTTATAATATTAACCTTTTGGCATCAACAGCCCTCACCGAGAAAATTGAAGCGGGTGAATCCACACTAGCGAGAAAGGCGTCTAATAACACGCGCGCTACTGCGTTGCTCGGTTACACTCGTTTGTTCCACTTGCGGAAGATATATTAGAACAGTGTTTCACTTGTTTCAGTTGTCCTGCCAACGAGCAGTTTGCGGATCATAACTAGAAGAGGCTCTCTCCTCATCGCAACGTAGTGGAATTGTTCTGACTCCGAAAAACGTACCCACACCATGGCACAGTAAAGGGAAACATGGGCTGCAGCGGAACTCAATAGCGCGGTAATTTCCAATACAGCACTAAATTATCTTCAGGCGAAGTATTTATATTACTACAAAAGTTAAAAGGAAAAAAAAATGAAATGCATACAACCTGCGATTAAACAGACCACGGCCCACGTAGTGCCAGTAATATGTTATCGGGATTGGAATTCATTATTTGTTTGAATTTCCATGCTTCTTAACCGATACATCTATTTTAAAAGAAGCAAATATTTTAGATAAATAGTGCAGCTCACCGGAGACAGGCATCCGTCGTGGTGAAACCCACTCCCCAACGTCTGTCTAGAGCAAACGACGCATCCACACGAGCGACTATATAAATTTAAGTCGTACGCTGGTAACGCGATTCGATGTTCACTAAAGCACCGAACGGTACCGCACGATTCTAATCTAAAATTGTTCTCCTTACCGACAAAATAAACGCAAGAATTTGCACCGGCTCGCGCGCGAACCTGGATAACACATGGGACGACAATGCTTCCATCCCCGCTTTTATGATGATAATAGCGCGACAGTAACGCCACCTCTAGGTCAATCTCGAGGCCAATGGGGTACTAAAGAAACCCTAGGAAAAGCCATAGGCAGCTATAGCGCGCTGGCTAAAGAGACCCGAGAGAAAGCCCTAAAAATCTCTCTAGCAGAAAACACAAAAAGCTATAGACGGCTAAAGAAACCATAAGAAAAGCCATAAGCCGCCATAGCATCCTTTCTAAAGAGACCCATACAGTGAACCATAAAAATTCTATAGCTATTCATTTAAAAAGCTATAGATAGTTGTAGCCAACCAGTGAAATACTATAGAAAACGCTATAGACACACCTAGGAAAGACCATAAAAAAGCTATAGACATCCATAGAAGCGGCTACAGCTAAAGGGGCCAATTTTTTATAACAGGCCATTCAAATGATTTTTTATAGCCCAGCAAAAGATCATTTTTGCAGGGGGGCTCTCGTTAGTTGGAGGTCGCAGAGGGATGGCCTGCTCTAAGCCAGCCCGGTTCGGCCCATTAAGTGCCCATCTATTCTGGATGGCTGAGGATAAGCGCCGAAGGGTTTTATAAAAGGTAGAAAACTCGCGCTGGAGGCGGAGCATATACTGAATTCTTAACCTGTCTTACCGACTGACTATAGTGGGCTGCATCTTGCAGAAGTGTCAACTGTTATTTCGGCAGTATTTAGTACGTGATTAGGAGAAAACAGCACAAATCATATACAACAACTACCAACCAGCTCAACTATTCACTTTACATAGTACTTAGTACATTGCAAAACATAAATGTCCGGAATATTTCGATTGACAGAAACAGACCTAACCACTGACATAGTTTGAGCACCAGGCAGCATTCTAACGAGGGACATGCTCGCTTCGACACATGACACCACATTTAGTTTAATCTTTCAATTCACCGACATTTCGTCTAAAGGCTGAACCCATTAAAGCCCATGTGCGACCAACAACCGACGGACTTCGCCCGGTGGTGTGTTCGCTTTGCAGGTGGCCCAACAGCCACAGTTGTGACGCCGCGCGCCGAGAGAACGCTGCCGATGGAACGCTGCCACTCAAAATTTTCCACTCTTTCGCAGTATGTTCGCTCCTTGGAGTCCAGATAGGGGGTCTCAATCGCACACGATGGAGACCTAGGAACGCCGATCAGCGGCATACACACATGGATCGCAGGAGTATGTCCCGTCGTGGACTGCTTTCCACCGGATTGACCAAACGCTCGATATGACGTCTGCTCTTCAGTAGGGTTAGTCCTGCTTTTATCTACGAAATTCAAAGTAACTTCAGACTGCCAATTTCCATGTCATTGTTTTAAGGAAGTGATGACTCTAGGTTCTACCGTGGATTTTACATGCACGAATTTGCCGGTAGGAATGATAAAAAAGTGCCACCGAAACACCTCGTTGCAAATACTTTCTGAAATGGTATTTATAGTGTTGCATACTAACTCCGGTGTACATTTGTATAAATGAGCAAAATTTGCAACAACCTGTGGCTGTTCGTGACACCAGCAAAACGGACGGTACCTGGTTGGAAAACATTAAACTGAACGACAGGTCCTTTCGCGATTTCTGCCCGTCCCTTGTGACTTCAGTGATTACAGGTTGTCGGTAGTTGGCTTGATGAAACAGTTGTCCCGGTGACTCTATTATTTCTGTCGCATCACCGTGTTGCCCTGGTTGCTCTGAACGCAACCTGCGCTAAAGTATGAACCATATATTGAGTTTATCAACGTTCATCAGTACCGCAGTCCTTCCGTCGCTTACCCGAAGAAGGTCGAGCCACTGGAAGCTCGCTTTCGCCAACACATCGCCGCAGGTTCCAAATGTAGTGAAAACAAATGGGGGCCAACCCATTTGACTACAATGCTTGTCTGCTAGATCCCGAGCATTGTGCGTTAAGCTGGTACTACATATGACAACGCACGACCTGTTTTAAACAGCCATTAGCCCAAGTGAACACACCACCGGGCGAAGTCCGTCGGTTGTTGGTCGCACATGGGCTTTAATGGGTTCAGCCTTTAGACGAAATGTCGGTGAATTGAAAGATTAAACTAAATGTGGTGTCATGTGTCGAAGCGAGCATGTCCCTCGTTAGAATGCTGCCTGGTGCTCAAACTATATCAGTGGTTAGGTCTGTTTCTGTCAATCGGAATATTCCGGACATTTATGTTTTGCAATGTACTAAGTACTATGTAAAGTGAATAGTTGAGCTGGTTGGTAGTTGTTGTATATAATTTGTGCTGTTTTCTCCTTGTTGGTCGCCACCATTGGGCGACCTATAGCGTACCCTATAGGTAGGGCTTCGTGTTCTCGTATAAATCCGAAAAAACTCAGAAAAACCCCCGCCGGTGAAATTTTTGTCAATTCGGATTTATCCAAAAAACTCCAAATCGTTATGTTGTGTCCCTGACACCCCCCCCCCCTCCCCCCTCACACACACACACACAAGACATACACACACAACAAAAAAAAGTATTTTTTTGCAGTCTGAGCAGCGCAGTATTAATGGTCCTGGGAAAATGACACTATAATTATCTTTCAAGCCTCCGACCGTTGTCAAAAGGGGGTCTTATGGCTTGTCTCGTCAAGGTTGGTTAAGGGAAACAGCTAGGTCATCGTACCATTCGTGTCACGACAAAAGCCACTCTTTTGGTTTCCAGTTTGGGCCATGGGATTTGGGATTTAGGGAAAGGAAAGGGTAGGTTGCACGGGGGGGGGGGGGGGGGTAAGAGTGAAAGCTATGGTCCATAGAGATTGTATAAAATAGGAAAGAGGGGCAGTTAAAACTTGTGTATTACATTTTAACCACTCCACCTCGCGCGGCCGCATGATAGATTGATTGATGGGATGACTACGAGCCTCCTTGCGGCTACCTCCGGCAGTTTCTTGATTTAAAGGCATCGACATTTATCAAAGCAACACTTGTGTGCGACTTTTGTCGTGGGACAAGTTAGTATTGCAAATGACACTAACGCCAAATTCACCTGAAGAAATTTTAATTGATACAAGCGTGTTTTATTTTTTATCTGGCATACGTTTGCGTCCGGTTATGATTTATTATTTTTTAATGGGAAACACTGCGAAATTAATCTCGGAATTTGGAGAATTGGGAATTTACAAAAAAAATGAGCTCCGATAAATACCAAATTTTCGCTAAAACATAAACTCCGAAAAACACTCTCCGAATTTCACGAAAAATGAACTCCGAAAACACGGAGCCCTATATATAGGTCGCTGAAGTCGCGAATGCATTCCGTGCAAGTTGTAATGATTTAAGCAAAACATCCGCAGAAATCATGACTTCTATTTGTAAACGTGCTCAAGTTTTAGCTAACGTGGCCGGGGAACACATGTTGAAATGAAAGTGCAAGTGAGTGTGCGGTCCGCTCTTGCATCTTGGCGTTTCAATTTGGGAATCACTTTTTCTATGTTTTTACTTATCGCATCTCCTATCGCAATTTAGATCAGCGTAACGCGAGCAAACCTGCATCGTTTACAGCGACCACAACAAACCTAGTACCCTAATTACGGCTGAAGCTCCACAGACGGACGGCAGCGCACTTGCGATGCACATGAGCGTGCGTCCTGGCACGCCAAGAACGCGGGTATCGTACACAGGACTCCACGGCTTCGGGGAGCGACTAGCTGTCTTCATCACAGAACGCCTGAAGGAGCAAAGCCAGCACAGGCCTCTCGTGCTGGGAATGCGCCGTCACCAGAGGCGCGCGCGCCGTGCGCAAACGTTGAAAGCGAGAAAAAAAAAAAAAGAATCCTTTCTCAATTAGAGGTCGCTGGAGCGCAAAGTGGGCCGCAAGGGATGCAACTTGCGCAGATGGGACTGACTCCGCTGCAACTCAGGCTCGGCAAATGGTCAGCAGACCGTCCCGCGAATCCAGATGAGCGTTGTATGGTTGCAAGGGATCGGCTAGTGTGGACTCGACTTCCGGCAGTGGTTCGGTTTATGGACACACCACGAACGCGAATGCAGTGATGTGTCGTTAATATGAACCCATACTAACTGGGAGGGTTTGTTGAATAGACGAAAGTTTCGGGGACGGACTGGACGTTGACTGACTGACCCACAAACATGTACTCTGCACGGCACTCAAGATCCTCGTCTATGGGCGGTGTCTCCTGAGATGAGGGAACGGGGTTGTGTAGGATTGTAGGGTGGGATAGATGTCTATTTCAGTATTAGATGAATTAATTAATCCTGGAATTTCCCATGAACTCCACCAGGGAATACAGGATCGCCTTTCTGTGTTATTCTTCGCTTCTCGAGTGAAACCCAACCTTCTTGTGTCATCGGTTTATTGTGGAGAGGTAATTACACCCACACGGTTTTCCAGTGACCTTCTAGGTTTTTTGCACGCGTACAGCAAGCGCTGATGGCTGCCGCCTTAACTTCACTGTTGGGTAAATATGCAAGCATTTTTCTAGCGTTTTTTGAACGACTAACATTAAGGGAAACGTCCTGAGGGCCAGAGGTGTCTATATTAAAGAGACATGACTGAAGTTCTCTTTGGAGCTCCGAAGTGAAACGTCACACTGAGGATGGCTACACGCCAGGTCTGCTGCTATCGAAGTGGTGAAGAATAATCAAGCATGCCACTCCATGGCTGTTAAGACGACGCTGCAGGATGACGTTAAGACCCGCTCACTCACATGGGACTTCTTAGGACCGGTGTGCCCTTGAAACCTCTTAAAATCTCTTAAAACGATAAAACACAGAAGCGCTACATATCGGGCGTAACACATGGTGGTCCCGTATAATCCCTATTTTTTTTCGCTCATGAACATTTTTTCTTTGTGACATTAAAAAAAGTTTTGTCAATGTAATAAACGACCGTTTCTCGTAGGTAGCACGTACATTTGACCTCGCAAATAACACATGGCCTTCGCTTTAGTTAAATTCAGGTCCAGGGTCACCACCTAAATGGCTTCAGCGTGCCAGTGTGTTCTCTTTCGTCGTAAGATATTATAAGATATTTCAAGGCACTCGGTTCTGAGATTAAAACTTTTGTCAATATTTCGAGATAAATTATATCTGGGGTGAAGAATAAAAGTCGTCATGGTTTATGATTTAAATCGTTATTTCAAGTCAGACCGGGTTCACAATTTGACGATGTAAATCCAACCTTTTTCACAAATATTTACTCCTAAAATGCTTTAGGTACTCTTAGTGTATCATTTTGTGCTATCTAAGTGCATTTGTCTTAAAATAAACAAAACAAAAGTCAAGCCCAAATCTTTGACGTCAGGCTGAACGCGAGGAAAAAGCGGTGCACGTCTGAGCAAACAGGGTATCAAACATTTTTTTTTTTGTACCTTCCACATTCTTCATCAGCTAGAAAGGTATGCGTGCGTGCAGATACACACATACCAGCAGAGAGGGAGAGAAATAAAAAGAGTGATAAAGGCATACACTGTCAGACAAACCGAGTTATAACCAAAGGTTGGCGTTGCACCGCCTAGAATAACCACACTGCCTACACGAGCTTCCCGCTCCTCTGATGATCGATATGGCCACCGCCTTACGTACTGAACAAGAAAGAAAACAAATGTACATAGGCAAATCACAAATTGTGCTCGAGTTGAAAAGCCGCAATCCTATTTGATTGAACATTTTTGTTCTGTTGCTTCGCACTTCTAGTTTTGCGCAAATAATATTTCTTCTGGAGCAAACCGCAGTGGCGCTGGCGACTGTGGCGCAGCGTGTAAAAAGCTGACGGAAAACTCTTTAGCCCGGAGCTCCCAAAGGAAAAGATGAAACAATGAACGAATGCTCTTAAGACGGGAATTTTTTTTCCATATATGTAAACAAAAAAGTGAATTGTGCTTTCATATATCCTGAAGCACTACAGCAAATAAGCTTCTTTTCTGAGAAAACCCAAGCTGCTTTCTGTTCCAACAAAACGCATTTCGTTGTTTAGATCAGGAATATGAAATTCTTAATTAAACTGGACTTTTTGAGATAATTAAATTACATTAAATTATTGTTGAACAGTTTCCAGGGATTAAACTTTTTAGAGCCGTCGCAGTACACTTGCGGCGCTGAATACAAATTTGAAAGTGCCCGCCTAAACGCGGAACTGCGCGCACCGCCGAAGGTGTTGCTATTTGTTGTCTTTGGCGAACTGCAAACGTTTGGTACGCGAAGGGTTTCGCTTTGCTGGGCTATTTATAGTTTCCAAATTAGACGCTACGCACACATGAGGCTCACTTTGCATACCGGCCGCCCTGGCGGTAGTACCAATAAACCTCTTGCCAAATGGAAATGAAGCATCCTGGGTACCTGTTAACGACCTTTTTGGTTTTGATTTTCCGACCTTAATTCACGACATCCCGTTACAAGCAAATGCAATGCATCCGATTTTGAATATGTAACTGTCCGTAAATTTATAGTGTTGCCCACCAATACGAATCGAATAGAATGCCGGGGCGCCGACCTTTGAGGGATCCCGACGTGCCAGAGGTTGTACGCATCTAAACAAAAGAACAACAACTGTCCTGGACCAATCGTCCTATTCCATCGTCGCAGTATTGTAGGCTTCTTAAACGATCCGTGACCCAGAATGGCCATGCTGCACTCTGGAGTTGTAGCCAGACCGCGAGAAAGGTATGGGACGCCGCAGGACTTAGTCCCGCTCCTCGCTTAGTTTAGGCCGGTCCTTACGGCCGCTGGATGTCTGTGTTTCAGCGTCGACTCGTTCGAAGATTAATGTGTGCAGTGCGAGCGAGCGCTGGTTTTATTTTCATGCAGTGCCGAGATGCGCTACTTCGTCAACGGGGCAATAGAAATGGAATCCATGCAACTTCCCTCCGTGGCCCAAGAGCTCCCATAGTGCAACGGGTGCAGTGTTGCATGCAGGCATTTTTTGAAGTAGTCTATGGAAGTACCACCCTATTGAAAAAAACAGCAAGAAAATCAAGTTGGTCAAGCTGGTGTAGATGGTTTTTAAGCTGGTTCCAGGTGGTCTAGATGCTAATCAAGCTGGTTCGAGCTGGTCAAGCTGGTTCAAGCTGGTTCGAGCAGGCACTGCAGCTGGGCGAGCTGGTACTTGACCTGGTTCGAGCTGGTACTGAAGCTGGTTCAAGCTTGTCAAGCTGGTTCGATCTGGAGCTGAAGCTGGCCAAAGCTGGTTCGAGCTGGTCAAGCTGGTCTTGCTGTCAGCGTGCATGCCAAGGTCGGCTAGAGCTGGTCGAACCGGCATTGCTGAAAGCGCGCGCGCCAAGGTCGGCTTGGGCTAGGACGAGGCCACATCCTGTTCTTTGTCCTCTCGTTTTTGGAAGACGACCGGGCGCTTGAGGCGCGCTGCGAGCTTCCTTTGTGCGCAACAAAGGAGAGAAAGAAAGTGGTAGGGATGGAGAATTGGAGACACCTTTGGCTATCTTAGGCAGATTTTCGAAGGGACGGCTGTGTGCGCGTTGTTTGGAGACTACTTGAAGAAAGGTGAAAGCGAGGGGGGAGTTGAGGAGACTGCGAGCGGCAGTCCGTTCAGCGCAGAAAGAAGTCGGATGTCTCGACTGAGGTGTCGTTTCATGTCTTCTAACATCTGTGTGCTCGTGAATGATGGTGGTGCCGAGGAGCATCGCCAATGCCATCCAAGCCTCACGGATTTCCTCGCCTCTGCCGACTCCGCGAAAGGCCGTTTCACTCCCATTACTGGCAAGACCCAGGTTCGCTCCTCTCATCCGTGCAGTATTTTTTTTATTTTGATTGTCTGTTTTTGGCGTGTGTCTAGTATTTTTCGTGCTGAAAGCCAGTGGCGTGACAACTTGCTTTTGAGGGGGGGGGGGCAAACAAGACCCCCCTCCCTCCCCAGGGCCGGGGGGCGGTGTCCTTGGTACCCCTTGGGCGCTGCCGGCCAGTGTTTGACCTGCCCAGTGGCGGCTGTTTCAGGGGGGGGGGGGGGCAAAACACATGCCTTGCCCCTCCCCCCCACTCTGAAAACTGGGGGGAGGGGGGCGGGCAAGCGCCCTCCTTGCCCCCTGCCCCCGGCTTTTGCGCCCATATTGAGAGATGAGCAATCTAGTTTTAATAGCATTGTTTGTTTTGCCCCGAGAATCACTGTCTGTGCGTTGCTTAGTACTGTGTCAGTGAAGAGGATTTGCAGCATCTCAGCTGCTGTGAGCAGGCCGCGAGTACTAAAATAATAAATTGGATGCAGAGCTGCTTTTTTGAAGAGTTTGGCTTGTTTATTCTGTATATCAATTTAAACTGGTTAAACTGGTGGGGAAGTCCACCAGCTTAACTAGCATGACTAGATCAGCCAGCATGACCAGCAGGCCAAACTGGGCATGCTGGGGCTATAACCCAGCTTGAATCTGGGACCAGATTAACCAGCATGACCAGCTTAACCAGCATGACGAGCTTAACCAGCATGACCAGCATGCCGAACTGGGCATGCTGGAGCAATAACCCAGCATGTAGCTGGGACGCTGGGACCAGCTTGTGCTTGTTTTTTTTTTTTTCAACAGAATGGCTCTTCCGACTCAGACTTCTAACACTGTTCGGATTTGTATTCAAAGGATGGGAGCTTATCATCTGACGGAGAAGCTTTGTAATGTACTCCCGCTTAGAAATCTGAAGCCGCTGGAACCTCGCGGAAGCGGGCGCCCCAAAATAAAATTCGAATGGAATAAAGGTGACGACTTTTCGCAGTTAATATTTTTATTTGATGCTTCGAAACCAAACAGCTAGCAAGCATTGTACGCGCTGCCACTAAATGATAAAAAGGAAAGAAAAAGAAACTGTGCAATGACCTTTCCTTTATATCGTTTCTTTGAAAAAAAAGTCCCAACCACCAATATACAACTTCTGGATAAAAAAAATCACCATTGAAGTGTTAAGCAGATTGAGTAATACATCTACTATGTTTACGAAAAATTCCGGGGAAATTGTACCATCCTTAAATATAATAGTCCGAATAATAAAAATCTAATTTCAGTAGAAATTTTGATTAAAAAACATAACTTGCATAATTAAAAAAAATATTTAAATTATAATGTTATAGCGTAGCCGCGTACAGCTTTGTTATAAGTGGATAAGCGGGCCAAATTATGGAAATTAAATCCCGAAGCACCAATATTAAAAAAATTAAACTAAATTAGTAATGAAACCTCACATTTCGTGATATCAAAATATAAATAATTTTATTTATATCAAACGCGATGTCTTCCATGGCCGACAAAAGGGCGTTTTAGATGCCATTAAGCACTTTAGTGTTGTTTCATAACCACTTCAAATATTCCTGTTTTGCTGCTGCCTATATATTTTCGGAGTACTATGTTTATCACGTGAAGGTGGGAATTTCATCGATGTGCGTGATAAATGCCGTTCTGAACGACGCGGGATATGTGAATGCATTATTGTTTGGTTAATGTGGACGACCTTAATAAGCACGCCGCGCTATATGGACAAAAGCTTTGTGTAGCGGCCTTTGTTCTTGAAATTCTGCCTTATTCATAAGAAACCTTCCGTTCCCAGTACGAAAAACTACTTTGAGAGCGAACTGTGTAAATATGTGCATTGTTCACTCTTATTATGAACACGAGCTTGTGAAGACTGTTCGCATCTCCACCCCCTTTTTTTAAGAATAAGAAAACAAACAAAAATATATCGTGAATTTTTGTGTCAGAGAGTATTCATTCAAAATTTACCCGGGAACCGAAGAATGGTTCCACTTTGGGGGCTTTTTCGTAAAATGAGTCGGTTGTCCTACTCTACCGTGTCTGCCACGACCACAGATGACAAACTCGAGTAACACTCATAAGTTACGTGTGTGGCCCAATGCATAAAAGTAAAGTCGAAAGAATTGACTGGTAGGACTATGTCAGGATCAAAGCGGAAGCGGTCAGAGACCACGACAAGAGTAGAACGTAAGCTATATTGCTTTTCTGGAGCAGGACAAACATGAAGACGTGCCTTTGAGGTAGCGGATACTTTGGCCTTAGTCATACTGACCATGCATCACACACACACACAAAAAAAGGAACACGGTGTTCACAAAAGGCATGAAGACATAATTATCTGAGAATAGGGCTTAAGAATGTTTGAATAATGAAAACACGAAGACAGTTTTTTGTGTGACCTGTGTAACAGAACCGTCATACGAGGAAGAAAGACGCCTAAGACAAAACGTCTGCAGACTGTCGTTTCTATGATGAATTAGTAGTGTGCACGAGGCTTTACTTTTTGTTTTGTCTTTTTCATGAAAAGGTACACGCCGTCAGGGTGGAAGAAGAGACAGGTGTTTGGAAGGGCCATTTTACCATGAAGCAAGTGGGAACGCGACAGAACAGCATACGACAAAACAGCACGCGACAAAACAGCACGGTCAAAACAGCACGGTCAAAACAGCACGCGTCAAAAGAGCACAGCGTCAAAACAGCACGGCGACAAAACAGCACGCGTCAAAATAGCACGCGACAAAACCACGGCGTCAAAACGGCACAGCGACAGAAGAGCACGTGCCAAAACAGCATGGCGTCAAAACAGCACAACGACAAAACAGCACGCATGTAAAAAGGATGTAATAGGTAGCGTTTTATGAAAACAAAACAGAACGTAAAGAAAAAAGGTTGGATATTGCATGGCATTATTTACCAGCTAGTGGAAAAACAATAAAAAAAAAAGTAAGCTGGCGGCGACGGGATCGCACTCAAGCCAGTGTCCCGAGTGCAGCTGCTGTGTGATTGCTAAAAGCAAATAAAGTTAGCAGTAGTTACTACTACTTAGCTACGCTAATCTCTGAATAGATTGGGGTAGTTAGAAAGGATTCCTTCGCGTCGATCTTGGCTTCGTTGTCTGGTGTTTTTTGAACTATCAGGGAAAGAGGAAAAGTTATTTGTAAAAAGATATCAATAAGTTCAAGTCATAGGCGTACCAACCGGGGGGGCAAGGGGGGTGCTTGCCCCCACAGTTTTTGGAGTGGGGGGGCAAGACATGTGTTTTGCCCCCCCCTCCCCCCCCCCCCCCTGAAACAGCCGCCACTGGGCTTGGCAAACACTGACCGGCGGCGCCCAAGGAATACCAAGGACACCGCCCCCCCGACCATATTTTTAACGCGCAGGCGATACATACCCTAGCAACGGTGCTCACGCCGGATTGGCTG
Organism: Ixodes scapularis; assembly: GCF_016920785.2. Classification (NCBI taxonomy): domain Eukaryota; kingdom Metazoa; phylum Arthropoda; class Arachnida; order Ixodida; family Ixodidae; genus Ixodes; species Ixodes scapularis. Next base: position 123,096,010 of record NW_024609835.1, read on the forward strand.
GTTCGTGGAGATAGGCGCTGCCGCCGTCAACATAGGCAGCGGTTACAATGTGAGTTTCCGAAGTGAAAGCATAACTTAGTTTTAGGATGTCTGCCTCATACGTATCAGACCCGGGTTCTATCTTTGGTGTGGGTTTACTTCTTTTATGTTTTCCCTCGAACATCTTGTTTTGTCGAGGCATTTGGCGATATTTACGACATTTCTTTTTTACAATTAACACTGAAAAACAAAGCGAATGTTGTTGACGATACATTGCTGAAATAAATTGTATGTGATTCTATTTACGGAGGTGCATTGGGGACAGCGGGGCTTAGGTTGCCGGCTGGACGCCGCAAAGCGGCGTCTACGGGGGAGGGGGGGGGTGGTGAGTGGATTAATTGTTTAGTAATTAGTAGCCGCACACTATCGCCGCGAAGCCGCGAGAACGCAGGCGCGGTGGTGGGTTAACGCGCGGGTAGACGCGCTTCGAGTGATACACGCGCCCTCCGAATCCGAAATTTAAGTTCCCGTGCGTTGCTGACCAGCCAATGCGGCGTGAGCGTCGTTGCTAGGGGGTCTATCGCCTGCGCCGTAAAAGGAGCCAGTGACCAAAGCGCCCAGTGCGCATACAGAATTGGCCCTCTCCTCCGCCCCCCCCCCCCCCCCTCTTTTACAACGCCTACACACACACACACGCCGTAAACGTTAGTGATGGACCGAATCTGCCGAACTTCAGATTCGGCTAAGTTCCGCACATGCCAAAACTTTCAAAGGAATTTCGGCAAAGATTCGGCAAAAATTTGGCAAATGTCTGCGCACGCGCACGAACGCGACGGGGCCATGGATTGCAGTCACGTGGTTTCCATCGCACAGTTTAGTACAACCAGCGGTTACGGCAAGGTGTGGAGTAGGCGACACGGTAACTTTGCGTTTGTGAGCATTTGCGAGTGTGGTTCTTTTTAATATTTTCTGCCTGAAGAACAGAAGATCAACCAGTAATTCACGCAGTCCACTACGCACGTGACAATTGATGCGGTGTATTCAGGATAGTGTGATTTTCATTTGACCTTTGCATTGATGCAACGAGGTAGTTGAAACATTGACTGACAACTGACAATTACGATCAGTGTGCGCAGCCCACTGCCGTCAAACGGGGCAGAGTCACGAGAGCTTGCCAGAATGTATGGCCTGCAGCTGGCATCCTCGTCATAATGCCATACGTGTTTTCTCCCTTACTTTCTTTTCTTTTTACGTACTTTCTGTGGTGTGTATATGATGTACATTTATTTTTCTGTTTTTTTTTTTCATATGTGGTGGCGGGCTGGCAACAGACATGTAAAAGCTACTCAAAAAAGTAATTAAGTTAAGTTACTGAGTATTAGCCTCAAAAGTAATTTGAATAGAGTAGAAATTACTCAAATAGAAAGTAATTGAGTAAATTACTAATCACCGTAAGAAAGCAGCAAATTACTTTTGAAGTTAGTTTTATTTTTTCTATGCTAACAAGGAAGTACTTACAAAGGTTTTGATGCGTTAGCGAAATTCTGCTAGCCGAATATAAAGCGGCTTCTGTTTTCACATAAACGCTTTAATAGCCGGTTCTGCTTCTGCATGCCTAATTGTGTACTTCTTTTTAGTCAAGGATGTACTGCGGGTGTATCATTTCACCTTTGAGGTTTAGCACTGCATAAGCTTGATTTTGCAGACAGTGTTTCATTGCTTCCAGTGTTGCGTAAAGTACGTCTAAAAACTACCTGGAAGTACAAAGTAAATGAGAGGTTACGTACTTCTAGTAAAGTAGTAAGTACACCGAATGCAATGTACTTTAAGTGAAATACTATAAAACAATGTACTTCCAAAGTAAAGCTGAAGTACTTTTTAACACACTCTTTCAGAATGCCCTTTCATTTGCTATACAGCGTTTTCTTTTCTTTTTCATAAATTGGCCGGTATGTATTGTTTTAAAGGAAATCGGAGGTGCGTCAGTTTTGTTTTTCGGAAGAAACGGCCAATTTGGAAATGCTTCATTTTTTTTTTTTGGAAATGGCGGCAACTATTACGCCATAGTGTAATTGCTTTATTCTCGCTGCCGGATCATTTAACACAATCAAAGTACTTAATTGTATCGGTTTTATTACTTCACACTGAGAAATGACCAGATGACGTTTCGAAAGACAGCACAAGCTATACAGGAGCACAAGATGAACTTCAGAGGGGGTGCTGCACTTTGTTACCTCTTTTGAGTGAGGATGTGGTGTGTATGCCTCCTGTAGTGGGCAAGAATTCCTACATATAGAAGTAGCGGGGAGAAGCCCTTTCTTCAAATGCGTCAAGTCTCTTTGAGCTTCGGGGCACAGAGAAACGACAGTCTTCGGCGCTAATCGAACAGTTACTCAACCTCTCTTGCGTCGTGTCTGTTCGCTCCCCGTGCCTCGTAGCAGTGTTGTTGCAGTGGGGAGCCCGTTAAAAATTTGGGGGGTTTTGAACTATCTAAATTACTTTCTTCCTCCCCCCCTCCCTTTTCTACGCCAGATGCTTCCCCCTCTGCAAATATCAGCTGGCCTTCCAACATCTTATCCAGGGTGTAAGATAGGCAGGTGGGGAAACGGCCCATAGAAGCCTACCGCAGCGCCGTGACCGGATTGTGTACTCGTCTGCTTGCGGGTACCCCCAATTTGCGACAGATGGCGCTGCGGCGAGGGGAAAAAAATCAGAATCGAATTTGCATGAAACTTTATGAGAGAGTGCGCGAAATAAACGAAGAGCACGACAGTCCTCTATTAAAAATCCACGAGAAACCATCTCCGTCAGTTTAGCCAATCGCTACCGGCCGCCCACATGGAGTGAGAGTTCGCGGTGCTCTACATAGATGGCGCCACAGAAAAAGAGAAAACCGATGGGTACACAATCCGGTCGCTCATTTGGCTCTCGTTTGCCCACCAGTCTAACTTACACCCTGATCTTATCTCTGTTGATAGGCAAAACAACCACTAAAATTCGAACGTAATTTGTAATTTGAGTAGGAGTCACTTGGAAAAGTAGTTAAACTACTAATAATAACCAAAATAGAAATGTAAGTGAAAGTTACTAAACTACCCAGAAAAGTAGTTAAACTGCAGTAACTTGAGTAAAGTAGCTAAACTACGTACAAGTTTGGCTGGCAGGATTTCTGCGTAAGGGTTTTCACCTATCTGCCTAACACCCCACACCACCACATTAGCCCCTTCCAGTATGTGCAAATAAAATGATTAATATGATTATTTTTATTATTATTATTATCATAACAATTTTGGTTTCAGCTCAGAAGTAGTTTGTGCCAAAACAGGATAATATTGCTTTGTTCGCGTTATTGCGTGATTTCCATGTATCTGCATAAAACTAAGCACAGAATTATCATGCTCGACGTTGCACATCCGACATTCCTAACTCTCCCCAATTTGCTAAACGTCCGTGTGTGTCCTAACACCAGAAACTGGAATTTAAAGATTAAAAACGTAACGTTGCGAATATGGAACGCATACTCTTATGCTAAGCTGACGTCAAGTGACTCAAATCGAAAGACATGCATATTTACAATATTGTTATCACTTCTGGTCAAGGCAAAGCAACCGCTGCATTCGTTTTCGCGCACGAAATGGTGACTCCCAAAGAAAGCAAAAACGCAGGGATTGCCTTTATTTTAGCAATGTAATCAAACTTGCAGGCGTGCGCTGATGAAGCCTCAAAATCAAAACTCTCGGAGCGTGATTCGTGACTGCGCCAGCTACTACCCAACCTCGTTTTCACTCCACTTTCTGCAAGCAAACGCTAAAATTGCCAGTAAACTCACAAAAGCGACATCGATACAATTATCTTGTAGAATATCAGCTTATTTAGTCACGACTGTGTCAACAGGCACTACATGTTCTATTCAAGTTAAGAAAAAAAAAAAACACAAACCTTTTTTCGTCAGAAAAAAACTAAATATCAATGTTAAGTCTGGTAACAGCGCATTTTTGCCGAATCATTGCCGAATCTTTAGAAAAGTTCGCCAAAAGTTCCGCCGAATTTTCGATTCGGCAAAAGTTTGGCCCATCACTAGTAAAAATGTGCGACATGGGGGAAGGGGGTCTGGTTTGCCCCCCCCCCCCCCCCCCCCCCCCCCCACTCATAAACAAGTTGGTACGCCACTGGTTCAAGTTATGAACTGTCTGGTATGTGGCGGTCCGGTGATGTTCCGTAGTACTCGTAGTTTCGTAATTACCACCTAAGCGTAGAACATCCCCCCCACCCCCCCCCCCCCAAAAAAAAAAAAGAAAAAAAAAAAGCGGGAGATGCGCCGATTACAGATGCATTGATAGAACAGGTAAGATAATGTGACTTTAACGTGGAGCGTATTCAAGGTGTATCATGGGCACCGATTCTGCGGGGTTAATTCGCCGTGAATAAAATCTCCTGGAAACACGAGGATGGAGCTTGCAGGCGAGAAGTTGTACGTTTAGAGTTAAATTCACAGATTATTGCCGACGAATGTCTTGATCGAGTGGAAACCGGTGAAGCAGTAACATGCTGCAGCCTCAATGCTGTGGCCTTACACTGCAGCATGGGCTGAACACACCGTTGCCGCACACGCTTTCTGTTCTTTTTTTTTTTAAACAACTAACGACAGCACATTGCCGTGCGATTGAATTATTTATTGTAGACGATATCACCAGCAAACTTGTGCGAAAAAAAATGAGCAAAACTGCTAGAAAATTGTGGTGGCTTAGCTCGGCTATGCGTAGCGTGAGCTTATGCGCACAAAATGAGAGGCGCTATCAAGCGGCTCCGGTGCAGCGTCAGACTTGGCTACTGCGCAACGGAGGCGCACAGCTGGGCACACGGTGTCGCGAGTGTATCTGCCGCGGCTATGACGTCACTCCTCTGGAATGCGCACACCGGCGAGGCGGGCGCGGCAGAGCCGTATATCTAGAGAGTTTGGTCATTCGTTGGGAAGTATAGGAGACAAATGAGGAGGCGCCATTGGCCGAAAGCGGGCTGGGCGTGTTCCAGGGCGTCTTCAGAAATTCGAATGTGACCAACCAGAAGCCGGAAATAATACCCTGGCGGTGGTCGCGAGAAACAAACCTGATAACTGCATTAGAGTAACTCTCGATGGCTGAAAATATGGTACACGTGATGTTTCAATCACGCTCATCCAGAATGATGGTGGAAGAGTGCGACTAGCGAAACGATCGACATAACCCGTACGCTCAGCGCCGAGGGCCGGGAATCTGCCGTCCGAGCGGTCACACACTGTCCGAGCAAAACAGAGTTGAGCGGCGCATTCGTTTCTTACATCTTTCTGCATGATTATGATCAAAACAACACGTGCACCCTATTATCAACCATGAAGAGTTACTACACTTTCACTCTTACGCGCTTCTTAAAACCATTTACGAACATATGCCTTTGATCAGAACTGTTTGCCGCTACCACCGCTAGGCGATTCTTTTCGGCTTCTGGTTGGTCAAGAGAGCATGCCGAGCCCTCTTTCCAAGTTTGGTGCACGCCCTGGCTCTGCCCGCGCCTCCCATTGACCAAACTCTCTACATATACGGCTCTGGGGCGCGGCGGCGGCGGCTCCGGCGCGCCAGCTGTGCGCCGTATGACGTCACTGCTCCTCGCGCATGCGCAGCACGGAGCACGGCTCATTATGCGAGCCACGCGAAACTGCTCAACCTCGGCCACTGTAGCTCACGCTACAAACTAGCCAGAATAAGCACGAGCGAGGGCTTCGGTACTGCCCAGGGAACCCTCATGCGCGCATCGAGTATACTCCCCACTCCGAAGTTGCTTCCAAAAGAACCGATTCGAAAAATTGGTCGTCGACGAGTTGGCTTTCGACGAATCGGCCTAGAAGCTCAATTCCTTTACAGTGCCTTATTTGAGACGTGCATTTTTTAACTTTAAAGGCTATACGTAGGGTTCAGCGTTTTCGGGTTAAACGGAATTAACCGGTAAAAGTACGCTGAATTAATTTTTCCGCATTCGGTCTTAACTGAAAAGTTCAGTATTTTCGAAGGCGCTTGCAGTGGTGTGTGTGTTTGGGGGGGGGGGGGGGGATGTGACTGATAACTAGGGTTTCGTGTTTTCGGATAAACTCGAAAAACATCCGCCGGTAAAAGTTTCGTCTATTCGGATTTATCTGATAAACTCTGAATTTCGATGTGCCAATCCCCTCCCTCCTCCCCCCCCCCCCCCCCCCACACACACACACACAAATATATTTTACAATTAATGGTTTAATCAGCGCATAGAGTAAATGGTCATGGGAAAATGCCACCACACTTATATATGTTTCAAATTTCGGTCAGGACAACAGGTCATTTTACTATCGGGTCAAGACAAAAGTTACTGTTTATGTTTCCGGTTTGGGTCATATTATTTGTGCCTGAGAGGAAGGAGAGGTTGTGTTTTTTTAACCGTGAAAGCTATGGACCACAGCAATTACATAAAGTGGGGAATAGGACAGATGAAACTTCTCTATCTAATCCTTTTCCACTCTACATCTTGCGGCCGCGCGGTAGGTTGATGGAATAGCATGGAATGAATACAGACTTCCCAGCGCCTACTTCCAGTGGGTTATTAATTTTAAGGTATCGACATTTATCGAAATAACACTTGTGTGCCACTTTTGTTCTATGACAAATTAGTATTGCCAGTAGCAATGACACCAACGCCAAATCCAACTGAAGAAAATATTAATTGATACAATCACGTTTTTTTTTTTTTTTTTTTTTTTTTGTTTAGCATACGTTTACATTTGGATATTATTTGTTTATTTTTAATAAGAAACACTGCGAAATTGAGCTCCGAATTTTTGAGAATTCGGAATCAAACAAAAATAAACTCCGACAAACTCCAAATTTTCGGCAAAAAATGAACTCAGAAAAACACCCTCCGAACTTGACGAAAACTAAACTCCGAAAACACGGAACCCTACTCATTACTGACCGTATGACCACTTCATTTCGCAGTTTTCAGCTTGTCTGCGAGATCGGTTCAACTTTCATCAAAAGCTGCGGGGGTGCAGGGGTCTTCAGGACAAAATCTGGGTTTTTCACCTGATAGGGATCTGTGCCGAATTATTTGTTAAAAGAAGAGAGTTTAATCGTGAAATCAAACAATGGAAATCAAGAGTGTCCGTAAATGCCGCGCATTTTTTAACACCCCCAACTTCCGTCTACTAGAGAAGGGCATAAATACGAGTGTTTTATTGTCATTTCTGCCGTCGGCGCGAGTTCATCGATCACCTCTCGCAGTTACGAAACTGGGGGAAAACGCACCGAGTACAATGCTTGCTAATTTCTCCATTTTGATGTTTGCATCTCCGACCGAAGTGGTACTGAAGCTAATGCTCGTCCTGTGTACAAATGCGAGCACACGACGATACTGTCAGATCAGGATAAGGCACCTGTGCGTCTTACAGAACAGGTCGTGTCGGCTGCCAAAGACGGCAACAAAAAAGATCAGCACCTGGTACTCAGTATACATTTTACACAAACGCTTTTAATTATTGCATTTTCGTTAGTATACTGGTTTTCGTCAATAAACCGTATATAACTTAGAAGTTTTTGAGTCTACAAATATTCACCGCAATAAACCGAAAACTTCTGTTTGGAATAAAATCCAAAAACAAAGTGCGCGGAATTTCAAATAATACAAATCGAAAACGCCGAGCCCTAGTTATATTGTCAATTTCATGTTTTGACGGTGTGCTGTTTTGTTGCTGTGCTGTTTTGACGTCGTGCTGTTTTGACGCCGTGCTGTTTTGGCACGTGCTCTTCTGTCGCCGTGCTGTCTTGACGCTGTGCTGTTTTGACGCGTGCTGTTTTGACCGTGCTGTTTCGTCGCGTGCTGTTATGTCGTGTGCTGTTATGTCATGGTGCCGAAGCAAGTGTGTGGAAGGGTCGCTCCCATTTCTGACAAACGCCGTGAGATGGCGCAGCACGACAGGAGCTCGAGGAATCATATTTGCGATCCTGCTTTCAAAAACCGCGAGACGCGCTAAGTCCCAATGGAATTTCGAACTCCCTGTCTGGGCCTGCTCGTATACTCCTTTCGTCTTCCAACTGACTACACACCAAACTGTTTGTGCGTATGGAGGGCTCGGCATATTTTTTAAGTAAACAGTGTCACTCGGTACCAGGTTTATTGTTTGTGTGTGTGTGTGTGTGTGTGGGATCTATAGACCTTGGCTCGCTTTTACAGAATAGTCACATTATGGACAACGTTTCTGGAAAACGGAGGTGTCCATGGGAATGACACTTGACTTACTATTAAAAGGCTTGTGACGAAAACGCGAACTGGCAACGTTTTATATGAGACCACGTCTGAAACAATGCGGTACGACAAGGAAAGAGACCAATTCCCCGAGGCCTCAACTAATCAGTCTCTGACGTTGAGCTGGGATCGGTGGACATTCATAGAACATTGCGAAAACCTTAACAATGGTTTGGGTCGCAAGGTGTCTACATATAATGACAGTAAGGAACGAAGACCAAGTGACTCCGCGTCTGTCTCCGGTTAGCGACAGTGGGGTGCCTCTGCAGTAAGCGAGATAGCATTCGGCCCCAATTCTTTGTTTATTGTTGTTTTGTTCTGGAGTCCTTTTCTTAATCCGATTTCCCTTTGTTTTTCTCCTCGGGTCTTCTCAGCTTCAGCCGGCTCCGTCGGAAGCTGCGCCTTTCTTCGGTAATACTCATTCGCTGCGAGCTCGAGTCCTATGTTTTTGCGTAGACAATTTGTCTTTTTCTTTTTTGCGAACTATCTGGAAAATTCTGGCTTGATTAAAAATAAACGAGAAAAAACGAAGCTTAGAATGGTTCGCGTAATGAAGTCCCGTTCTTCTCGGTACTCAATACAATTAAACTTGGCGTGTATAATTATCAATTGTTTTACTGTAATTCACTGTTCCGCTGTCTGACTGCATCTTATGATTAAACATTTCTGTTTTATTTTGCTGCTGTAATGTCCTCATTTGTATTACGATTTTGTGCTTTCTAATTTGTCCCCACACTCTCAGAAAAAAAAGGGGTATATTCTTACACCCCTTGTCCCATATACGACACCCCAGAGCTTCAGTTTGACGTGCAGTGCGCTGACGTGGAACAGACAGCCCCAACGTACATGAGGGGCTTGAGAACGGTGATGTATGCCTCATTAAACAGCTAAAAAACGTATCAGACTACGGGAAAAAAAACACTGAGGTTTTGTAGTAGGGCCAAAAAAAGATGACTTTTTTTTTTTGTAGGCAATCACACGTACATGAGCTATTTTAATAGGTGGTAACACTCGGCTGTCAAGCCGCTCGTGAAAGGTGGTTCCGTTAGTTTGACGTAAGCGCGCTGTACGCCAAGCTGAAGTTTTGGGGGTGTCGTATATGGGACAGGGGGTGTAAGAATATACCCTTTTTTTCTGAGAGTGCACTCCTGACTTGACCACTCATAAATAGCAGTACAAAAGAATGAATCTGAAGGAAAGTGCGTCCCATGAGAGTCTCATTATTGAGAAAACACGTCACGTGAACGGTGAATAAGTAACTTAAATATATTTACAAACCTCACTGGGTCACGTCTGCCTCCGCTGCCGTTAATAACTATTCGTAGACGCATGACCATTATTATATACCGTATTTACTCAAGTAATAACCGCACTGTTTACGAAGAAAACCTGGGGGTCGCTTTTCCGCGGAGCACGTGGATTGCCAATCACCCCGATCGACAAAATCACTCCAGCGGTTTACAGGGCAGAGATAACGTTTTCGCGCGAAGGTACCTGAAGATTGCATTTGTATGGAGAATTGTGTTCTTGATCTGGTTATTCGCCATGTTATTTATGCGCAACGCGAAGATTGGCTATATATGTGCTTTGCGGGAAAGTAGAAGCAAGGGCCTTGTTCATAAATAGTGCGGCTATTACTCGAGTAAATACGGTAATTCAGTTCCCAGCAGTGAACTAACGCAGCAATTTGCATATTTTGATCACACGGTGATTTATAACTTATGAGCATATATAATTAAATATAATTAAATAACATTATTATATAATTCAGTTCCCAGCAGTGAACTAACACATTAGTTTGCATATTTTGATCAAACGGTGATTTATAACTTATCCTCGACCTCTACTCACGAAGCCTGTCCCAGTCAGCGATAGCCAAACAGCGACCCACCTTTCTGGCGCGTTTACACTGGAAGCGGATCCGCAACCGCAGAGAGGATCCGCGCGGTCTTAACCGCAAAGCGGCTGGGATAGAGCGGTTGGGACTTGTTTTTGCCAACCGCTTAGGAACCGATTTCTCCCAAACGCTGTCGCGAACCGCGAAGCGGTAGCCAATCCGAACGCGACGCCGGCGTGACGTCGGTGCCTTTCGAAACAAGATGGCATCAGTCGCTGGTGAGGCGTCCAAGGCGCTGTAGTCCTATCGTTGAAGCAGACAAATCAACGAAGAAACGTGGTGTTTACGTCCGTCCCTTGAATCCGCCGCGAAAAGAATTGACCCGTAATTTGAATGGGTGATTTGGTTCGGGTAAGAGTTTGTTTATTTTTTGGGAGCCAAAGTCTTCCGCTCTCTGCTTTGTCAGTCTTTGCCCTTAGAACATAGGAACCCGGCCCCAATCGACCAAAATGGCAGCTTTTGTAACTACTAAGGCAGTCGCGTGAACTATTGTAAGCTATCGACACCGTGCGTGACCACCATGAAGACCGATAAAGACGTCGTGAGCCCAATTGCGTAGCCAACACGCAGACCGCGGAGCTGGCTGGGTACCGGCGCTAGCTGGACTTGTAACGTTTACTGCTACCAAAAAAAATATAGAAAACCTACTTAAGAAATAAAGCGTACGTAACAGGCGGCCGATAGGTAATCAATACGACGTTTAATTCAGCTTACTGTCGAACACACAGTAGACTCGATCGACGTGCGAGTGACGAGTGGAGAGACCGCCACCAGCGAAGCCACGGCCGTCTAGCACGGAACACATTCCCACGCACCACGGTCCACCAGTGCCGCTCAGAACTCCGAAAATAGTAAAAAAGTGAACAATGCAGGGGAAAAGCTGGCCCTCTTTCCCGAAAACAAGGTCAGCAATTTATGCGCGCGCGAGTCCACTTCGAAGAAAAGATCGGGGCCATTCTCTTCTGAGTCAGCAAGGCGCGCCTTCGCCTGGCTGGGCCTTGCTTGTGGTCGAAGCTGAGGAGAGCGCCAGGCGGGTTTTGCGGGTTCATTTCTCTTTTTTCGCTGCCCACACTCGTAATGCGCGCGAACAGCCCGAACAAATATCTTTGGAGTGCCAAAATAGCTATATTTTGGCTTTGGGTCGTGGATTTAACTGGACTTCGGATTGTAAAACAGGGTTGCCGGACGCAAGTCTCAAAAGATGACGCCTGGTTGCCGAGAAACCGCCAACCGCGTCTCGTTGTGTCTGAACGGCGTCGCTCGTGAATCGCATTCGCAACCGCTTCGCAAACGCATCGCAACCGCCAGTGTGAATTCGGACGTGGTCGAGAGTCAACACTGATGTCCATTCAGAGGGATGCACACTATTTGGGAAGGACGCGAGGCGGGTCGTGTCGGCGCGGTGGTGTTTCCAGTACTAAAGTAAACTAGAGGAGGGGAAGTGAGCTCAGCGAGCGCTCACGGCTGCCGTACATCGTGTTGATGGCACGAGAGGGCACCACTAAGGCATGGGCTCCAGTGGTGCACGCTTTGCATTACATTCGCTGCGCTCCCGGCGCTTTCGTTGTCGTCGTCGTAATCAGTTCGGCATTGCACTTCATTTGATATACGCGACCGAAAACACGTGGAAAGGGGAAAAAACTGAACGGGAGCCAGTTCGCGCACGCCCCCAAACCGCCAAGCAGAACCGGCTCGCCGAAGGCCTTCGGAATGCTCGGCGCCTCCGGCCTATGCTACAGCAGCACCGCAGCGTACATCGGCGACATTTCCACGCTCGCGGATTCCCAGCATTGCATGACTCGTTTCGGAGCCAGATCTCACTATACTTCTCCTCTAGTTCACTCTACCAGGACCGTGCCCTGTGGATGTCCTAACTCGCCAATGCATCAAGAGGAATAACGCAGTGTCTTTCTTTTTTTCTCTACTACAGTTCCCTTGTGTTATTATTTTGTCAGTTTTTGTAGTACTCCCTCTTCAATCGTTTGTCTACTAGTGTGCTTTAGAGAAAAAAGAAGAGGAACGATGGCAATTAAGCAGCTTTTTAGCTTGAAAGTACTGCGAGTTCGCTGAGCTACTAACGACTAAGAACACAGCTTTTCCAATTTCGCTCTTAAATATTTACATAGTAATTAATTTTTATTTGCCTGTAATATTTTATAGTAATCATAATAATGAGCTATTATTAATATAATAAATTATTATTATTATTATTATTATTGTTAATATTATTATTATTAGTAAGTGCTTGCATATTTGTATATTCATGTACGTATCCGAATATCCAAATATAGGCATATGGGCGGTTTCATTGGGATTCGGGCAACAAGTGGCAGTCGTATTTTTTATTTTGCTTCAGATTTTTATATTTCATTGCGCATGTTCCAAGAATAACAATCCTTTTTTATTTTAATGTCCTGACATGTTTAGTTTCTGAGAAAAAAGAATCTCAAAAAAGCGGGAAAGAACGTCGAGGTTTTGACGATTGTCGTGTGTGGCGTTTTTGAATCACTCTCAATCTCAAAGTATTCAAAAGAGAGCGTCTATATTTTTTTAGTGTGATATATATGCAAGTAGGTAAGACGATATTATAACTACTGTTTATTATTCGTCGCTCCAATCGTTTTAAAATACCCAAACATGCCTCCGCGAACAACTGTGACCTAAATTGCGGATTTTGTTTTGAGTCGACTATGTTTAGTATCGCGTTTACAATAATACCCCGTGTAGAACCTTTTACTGCCTTCCAAATTGAGCAAATTTTGTGTTTTTATCATGCACGAGCGCTGAGAAATAAATTATGAAACCTAGAGGGTTTTCACTTTACGATTAATTTCAGCACGCCGTATACAAAAAAAAAAAAAAAAAAACAGTATTAATTTTTTTTTCCGCATCGCGTTCACTACACACCCTTCTTTTAGCCAGAATACATTCCGTTAGAGGTATTTGCCTTGTTTCTGAGTTTTAAACCTCTAAACATGATAAAAAAAAAAGAGCGAAAGCCGAGGTGGGATTTGACGATTTTCGTGTGTGGCGTTTTTGAACCACTGTCACTCTCTAGGTATTCAAACGAGAGCTTCGATATTTTTGATTGTGATATATATGCAAGCCGGTAAAACGACATTTTAACTAATATTTATTATTCGTCGATCCAATCTTTGTAAACATCCCCAAACATGCCTCCGCAAAGAACTGTGACCTAAACTGCGGATTTTTTTGTTAGTCGAGTAGGTTATTTTTGTTTTTAAAATAATACTACGTGTAGAACCTTTCATTGCCCTCCACATATGTAAAGTTTGTGTTTTAATTACGTACGAGTACTGAGAAATAAATTATGAAACAGAGGTTTTCACTTTTTTTTTCAATTTCAGCTTGCTGTAAAAAAAAAAAAAAAAAACCTTTTGAAACTTTTTTTTGCGTCGCGTTTTTTTATCTTTCTTTTAACCAGCATGCATTCTTTTAGAGGTATATGCACTAGTTTTGAGTTTTAAGCCTCTAAATATTCTAAAAAAGAGCAAATGCTGATGGTGGGTTAATGGGTTATAGCTGTATATTTTATTCTTTATCATAATAATCTAAGGGACGTTGAATAAATACTCCTATAAAAGACATGAATGTCGTTAGGCGTATAATAAGAAGTTTCGAATCCCAAACGTCTAAACACTATAAAATCGCAACTGCGGAAAGCGGGTTTTAAAACAATTTCCGCCGGTGCCGTGATTGGAGGGGCCTCAAACTTAAACCCTATGCGCTATATAATCTATACTGCGTTAGAAACATCAAGGTATAATATTGTAAAACATTAGAGTAAAATACACTTCCTATTGGAAACTTAGATTCTTAAATGCGAAATTTAATATTTCTAATGCAGAATTCATGTTGCATACAGAACCGAATAATTTTTTAGCATATTCAGAGGCTCAAAACTCAAAACCAGTGCATATACTTCTAACGGAATGTATTCTGGGTAAAAAAAGGTGTAAAAAACTCAAAGCAAAAACAAAACAAAAACACAATTTTTTATATATTTTTATATATATATATATATATTATACGAAAAGTGAAAACCTTCTTTGTTTCATAATTTATTTCTCAGTACTCGTACGTGATTATGCCAAAAACTTTGCATATTGTGGAAGGCAATGAAAGGTTCTACATATGGTATGATTTAAAAAAAAAATGAAACAAAGTCGACTAACAAAAAGATCCGCAGTTTAGATCACAGTTGTTCGCGGAGGCATGTTTGGGGATTTTTAAAAAGATTGGATCGACAAATAATAAACAGTAGTTGAAATGTCGTTTTATCGACTTGCATATATATCACAATGAAAAATATAGAAGCTCTCTTTTGAATACTTTGAGATTGAAAGTCGTTCAGAAACGCCACACACGAAAATCGTCAAAACCCACCATCGGCCTTTGCTTTTTTTTAAATATATTTAGAGGCTTAAAACTCAGAACAGAGGCAAATACCTCTAGCGTAATGTATTCTAGCTAAAAGAAGGGTGTGAAGAGAACGTGACGCAAAAAAAAAAAAAATTAAAAATGTTTTTTTTTTTATGCAGCGTACTGAAATTGAACGAAAAGTGAAAACCCTCTTTGTTTCATAATTTATTTTTCAGCACTCCTACATGATAAAAACACAAACTTTGCTTAAGTTGGAAGGCAATGAAAGGTTCTATACGCGGTATTATTTTAAAAGCGATACTAAACATAGTCGACTCAAAAGAAATCCGCAATTTAGGTCACAGTTGTTCGCGGAGGCATGTTTGGGGATGTTTACAAAAATTGGAGCGACGAATAATAAACAGTAGTTATAATGCCGTTTTACCTACTTGCATATATATTACACTAAAAAAATATAGGTGCTTTTTTTTTAATGCTTTATGGTTGAGAGTGATTCGAAAACGCCACACACGACAATCGTCAAAACCTCGTCGCTCTTTCCCGCTTCTTTGAGATTCTTTTTTCTCAGAAACTAAACAAGTCAGGACATTAAAATAAAAAGTATTGTTATTCTTGGAACATGCGCCATGAAATATAAAAAAAATTGAAGCAAAATAAAATGTACGACTGCCACTCGTTGCCTGAATTCAAAGGAAACCGCCCATATATATGTCTGGGTGCATCTTTGTGTGATATGCCTGTACAAACATATCTGTTCTTTTTTTGCAAACATTTCGAGTTTTTTTTTCGCTTTTTTGAAAATGTACATTGCCCCATCTATGTGTTTAAATATTACGTTGTCTTCAAGGATGGGATAATGTAGTTATAGCGATCATCTCTGTGTGTCCTATTTATGCCATTTGTGAACTATTTTGAACTTCTACACTGACTGACTGAACTTCTACACTGAACTTCTATACTGACAATGCCAAGAACGCCCTCTACCACTCTCACTATCTAATATCATTGCCGGGTCGTGTCACACAAGCCAACATTGGCTTCGACAGACCCGAGTCTTATATAATGAAGAAATCAACATGCTGGAATAAATGTATTATTATTAATATTATTATTAGTACGCCTTAGTGATCCTAGAAGAAATTTCACTTACATTAAGGATATACTCCTTTTACTTTTCAACAATATAATCAAGAGTGGTATCATAACTCGTGCATTAAAAACTGCTATTGTCAAACCAATATTTAAAAGTGGCCAGAGAATAAGGTAGAAAACTATCAACCACTATCTACTTTGCCATGTCTGGCAAAACTATTAGAGAAATATATTTATATTGCGATGGCATCGTTTATTGATAAATATCAAATCGTGTCTCCGAGTCAGTATGGCTTTATTGCTGACCGAGGAACACAACCTCTCTTGGACACGGTTTCTGATTACTTAAATTATGACTTCGAGAATAACTTGTTCACTTGTGCTTGCTTCCTTGACGTATCAAAAGCGCTTGATACTGTTAATCACTCTATACTACTTAGCCAACTTTCAGCCATAAGATTCCGTGGACCTTTCTTGTCGCTTTTAGAAAACTTTCTGCTTGGACGCACACGGTTGGTTTTGGTGAACAATGCAAAGTTCCACAGTTAGTTTAAAAGCTTGCGTTCCGCAAGGGTCTGTTTTTTCTCCACTATTGTTTAACATCTTTCAACGACTTACATAGCGTGGTTTCAAATTGCATTATTTACCAATACGCAGATGACACTCTTTTATTTACACGTCATACTTCCTACCCAGAAGCGCTTCAGATGTTCTAGCAATCCTTCAACGAAGTCATAGACTGGTTTTCTCGTAACTTGATCTCTATAAATCTGTCGAAAACAAAACTCGTCTGCTTTTGCAATCCCTTGAAAGTAGTTTCCTTAAATATACCTTTTTTGATACACACATCGAACTGTTCTTCGTTCCACTGTGCTGAAGTGCCATATTATGACGCTGTAACATACCTTGGTATACACTTCAATTCCGACATTTCGTGGAATTCTCATCTAACGAAAATGTGCTCGAAGTTGAGAAGCGTTTCTTGTCTGCTTTTTAACATCAAAACTTTCATGCCCCTCGGCTTACGCAAACGCGTTGCCTATTTGTTAGCCTATAGCCACCTGCGCTATGGTGTGACTGTTTTCGGGTCCTGCTAGAATTTATGTCAAAGAAAAATAGACAGTATCTTAAAGGTGATTTTGAAAAAAAGTGTGCTATAACCCCAATTATTATCATTTAGACCTTTTTAAGATATTGTCAATGCCGAACTTCAGATCTCTTTTTTTAGAAACAGTTGTGATTAATCACTACTGGTCTGACGACTTTAAATCTCCTCGTCCCGTCTTACGGCAACTACGGAAAGTTTCCAAATATCTCGTCCCGAAATGCTACACACGGTATGGTAAAAGTTTGCATTCATTTTACGTTCCACACATTTTTAATCAAATACCAGCAGATCTCTGGAACCTTACGCGAAAGAAACAACTAAAAAAGCGCTTCCGTCATATGCATGTAGTAGAAGAAAAAGTGTAACTGTCCTTTTTTTCACAATTCTGTGGTGTATGTTTGTGCGACTCCGCTAGACTTATCACCTGGAAGTTCTGTCCGTCATATTTTCGTGTAGATCTTTTAATGTCCCGTGACCAGACGGACAAAACAATTTTAACTTGTTCTCCTGTTTCTGTGTGTTTAACACCAACTATTTGTTTTCTTCTAATACTTTAAATCGATCAGTACTACTGAAGTGAACATTTACTGTGGTCTTTAATGCCTTAACTTTCTCTCTTTTTTTTCTTGACCGACTATGTCACCAATTTTACCTAAAAGGGTTCAGTCACACAAGCCCGTGTCGGCTTTGACGAACCTGACTGCTTTGGTATGAGTATAGTCCTCGAAAAGAAATGCATTATAATTTATATTATTATTTTTAGTAGTAGTAGTACTACTTGCAATAAACATTATTATTATTTGGTTTGCAGCGAGCAACGGAAGAGCCGCGTGCTGCTCTCCGTGCTCGGCCACTGACGGTGCGCGAACGCTATCCCCCAACTGCCCCAACGGTCTTCCTCCTCGGCGCAAGTCCGGGCAGCGGTGACTTCATGGCCCCCTCCCATGCGGCTCACGCCGGCCTCACCTACTGACTTTGACCGCGTCGTAACGACTTCAAAATGTCACAGTGCGCCGTTTGATTGAGCGTCTAATCTTAGCCTTGTTGTGCGAGTAACAAGTGAGAGTGTGTGTGTTTTGTTTTCACTCGTTGGTCCGTCTGATTGTCAGGCTCTACACACACACACACACACACAGATATATATATATATATATATATATATATATATATATATATATATATATATATTGTTACGGTGTTGTCGTTGAAGGAGTAGACAGTCTCTGGCGGTCGGCTTTTATTTGGAACTGCCGGGCTCAGCTCGAGCTGTCGCGCGCCCTAGACACTTGTCGGGCGCCCTCTTTTTCTTCATCTATGTAACATTACCCCCCCTTTTGTTTCGCTGTCGTCCCGACCGCGATTAACGAAGTATTTTTTTTTGTAACGAAGGTGGTGGTGGTTCATGCGGTGGGTCGGGGGGTGTAGGGGTTCATGCGGGCGACGTGGACGACATCGGAGGCTGCTCGGCGTCGGTCAGTGGTGTCTTGCTGTTGCTGCACGTGGTATGAAAGGTCGGACAGCCTGCGCATGACTACGTACGGGCCGATGTAGCGGTGGAGGAACTTGGTAGCCAAGCCCTGGTGACGTTTAGGTCTCCAGAGTAAAAGCAGGTCACCTATTTCATATGAAACGGGGCGGTGAGTCTTGTTATACCGTCGGCATTGCGTTGCTGGGATGTACGTGTGCGTAGCCGGGCAAGTTGGCGCACTTCTTCAGCACGACACACGAGATGTGCTACAGTGTCGGGAAGTTCGTCATTTTGACGGTAAGGTAGGAGCGTGTCCGAGAATATGGTTGGAGGGCGATTATGGAGAAGACAAAATGGAGAATAGCCGTGAGTGCCTTGAACGGCTATTCTCTGGCAGTTTCTGGCGGTCGGCTATAAAAGCCGACCCGCCAGAGACTGTCTACTCCTTGAACAACAACACCGTAACATTTTGGTGGAGTGGTGTAGAGGTTAGCACACCCGACCAGACATTGGGAGGCCCAGAGTTCAAATCCTGGCTCCGCCGCCTTGTACCCCGCACCTCCACCAAAATGTTACGGTGTTGTCGTTGAAGGAGTAGACAGTCTCTGGCGGGCGGCTTTTATTTGGAACTGCCGGGCTCAGGTCGAGCTGTCGCGCGCCCTAGCCATTTGTCTGGCGCTCTCTTTTTGTTGGATGTAACAATATATATATATATATATTCCTCCTTTTTTTGCGTGTGTTTGCCATGGCTTCCACTAACTGCTCAAAGTGCCACGAGCCTGTAACGCTTGATGGAAGATACCTGACCTGCGCGAGTTGCGCGAAAGGCTATCACCTTGGCAAGTCATGCGTTGGTGTTTCTGCGAACACATTCAAGTCGATGAGTGAGGCGAAGCGAGAGCAGTGATCTTGTCAGCTATGCGACACCTCTGTTAATGAGTCGGCTGGAGAAAGCTTGGATGCGGACTCAGAGACAAAATCCGCGTCATTCTCGGCCCAGCTTGCTGAAGTAAACAAAAAAAATGGACTTACTCCTTTCCTTCAAGAGCAGCGTGGATTCGCTCGTCCAGCTTCTGGCAAAAGTCGATGAGCTGCCTTCGCTGAAATCCGTTGTACATACCATGGAGAGATATATGGTTGACATGGTGAAGTCGATGGATTTCTTCTCAAAGCAATATGACTCCCTGCTAAAGCATGTGGCTGCAAATGATGCTGTTATTAGGGACCTGAAATCCGAGGTGGGGGGAAGTCCTCATTATCGGTGCAGTCTGATGAGATCCAGTGACTCCGCCCTGAGCTAAATAATTTTGAGCAGTACAGTCGTCGATCGAAATTCGAAATTCATAGCCTTCCGTGCAACCCTAACGAGGATCTTCCATCAATGCTGGCTGATATAGCAGAAAAAGCTGGCATCTCTGAATTCCGTTCCTCAGAAGTTGATGCTGTTCACCGCTTGCCCCCTTCGCGTGGCGCCATCACCGTTGTTCTCGTCAGGTTTGGCGCTGCGATCACTAGGGACAGCTGGTTGAGCCGCCGTGCCTCGCTGGGTCCTCTTGCACGCGAACGGAAGCTGCCGAGACTTTTCTTCAATAAAAAGCTCACACAGGCAAACAAGGAGCTTTTCTGAAAGGCCCGTTCAAAAGGCAAAGAGAAGCAATATCGCTTTGTTTGGGTAAAGGATGCCAACATCTACGCTAAAAAGACGGAAGGTGCCCCCCTCAAGCGCGTTAATTGCATCAGTGACCTAGAGCTCATTATCTAGTTCCTATGGCCTTCAAATTTTCTGACTGCCAAGATCTCACTTCCATTTCATGTCATTTTGAATCCACAGTTAGTGGGTTTACTTTCTTTCATACTAATATTCGTAGTGTTAGGAAGTATTGGGACCGATTTTGCATCGTCACCAACTCTCAGAAAAAGCTTGCTGATGTTTGGGTTCTAACTGAAATAAATGTGCCATCTATATCTGTTGATCCATTTTTCCTTCCTGGATGTCGAGAATTTTTCCGTACCCGCTCGAGTAGGACAGGTGGTGGTATCGCAGTATTCGTCAAAGAATCATGGGTTACAGAACTATTGAATGTTATATTTGCTCACGCAGAGTGTAGTGCCTTAAATATTTCCAACTCATTATACTCGGTTAGGTTACTTGCCGTCTATCACCCTCCATCTGATAGGGTTACGTCTTTCTTAGATGAACTGAGATCAAGTCTAGTTGACTTCAATGTCGCAGAACAGCTTTGCGTACTCGGCGACATAAACATAGACACTCTAAAACTTGCAAAGACAACCGTGTGTGACTACCTTAATATTCTTTCAGAATTCGGTCTTGACTGTACCATACAAGCTCCTACCAGAGAAGATTTTTTAATGGACAGTTTGTTTTGGCTTGTCTTGATTACATCAATGTGCGGGCTTACGGACTTCAAGTTAAATCTGCAGTAATTTCGTAAAAACTTGCGGATCATTACGTCACTGCGGTTCAGTTAGTTTCAAATACCCTTCCTAAAGACACTGGCCCTTAAACACGACAAATAGAAGTTGTCAATCGGATCTCATTCGGCAAACTAATATCTGGGTATGAGTGGGGCATCTTAATGCGAAATTCCAGTCAAGAGGCACTTTACTCTAAATTCATACACGTATGTCAAAATTTCACAGGGCTCAGTAAAAGAGTTGTTAGCGTAAAAAAGCGTCACGCGGAACACTTGTGGTTGAGCAATGACATAATCGCTACAATTAAGTACAAAGAACTCTTGTGAATGCGTTGCCGCCGCTCTCCCAATAACGTGGATCTTCACATCTAATTCAAAAGTGAACGAAACCGGATTACCACACTCATTCGCTCAGCCAAGTGAAAGTATGTTAAAGAGAAGCTGGTTCACGCGCATTCCGATTCCCGCGTTACCTGCTCTGTCGTTAACGAACTTTGCGGTGAACATGAAGCGAAACATTCTGTCGATGAAACGATTGCAAAGTATTTTCCTAGTAGCCAACATTCCACGGATAATTCATTTAATGTTCAGTTCGGAAATACGTCAAGTGTCTCACAAGACAGTAACCATTGTCACTCAGCGACAACTTCGAAAAACGCTTCATCTGCCTTTCTTCCTGAAATAACTGTGGAAGGACTATATAATATGCTGCGTAGTTTCAAGCCTAGCTTATCTCCGGGTATTGATAATATGCGGATAGCTGAATTGCGTAGAAATTAGAAGTCACCGAAGAGTATAGTCCTGAATATATTAAACGGAATTATAACATCTGGTAATATCCCTAAAGATCTTAAAACGGCAATCTCAGGCCCTTATATAAAAATGGAGACCATGGTAAAGTTGACAGTTATCGTCCCATTGCCATCTTGCTTTCATTGGCGAAGCTCTTAGAAAAACACCTTTTCTTGATAATGACAGATTTTAAGTTTGATATTCCGTCGCCACAGCAGTACGGGTTTATTACAGGAAAGGGCACACAACCCTTGCTTGAAGATTTTTGATTTTCTTCATAGTGCGTTCGAACACAACCTTTTCACTTGTGCGCTTTTTTTGGACGTGTCTAAAGCTTTCGACTCCGTGTCTCATAAAATTATTTTAAATAAACTATACAGTCTTGGCTTCAGAGGCCCTTTTTACGCCTTGCTCGAGAACGTTTTGTTAGATCGTACGCAGCTCGTCTCCATATGTAAAATTCATAGTGCAGAAATGTCCCTTAAAGCTGGCGTTCCCCAGGGCTCTATATTGTCCCCTTTTTTGTTTAAAATTTATATCAACGACCTTCCACAGGCGGTAAAGTTCTGTAAAGTATTTCAATACGCCGATGATACAGTTTTGTTGTCCAGTCATTTACGTTACCGTGATGCCGTTGATTTGCTCCAATTAGATGTAATACGGGTGATGGATTGGTTTTCGGAGAATATCATTTCGATCGATGCAATAAGAAACGCAACTGATATGCTTTCGTAGTCCGCTGCAATCGATTCTCTTGTACAAGCCACCTTTCTTGCACGGGTCAAACTGTGTATCTGGCAACTGCGTGCCAATCGATTATGTCAACACCACAATATATTTATGATTCCATTTTGATTGTGATCTATCATGGAACTCTAACCATTGCTAAATCTTTAAAAAGTTACGAGCCACTTCCTGCACCCTCTACAACCTGCGCACATTTCTTCCTATGTCAACGAGAAGACTTTTGGTGCACGGGATCGTGTATAGCCTATATGCTATACACGAGCCCATACCGAGGTATCCTTCGGTATGGGATAACTGTGTTTGGACAGTGTACGGACCGGTTAGACTCTAAGGTGAACTCTTTACTTAGAGGCATTTTGCGAAGCGTGGCATATGGCTGGAGTCTCCAACCATCTGATAACCTGTTTAATGACCTCTCTCTACCAACATTTCGAGCACTATTTTGGCAAACTGTAATAATCAGACACTATTCGGATAACACTTTTCAAAAACCCAACAATGTATGTCGGGCCCTTCTTGATCCGACACCGTTTACACCGATGCGCATCAACACACATTTTGATGAAATGCATTCGCCTATATTACGTGCCTCACATTTTTAATAACCTTGCCTCTGCACTAATTGATGTCACATTTCGAGGAGCTTTGAAGCGTCAACTGCAGGCGTTTTGTTCAGGCGTGTAATGTTGTCTTTATGTGCCAATACAATTTTATACTGCACTTTCCACTTTCCATGAACTCTGTGCATTGTGCCGTGGTGCTCTCTCTCTAGGAATTCTCTTTTTTCATGCGGTTCGGCTCTCGGCCTTTTCTTATTTTGATCTAGGTGTGTATTGAATTTAATATTTTACGGACTAGTATTACAAGCCTTTACGGCTTTGATGTTCGCGCTATTGTGCATTGATGTACTTAAAGCACCTGCAATAATAATAATAATAATTATTATTTACATTATTATTATTGGATGGTTTCATTTGAAATCGAGTGCAACTGTAGGGGTGGATATATTGATTTGCCTAAAAAAATATATGCAGTAGCCCCAATTTCGTTATAAGCGAAACCGTTCTTAAAACAATTTCCCTCCAAAAATCTTTTTAAAAGGAGCAAGGCGAAATGCTACATTTCGGCTGATTGATTTTCGTAGCCAGTTCTGTCGGTTGTTACGATTTAAAAAAAAAAAAAAAAAAAACTCAACCTTTTTTTTCGTGAAATGCGTAACGCGCAGCCTATTTTTAGATTCAATTAATGTTTTGGTGATATTCATGCTAAAAGTAAACATGAACGAGAAATTCTAATCCTAGTGCCTTGGACGCTTGGTGACATATGGATTGCTGAATAGTAAACGATGTACGCCTGCAGTCCTCTAAATGGGTTTATCGACTGGTACCACTGTAGTTTAATTTATTTTCGAACAGTAATTAAAATATATTTAAAATTCTTTAGATCTTTATATTTCTTTAATAAGCTAAAAGTTGATGTTTTATTTATTTGTGGTTTCTTGCAATTATTTCCAATGATGTCATATTTTTGGCATATTCAGAGTTCACAATTGTTGTATTGTCTGTAAAAGTGAACAAACACACGTCCACGGACCCGAATCTACACCACGGTAGTTTTGCAAGTTGGATTTATTGCAATGCATTTTAGACTCAAAGAGCTGAGGACAGTGGCCTTGCAAGTGTTTTGGAGGTGAAGAGGCGGTGGGAGCTAACGATGGTGGGGGATGGGGAAAAGACCGTGTTATGTAAACGTGCCGCCATTAGGAAAAAAACAAACAAAAAATTACCCCCTACCTCGACACCACTGGTTTCGTGTGCTTTCTTTTGTATAACACGGATCATGCTTTGTGAGTCGATTTTTTATTAAAAGATCACAATGAACGAGCGTTATGAACGATCGACATGCTAGGGGCGTTACGTACATAATGTCCATGCACCATCGGGGCTCGAACATGGGATGGTACTGCAGCCACCTGAGCTGCAGAACACATTTTTTTCCTTTTTTAATCCTGATTTTTGTAAGCTTTTTGGCACGCAACATATTCATGTCAATACAAATTAAAAGTGCACTGCGAGACTTTTGCAGCACATAATTATAAACCCCCTTTCCAGCAGTACTTTATGGAAGCCTAGCCACTCGGGCTTAGGCTCGCGTGTGGCGAAAACATTTTCAACTTGCTTTACAAGACAAAAGAAATAAAAGCACACTTATTAGGCATTGGGGTGCGCATGCCGAACTGCTATACGGGACCGGCAAATGCTACAAAGCTCCGAAAGAAAAAAAAAAGAAAAGTCATACCGTACACAATCATCATTTCTCGCCTTTAAGAAATGTATGCCCGGGGGATAATGACAAGCTATTTTTTCAAGGTACCCTTGAAAACGCGCCCCCCCCCTCAAAAAAAAAAGAAAAGAAACTGCGGTTGACTGGAAAATGAAAACGTGTTCGGTGATCTTAGGTTGCTTACATAACAGACACTTCACCGGAAATGGCACATCCACACCATTTTCCATAAGCCAAGCTTTCAGTGATAAAATAATGCAGTGCAATTTGAAGATACAAGATTCATATAAGGGGGATACTCATAAGTTTCCCTCGCTTCAGTACATCCCGGCCTCCGCTGCAAGGAGCACTTCTGTACAGGGGCACTCGAAAAAAAAAAAAACTTAAGTCACGTTTTAGCGTTTTCTTGCTTACAAACGACAGGTACTCCAACCAAAAATGAGCAGTCAAAAAGTGCAGAGCATCGACAACCTCTTTGTAGAAACCGAAAAGTCTTGATGGCTCGCCGCCACAAGACGACACGAGAAACGATGGAAAATGAGACGACAATTTTGTTTTGATGAACGCGCGTATAAAAGTATGTTCGTGATCGCGTGAAAAAAAGAAATGAAAAAAGAAAGCAACCAGATACCAGCTAGCGAACAAACAAGTGTGATTACCCCCCTCCCCGGTCACTTACACGATGAAACAGATTATCAGGTCTCATGGGCTCCCAAGACGATTTCCTGATGGAAGTCACGAAAACGCTATGAAACGTTTGTACGGGTGAAAATGGACACGTCTCGCCTCTTCTAGCGCAAAGCGCGCCTCTCGAGGTAGGTGGAGGCTCCCGACCAGGTTTTCTTTTTTCTTATACACTCTCAGAAAAGAAGGGTATATTCTTACAGCCCTTGTTCCATATACGACACCCCAAAACTTCAGTTCGATGTACAGTGCGTTGACGTGGAACCGTCATCAGCAACTTTCACGAGCAGCTTGATAGCCGAGTAGTTAAACCTATTAAAATAGCTAATGTACGTCTTATTGCCTACAAAAAAAAGTAATCGCTTTTTTTTTGGCCCTACCACAAAACCTTGGCGTTTTTTTTTTTCCGTAGTCCGATACGTTTATTAGCTGTTTAATGAGGTATATATCACCGTTCTCAAGCCCCTCGTGTATGTTGGGGCCGTCTGTTCGACGACAGTGCGCTGTACGTTGAATTGAAGCTCTGGGATGTCGTATATGGGACAAGGGGTGTAAGAATATACCCTTGGTTTCTGAGAGTGTACCAATTGAGTGGCACGCCGATGTACTGGCACAGTACACAATCCCAGCCTTCAAACTCCTAAGGTGTTGTGGTCCACGCCCCATACCAGAAACCACGGCTTTTGGACAAGTTGATGACCGCACCCTTGGCCCTCACCAAAATAATCAACCAAACGTACTTAGCGCTGACGCTTGGCTTATCGCGACAAAGCACTCAACGACGTCTGCATTACTCATAACGTTCACACGAGCTTCACCCAAAATAAAAACCCGACACTGTTTGCTATTCAGTACGCTTAAACGTAAAAGTTCCAAGTACACATTGAAAAACAAAGACGACAAAGGACTACCCTGTCTGACGGAAGAGCGAACGCTTATTGCTCCAGCTAACTCCGTGTTGCCGATAAGTCTCGGCGTACAGTCCCTGTAAGCCATTTTGGCACCCTCCAAATTAACTGAACTATCATTGACTCGCTTTAGGAACATAAAAAGAGAACGTCGTATTTAACACGATCAAAAACTTTGTCAAATTGGATCGGAAGCATGGCGACTTGGCCCACGCCGTCATCGCACGCCTCCAAAACACTACGTGCCACGTGAATGGTTGTCGCTATCGTACGGCCCTGAATGCCGCAGGTCTGGTGTTCCCCTATAGGTTGACGGGCTACACCCTGAACGCGGCGAGCTAGGCTTTAAAAAAAAAAAAAAAACATCTTATATTCCACGTCACACAACGTTATCGGCCGATAACGTGTGACCACTTGTCGCTGATCATCGTCCTCACTCTTGCGAATTAAAACTGTGTACGCTTGTACGAACGATGACGGTAATGTTTCACGTTTATACGCCTCAGAAAAAAAACAAAAAAAAACACGGAACAAAAAGGTAACTGCTAAATGCTTAAACTAAAAAAAAAAAAAAAAAAAAAAATCTCGTTTTCTAAATTACCTAAGCCCGGCGTCTTTGCGTTGGGCAAATCGTCAATCACCCTCTCTCCTTCCTGGATTAAGATGCGGGCTCCTCAAGCCTCTCCTGCTCCTCTCGGTCAAGCCGAGGAGAAGGCTCAAGTTGTCTCTCCCACGCAGGATTCTTCCTTCCATTGACTTCGCTATCGAAGAGCGGCCGATAGTGCTTGACGAAAGCTTTTTCAATCATACTTGAGCTCGTGCTGCTGACTCGCAGCTACTCGATCTCCCCGATCTCGTTGCAGAGCGCTCACCTTTTCCATCAGCCAAGGCACGTCTCCGTCGGTTGCTCTCCTGATAAATACTTCTCCGTGCGAGCTCGGACTACGGCTCCCCGGTACCACTCGCGGTGCAGCTCTTCTAAGCGCTCCTTAACCGCTTCTAAATATTTAAGGCCTGCGTCAAGATTCTCGCACTCGGCGCGCCACAGAGCTGCCAAGTGGGCGATTCAGCTACTTTCAGCGCGGAGAAACTCAAACGCTAAAATTGACGACCTTTCCACAGCAATCATTTTAACTTCTTGCTCTCACGTCTCAAAAAGTGGCCCCTTCACCTCCACACGAACTGTGGGAAATTCCATCTACTGCTCCTAAAAATGCTTTATCGATTATAAGTTTTGCGTTGAGCTTCCAAAGCTTCCAGTAAAACGGCTTCGGTGGCGCCTTGTCCCCGATAGTCGTCGATACCAACAAATGGTAAAAAATAAAAGCAGTCGCGATGCTTTATTTTCTTAGCATGGCTGCTACGGAAGCTCAACCGTACACTCGATCTAATCGTGCATGCGAGGATGCTTGGAAACTGTGAAACAAATCTCTGACGCTTCGTTCCTTAAAGGCCGACGACCAGACTCGAGATTCTGCAAGGCAGAAGACCCTCCTCTCCACGCCTTCGGGCGAGGGAAGCCAAGGATGGATAGAAGGGACCAAGAGGGGCGGGCGTGGGTGGAAAGGGTAGCAGGGAGAGGAGGAAGCGGGCGAAAAGTGGAAAGCGCGAACTGGTCGTCGGTCTTTAAGGACCGTTCACACACTTGTGACCTCTTAGAACCGGCTGCCTTGGAACGTTCTAATATCTCTTAGAACGAGAGGACACACTGGCGCCATCTATTGGGTAGCAGTGTAAACTTGGCGGTCCGGCATATTATTCTCACGCATTATCCCTTTTATCTTGGCTCGAAAAACTTTTGTCAACGTTATAAACGAGCCTTTCTTATAGGTGTTTCGCACATTGGACCTGGGAAATCCCGCAAGACCTTCGCTCTTGTGAAATGCAGTTCCAGGGTCACCGTATAGATGGCTCCAGAGTGCCAGTGTGTTCTCTCATCCCAAGAAATTTTAAGAGGTTTCAAGAAATCTCGTCTCTCTCGGTCGTACTCGGTTGCAAGAGTGTGAATGGGCCTTTACAGTTCCGACATCTTCCAAATCAAAATCCTCGAGGAGTTCGCTCAAGATGGAAACACTGCTATTGATCGTTGCCAATACGGCGATCTTTCTGCTTCTCTCACAATGCAGAAAAGATCGCTCGCAAGCACGACTCTTCAATTGCTTTCTACAAAACGGCGTAGGCAATAATAAAAAGAAACTTGTCTTTCACTGCGCTGGATAATCAAGCCGCCAGCTAATTGTTGAAAAATAAGAATCGCACAAGATAAAACGCCTTTTGTCAGTAGTGAATCTTAACTCCGACGAAAGTAAAGTCTTAAAAAAATAATAAAAACTTGGAAGACCTGCAGCGTAAATAGCTCAAACTTCGTACGAAAGTAAAAAGGGCATTAGCGCGCTGGCTTCCTACTCCTCCTTAGCCACCTTAGTATCTTGCAACGCTGAGAAATCGAATCTCATTAGTTAGCAAACGATGCACTTGGTACTGTTTCTTAGACCGTGAACATTTAGCGTTGCTACTTTGAGGGCTGTGTCGAGCGTGAGTCAGGACCATCAAGAGAGGTGACTCTAAGAGCAAATATGATGTCATAAATGTGAGCAACGAGGTACACCAGGAGAGTCCAATCCCCCGTTCAGCCGAGACGGCATCCACAATTAGGAACTGACGGGTATGTGGGTGGGACGAAGGATAGGCGGTATAGCAAAGGCTTTTTAGGAGCCCGCAGAGCCCTCCGGTAGTTGGCTGAAATGCAAAAAGAAGGTTGGGAGGAAGCCTCGCAGAAGAAAAAAGAAGCATCTCAATATAGGATTTATAAGCATGCAGGGGACCAGAAACTGAATGAAGTGGGAAGTGATTGCGAAACAATTAAATGATGAAGATTTTTTAGTGTGTGAATTGGTAGAGACGCATCTTAGAGATATGGAAGAGCCAGCCTACTTGGCAGGTATTTACTGGGTGGGAGGCATTCGATGTGAAGGGGAACGGAAAAGAGGTGGATTGAGAGTGCTAGTGAAAGGACAGGGCTGGGAAAGGGTGAGGGAAAGCTGCAGAGAACACATGTGGTTAAAAGGTAATGTCAGAGGTTTAGACACGGTCACAACATATGTATATCTGAAAACCGGAACTTATTCAAGAGAGGACAATGCACAGCACTTTACGTGTATTTTCAAAGCTGTTGGAGAAGTTGAATCTAATCGGGAAATAAATATTTTAGGAGACATGAATGCACAAAAAAGAAGACTCCGACAGATATACAAATTCTACAGGGAGGATGCTACAAGAATTTTGCGATGCTCTTGACCTAGTGCTTGTTAACGCCCAAGTAAAATACGTCGAAAAAATAACGTAGGAGAGAAGCCATTCGCACTCAACAATTGATTACTGTCTAATGTCTAGCAAATTGCATGACAGATCAGGACGCATGGAAATAAATCAGGAAGGCACGAAAAGCTTAGGAAGTGATCCTAAGCGACTTAATATAAAGTTTGGTAGAGCAGAACCAGAGTAACAAATTCCCGAAAGAGAAAATATTTCGGCCCTAAACGATGCCCAGCTACAAGAAGTATCAGAACGAATTAAGCCTATAGACCGACATGCTGCTTACAAACAAGCCCGCGTTTACGCACACCTGTTGTGGGCAATACGGGTTTCTGCGCGTGCAGAGAAACCCGTATTTGCGTGAGGTGAAGCTTCTGCGCATGCGCCTCGGCTACAACAGCGCCACCGCTGCTCTGTGACATCAGGGACACGTGTTGGTCTATAGTATCCAGACAAATGGAGAGATAATGAACATATGACGATTTAGTAAACAGTTTTAAAAGAAAGTTGGAGAAGTTCAAGATCAAACAAAGAGGAAGAAGGAGAAGAAAACACACACCAAAAAGCTGGTGGGACAGTGAAGTTAAGGCGGCCATAGCAATGCGACAAGAGGCCTCAAGGAAACACCAGATTGGCGAAAAACGGGGGGACACACCCGTTGAGGTAGCACCGAAATGGAATACAGTTCAGGGAACAAATATAGAGGCATCTGCTTTAATGCAGGTCCAGATTAGTAGAGCTGCAGTGCAGTGGATGATGGAGGTAAATCAAAATGATAGGAAGGGAGCCAAAAGGTTCTGGGAGAACGTTGCACAGGGAAGAAAGCCAGGAGGGTCCCACGGTTCATTGGTCACACGAGAACGGATACGTGTAGAGGCGGAGGAGGCAAGGGAATTTATTAGACGTACAATCGAGGCAATATTTGCAGAGCTTGATTCGAATGAGACTGGACAGAACACAAACAGAAACACGGCATATGACAAGCACGCTGACGAGACAACTGAGAGGACGACGACAGGGGAATGGGACAGAGCAGAAAGCCAAGTATCTGCTGGAACGGCGACAGGCCGAGATGGCATAGGAGTGAAACTAGTCAAGCCTCTAAGAACAGAAAGCACATAATATTAAGACAGGCGAATGGTCAAATAATGCGGGGGGGGGGGGGGGGGGGCGGGGAGGGAGGTACCCTATGATTGAAGACTAAACAGAATGATATTATCATATAAAAGCAAGGGAAATAAAGATAGCATAACATCATCCCGAATACTAAGAGTAACTTCGATCCTGTGCAGACTAGCGATGCAAATAGTAAAAGGAAGAACGGAAGAATGGTCCGAAAACGTTTTAGGTGAACTGCAGAACGGGTTTCGAAGAGATATAAGGTTGGATGTTAACGTATTCATCATCACTCAATGCATAGAGGTGGCACGGATAAGTAAAAAACCGTTATGGATAGCATTTCTAGACATTAAAGTGGCGTACGACAATGTGAGTCATGAAAAACTCTGGGTACATCTGAGAGAGTATGATTTAGATGCACATATCTGATTAGGCTTTTACAACAGATACAGAAAGTATAAAGTTGTTATAATATGGGAAGCATAAATACCAGAACGGGCAGAAATAAAAAAGAACTCAGGCAGAGTTGTACCCTATCACTTCTACTTTTTATGAGTGTCCTGAGTAGAATGGAAAAGAAATGAGACGAGTACAATTTAGGTTTTGATGTCCCATATATGGAGTTAGGTAAGAAAGTAAACCAAGTTACACCAGGAATCCCTAGTGAAAAAGCCATTTGCATGAGAAATTTCTTGTGTCCAATAAACACATATTAATCATACAAGATATATAACAAATATAAGAACTTATAAGAACTAGAGTATATAAGAACTATATAAGATATATAAGAACATATAGGAACCATATAAGAAACTTATAAGAAACTTCTTACAAGCTTCTTACATGTTCTTATATATTATATATCTTGTATGATTCATATCTGTTTATTGGACACAGACATTTCTCATTCAAATAAGATTTTTCAATAGGAATGTTCTACGCAGACGACATTGTACTGTTAGAAGATAGCCGGGATAAGTTACAGGGAGTGATTAAGATCTGTGGAGAGGAAGGAGACTCTCTGGGCCTGAAATTCAGTAGCGAAAGGCGGGAGCAATGGTTCACAACGATGAGAAGGGGGACATACTGAACATCAAGACGTTTTAATAGAACACGTATAGATGTATGAAAACCTAGAAGTATGGCTGAATGAGGGAAAACAATACTTGGAAGATCAGGAAGAAAATATGCCAAAGAGAAGAAAAAGGAATGCAGCAATTATGAAGCATAGGGCACTATGGAATTACGATAAATATGAAGTTAATATTAAAATATGGAAAGGAGTCATAGTGCTGCGGTTGTCTTTTGGCGATGCGGTATTAAGCATAAAATATAAAATCCAGTCGAGCTTAGAGGCCCGGAAGAGGAGCGTGGGCCTGCTGGTACTGCGGGCACATGAGAATACACCAAATAAAGGAGTGAAAGGAGACATGGGTTGGGCACCTTTCGAGGCTAGAGAGGCGATCAATAACTTGAAATTTCGCAAAAATACTCGTCGCAATTGAGGATACACGATGAGTGTAAAAGGTGTACAAGCGTGTATAACTGTAAAGCTTGGATACTAAGTGGAAGAACCGAACCAGAAAACTAAAATTATAATACCAACAGTCAAGTGCGGGAGTAGAACAGACTACATCTGTAAAAAAGAAAGTAAAACAAGCCAAGAAAAAGATTTGGGAGGAAAAAATTCAGCCTTAACTATGTCTAGGGGACCAAAAAGAGGAAATAAGGAAGGAACATTGGTATAATAATTCACAGGGGAGCTCGTTGTTATTAGAGGCTAGAACATAAGTACTGGGGACTACCACATACGGACAAAGCACGAGGAAATGGATACGTGGTGTGCTGTATGCCAAGGGAAAGACGATAAAATAGAACAAGAGTTGTTAAGGTGCGAGGGCACACCGCCCTCCCGGAGGTACGCACCGCCTTCCCGGAGAAGGTGACAGATTTAGCCGGAGCGCTGGGGTTTGCAAACGAAAATGGAAGACTGAATGATAAGTACCTTTTAATAACGAAGAGATTGGAAGACTGGTGGAAATTATCTAGGGGGGAATTGAATGACGTACACTCTAAGAAAAAATGGAGGAAAAAAGTAGCAACGGCGCGTCTTCCTCCCTTCTACTGACGCGCCCCCAAGGGGACACGAGAAAAGGGGAGGAACGAAACGTTTTTCTCCTTCTCCAGGCAGACGGGAGAAAGCTTTCGCCCTCCCGACTCATCTTCTTTCGGTTTCGTTTTTCGAGCAGGCCGCGCACGTTGTTTAATAAAGAGCTGTTGAGTTGATTGAGCTTCAGCGGCAGCGAAGGCCGCCTGTAATTCCGTCTTCTAGTCTAAACGTGCAGTACATTTCGGTTGCATTGACGTTTTTATCACTAATTTTATCAAACGAGCAAACGAAGCCGCTAGAAACAGCGAAGTTCCGGAGCAGTGCCAGCAGCGCCACGTACACTGGGGGATGGCCGTCTCCGCATTGCGGGGCTCGCGCGGCATGGAACTACGGTAGCGAAACCACGCGGAACTGTGTCGACGTTTTCGAAGTTACGGAAACCGCAGGAACTGCGTCCAAGACAGGCAGGTTTTGCTGCCGGCTGCCTGAATGCCTTCCGTCCCGAGTTCGGTTCTGTTTTCCGATGCCGAGTGCAACCGCCGTTCAACGTGGTTCTGTATTTGTGCGTTTCAACAACATAGCTGCAACATCGTGATGGCAGTGTCGTGGGTTGTGAACAGAAGACTGGAATTATCGCCGATGTGACCGTGTGTTCGCGTATCAGTGGTGTAACAAGAAGATGAGTTCGTAAACTGTCGGGCATTGATGCTGCAGGTCGGGCCGTGATCGGAGGGGGCGGGGTGTCGCAGGTTGATAATCCGCTTTACATTAAAAAGTTTAATACCACTTGAGGGATTGCGTCCAATCGACCAACGTGCGGATAGTCATGTTGGAACGCTGGTCTGAACGGTAAGCTCCTATCGTACAGTGGCCAACGTGACTGTCGGTTGTCTCGTCCCCGACAGCGATTGCGCTCTGGGGAAAGGACAACAGTACAAAATCGTTACGGAAAGTACGTATATTTACTGTGTTTAATTTTAGCATTAAAAAGCAATAGTAGGTAAAATCGGAAAACAAAAGCTACCCTTTATTTTGCTGTTTAAATATACTGCGGTTCCTGGAGAAACTGCCCTCCAAGTGGCGCGCTGGGATGAGCGCTAGAAGTTTTCGAGCTCGCCACGGCGTAGCTCCATACCTGCCGCTAGTCGCAGCTTCGACTGCATTCAAGTTGATCGAAAAGCGATTTCTCAGCCCTTGAAGCATCACTTCCAGCTGAGTGAATATCCGCTCTACAGAGATTAATTTAAGACGGCAAATGCAGCTTTGCGCGAACAGCACAAATAGAAAAACCAATAGAAATACTGGCTACGACGTGCCGTGTGGGGAAACAAACTCATGGCTTCGAACCGCATTGGAGCGGTTGATTCATTGGCTTTCAAATAATTACGGCATGATCAAGCGTTTACTTTTTAATAAGAGATTCATCCTCTGAGCCATTTAAAATACTCTCAGGTGTATGGCATTGCTGGAAAAAAATCAACATGCTGGGAATATATTTTATTGCTTAGGGAGTCACCGAAAAGTTCCGTACGTTCAAAACGACCAGTATAAAAGACGGAAACGCAGAGCACGGTGTAGTGTTCGGGTTAGTGTGGTGCTCCGTTGTATTGATATTTGTGTGTGCCGTGCATGTGCTCAATGTATGTTCACCTGATGCTTGTAATAAGCGTAATGTGTGTATAGAAGAGGATCCTCAAGCGCCGGAGAGCGGCTCTGAAGCGCAGTAGTGGCCTGGGAAGAGCAAATTATTTTTTGTAGAACATGAATGGGGCGGTACCTAGCGCCACCTAGCCTAGCTACTTGCAATTACTCTGCTTGACCCCGCGACCCGCCATCTGGTGGCTAGCGATTCAACCTTTTTCACCTTACGCGATAAACAGCGGCTTCGAGTTTGTTGTTTGGAGAGCGGCTTTTGGTTCGCGGATTGAGTTTGCCCTTCTCCGTGATGTGCGGTTGACGAAGGAACTGTGACTCGAGGAACACCTAAGGTAAGACGCAAAGTGCGCGAAGTAACTAAGTCTCGGTTGTCTTCGTTTAACATCGCAGTGCTGTCGACAAGAAGACTGAGTAACTGCTTTCGAAACGCCTGTGGCGGGAATCTGGCTTCGGAAATAAACACAGTTCGCGGAAAGCTCGTGTTATGCTTTTATTTGCTGCTCCTCTCGTCCCGTACAAGAGACGTAGCGTCCTCGTCAAGCCTTATTGGGCTCGATTTGCTCGATTCGGGGCCGCCATATTGAGATGCAAGCGACGGAGGAACTTTGCTCCCCTGCTTCAGGGACGAAAGTTTCTCCCTTTCTAATGGAACATAGGTTACAAGACCGTTCCTCCCCTAAGGGAGGACTATCCATACCCTTTTTTCTAAGAGTGTATAGCTCTAACTGACAAAGATTAGCACAAGTCACCGATCACAGGAGTGGCAAAATCGCGAAAAGCGGCGCTATCGCTCCCGAACGCGTCGATAGCGAGAGTGCCAAGCACGCTGTCTGTTTGCCGGCAGTGGCCGGCAAAAAGCGGCCCATCCTAGAGCCCGCATTCCGAAAGCTATCTTGTGCCTCAATTTTCGGCCGAGCGATGCACCAACGTTTACGCATGTAAGCCCGTTTATTTATTTTTCTATTTGCTTTTTGCGCAGGCGTTGTGAGCGGAGGTACATACATGCTTTATCGCTGTTTCCGTTTAACCAGACAATAAATCCCTTTCGAAAGACAACCTTCTGTGGGCAGCTGCGAAATCCCTGCGTAATGAAGGAATAAAACCGTAACGTCACGGTACACTTCATGCGTTTGGTTGGCTTAGAAGGCAAAAACACACCTACATAAAAAGGGGAAGAGCGCAGTGACGTTGCTATTTCGTCGCTGTTTGATTGGCTCGTCGGCTCCTAACCGCTCACAACGCCCGCGTAAAAATATGAAAAAAAAAAATAATAATACGAGGAGTCATGTGCGCAACTACGTGTGCGCATCACTTGGAAGAAAAGTGAGGGATAAGATAGCTTTCGAAATGAATGCTTTAGGATTGGCTGCTTTTTGCCGGCCACCCCCGCTTTGAAACATGGTAGGGGCGTGGCACTATCGCTATCTGCGCGATCGGGAACAATAGCGCCACGTGTCCTGATTTTGCCGCTCCGGCCCTCGGTGACTTGAGCTAATCTTTTTACCGCTGCAGCTGTACAACTAACTGACGCAGCTGGGGATAGGCGGGACGGAGGAAAATTGGGACTCTCTTCTGCGTGGTTCCGGCCCAAAGCCTCCAGCCTGTCTTCCATTGGCCCAGGGACGGGTAACGCCGACTAGGTTTGACCAGAGGAAAATTGATGACTAATTCGACAGGGGGAAGAGGCGGGGTATGAATATTTGCTTTTTTTTAATGCGAAAGTAATAAATGGGTTCATGGAGCGATCCGGCGTTATCTGAGCATGCTGCCGGCGTTATCGTTGCCTGTAGCAAAGATAAACTGCACCTAAATTCCCCTGAGAGACACGGGACCTAAATTCCCATTGGCTGCGACGCATCATGTGGCTCCATAGCAACGGCGTTAGCGTTGCTAAGGGGCCAGCCTTTACTGCTGGCGGCGCAGCGGGAAGGAGGGGGGTGGGGACGCTGGTATGCACTCGCCTGACGTTAGGCCTAACGGGAGGCCTAACGTTACGCTTTGAGTTCTAGCGTCATCAACCGGTACCCGCAGCTAGGGCGATTATGATGATGAGAGGACACATGATTTCAGCACGTACCGCGCCGCGCAGCGCACTCCCGGCGCCACGAAGAGCTTCGCACTCCTGCCGCTGCCTCACCCAGGGTCGCATCAGACACCAGCGAGCCAGAGATGCTTTCGCATTCACGACTCATAAAAAGCGTTTAGGTGTCCTCAGAATTATTTTTGCCCGATTCCCCGAAGGACACCCTACTGATATCCCACGCCGCCTGGTGATTGTTACGAAATTGCAGATGGTAAGCAAATTGGCGAAGGAAAGAAATCATATGCTGATGACCTTACCTTACTTCAGCCCATTCGCAGCCCCGCTGACTATGTCTCCCTCCAAGCCGACCTTGACATGTGTCACCGATGGACCAAGCAGCACAACTTGCCCGTGAACGCGGACAAGTCTTGTGCAATGACTTTTACTGGACTGTGCCGTTCCCCAGGAGCACCCGCACTCACTTTTGGGGACAGGGAAATTCGGCGTGTGTCCTCTGTGACTGTGCTTGGTGTCGAGCTCGACGCACGGCTGTCGTTTGCAACCCATATTCACCGAACAGTCGCCAAGTCCCGCCGCATGCTTGGATTTGTTGCTCGTAGCACCACTGGCATGCCACCAAATGCGTTTCGGCTGCTGTATACAGCCCTAGTGTTACTCTGCCTAGAGTACTGCTCTGCCATCTCGCTGCCCCACTCCGCCGCTCACCGGGCTCGCCTTGCCAGCGTGCAGCGGCGTACTGCCTACAAATATTACAGCCGCAGCACGCCTTTGGCTTTACGCCTTTCATATACCCACGCTACAACAGAAGGCTTGCTGCGGTTTGCCTTGTGGCATCCCCTTGCATCGAGAGTGCAGGCAGCCACCACTTGTCTGCTTTGTCGACTCCTGGCTTGTGTTCCCCAAGAGCTAGTGGATGCTTTCCGCCTCAACAACCGTACAGCCTGCCTGCAGCCCCTCCTCACCCGAACAGCAAGGCATGCTTCTTCGTGGTTACCTCGTGCTGTAGCACTGTGGTGACATTACTGCTATTCCTAGATCTCCAGAACTGATTATATACGCAGATGATACGAACGCATTTTTCGCCTCTGCCTCCAAAGCATCCCTAGAGTCAATGGCAAATAGCTATCTCGCTGAATTAGCAGTGTGGCTCAATAAAACTAAACTGCAACTAAATTCTAAGAAAATCAAGTATATAATTTTTGCTCCAATAAACAAACATGATAATACTCCAATAACTCTGCATTTCGAAAACACGATTATAGAGCAAGTCCCCGAACAAAAACTTTTAGGCGTTTGGTTTAACCAGGAGCTTAGCTGGAATGCACATGTAAATAAGTTGACTGCTGAGCTTTCTCAGGCAGTTGGATGTTTGTATAAAATAAGAAACCTGATCCCTACATGGTTAAAAAAACAAATTTATTACTCTCTTTTTTACTCAAAGTTATGCTACTGTATTTTAGTATGGGGCACCACCACGCTCACAAACTACAATAAGATTCTTAAATTACAGAAGAAAATTTTGCGGTTATTTGAAAGTTACACGGGAAATATGCAAGACCTTCCAACTGAGCCACTTTTTAAAAAAACATGGTATACTCAAGGCTAACCAAATTTATGATTTCAAGTTAATGCAACGTATCAAAACTGAGAAACTTTATGTTAAAAATACAAGTGATGTAGAGCACAGATACACCTTTCGGCACTCTTTAAGACGACCCCCACAGATTCGAACAAATTACAGAAAGCAAACTAAAGATTATCAGGTGACCAAATTATTAAATTTAATTGGGGCCTTCGTGGATTTTAATAACTCTTTTTCTAAATTTAAAAAAGAGCTGAGGGCACTCTTGGTGGGCAGTGACACTCTTTTATAGCCATTTTTATACATGTACAATTTGATGGTTTTTATTTTTGAACTTGTGAAAAAGTTTCTTTCATAATCTATATTACTAGTTGCGATCCTCATGATGATGTATTATAAAGCTATGACATTATTTGAATTGCTGATTGTTCTACAACTGCATGAGTGTTTACTATACTGTGTACCGTATGTACGAACTGCAAAGGGGACAGAGACCTTCGTCAGGCATTCTCTGCCTTTAGTCTCTGTTCCCCTTTCGGTTGATCCGAAAGAAATAAAGACTTCAATCTAATTTCCAGCGTAGGTGGCTCAAGCTACCGCCTGGTATAAAGGGTGCAGCCGTTAGCATCTATCCATCCACCCACCCGTACAAAGAGTGTCACGACGCATCCATCCACCCACCCGTACAAATAGTCTCACGACGCATCAGTTGTCTTGACAATCTGCCGGAGTCTTCGAAACCAGGCGTTGCTCCATTACTGGCTGTCGCGGCTCGCCTGCCATCCGGGAGCTTGTAAGGCACCACCTTAAAGCGGCGTCTTTTGCTTTTGTCCAACCCCAACCCAAAGTTAGGGTTGGGGGCCGTGCCGGGCCTCGAGGGTATGTCCTCCAGGTCCTGCTTGACGGAGTCCGTAGTCTCGACTATGCGGATGCTGCCTTCGGGAACCTTCTCAGCCGACGGGGGACAGGTGGTCGGCGGGGCCGCGGCGGTCTCGGTCAACGTTGCCAGAGGAGGAGAGGTAGCGGGGCTTTGCACAGGAACGATGAGAGCCGACTTTTCCTCGCCGTCTGCTGTGGTGAGTTGTGAAGAGTCGCCGCCTGTGCCGGGAAGTCCCTGTTGCTCAGCGAAATGTTGGACATCGTGCTGCAGTCCTCGGAGAGCCAGGTCTGCCTCCCCAACCTCAATTGTCAGTGGACAGGTCGTTCACTTCGACTGCGCCGGTGACGCGGGAGTAAGTCTTAACGGGCTCTTCCTAGCCGTGCCAGAAGCCGAAGCACACCACGCACTTCGGCACGCGGCAGTGGCACCATAGAGTAATATACACGAGATAAAGAGCGGACACTGCCATAGGCCCCAGCGGCCCAGATAGGGGAGTGACAGGTAGCGCTCCTAGCGGGCGGCATTAAGCATAATCTAGTTCCGGTTACGGTCAAGTTAGTTTCGGTTTCGGTTTGGGCGTTTCTGCTACAGTTCTGCGGTACCCTTCTCTCTCTCTCTTTTCTCCTCGCCTCGCTCCTCGCTCGGCTCTCGGGAGCTCCTGGACTCCCGAAGGCGCTGTTTGCTTTGGTGATTTTTTTAAATGTTGACACACTTTCATTTTAATTTTTATGAGAGAATCCGTGGAAAATGTGACAAACAATATGTCAATTTACCTCACAAAGCAGAGGTGTCTTTCTTGTTTGTTTTTTATGTTGCAAAACATTGACGTTACACACTCGCCACATTGACTTCTGGCTGGTGGAGTCAATGTGGCATTTTGGGGTCAACAACAGTAAGTGGTGCGAAAACATTTTATTGGACCACATTCATGTATACATAAATTACTTCAGAAGCTTTATATGTTTTATACGAAACAGGTACTTACAGAAATAAATGAATATGAAGGAGTTCGGCATATCGTAAACTTCGTAATAGATTAGTAGCGGAAACAAGTTAACAAAAACTTTCCACGGGGAACATGCTGAATGATCCATTCACTTTCACTCCGACTCGGGCACGGGAAGTAAGTGCAGAAATACATAAGAAATCGCTATCTTTAGCAGTCATAAAAGCATAATAATAGTGCGAAGCACACATCGGATAGTACAAATTCCCAATTTCCGGCTAATATTAAAAAAAATTGCATAGCCTTAAACTTACTGCGGGCGAGCCATTACCGAACAATGAGAACTCTGTTCGAAATCTGACAAGATTCAACGTCCCTAAACATTCCCCGATATTGTTCAGGAAAGAAGCATGGCTTCAGAAAAAAGCGGCTAAAAAACTGTGGACAGTGGATACAAAAGTAGATACATTTTCTTTCGAATATTTTAGCATCTATACACTATTTTCTATAAAACTTCTGTAGAAAGTGGACAAATATTTTCGTTGTGGAGCCGTGATACACTTTTGCTGGAAATAGGAAAAACAAATATTTGGAGTGCAAGCTGCACCGCCCAATTAATAAGCACTTTGTCTGTTTTCGGGTTGGCAACCGCCTCTATTAATACACTATTAACAGTTAAACTTGTCTACTTGCTTACCATCCACTGAAGAGCGCAACCGAACTTCATCCAACTTCCGGTTAAGCAATCGAACATTCCAACACAAGCGTATTCTGCAAAACATTTTTAAAAACCTTTTGTGGCGCTCCTCTGAGCAAAGGCTAAACCTTCCAGACCTCAAAGTGTGCGACACAAGGCGGAACACACTTCTCGAACATGTGCCACACTCTCTATTATGGGAAGAAAGTAATTTTCTAGTTGCTGAATGAAATTAAAGGCAGCCTGTGATGGTACTATAAGGTTCCCGAAGACTTTTCCAGGCAGGTGGTACGCTTTAAGCACAAGAGAGTACTCGTAAGGCCTGGTCAAGGTGTCAGACTCATCCCATAGCAGCTGAGAATAGCGACAGCTGTGCGTTGTCTGTTCAAGCAAAAGCTTGATCGAATAGCCCCCAACGTAATAAGTGAACGAGTCATCATTTATGTTAGACCTGATGTCTGATGCGAGCTCAGAAATATCCTCTAGTGGCGGGAAGTTATCAATTTGAAAACATTCCACATTGTCTGAAAGTGAGCTTTCATGGTGCGAAGATATTGACAACTCCTTGAGGAGGTCATCCTTGTCATCCTCTATATTTCCATTGTTTGACAGTTTGAACAGTTTCTTTATCCCTATGTGTTTTTGTCCTGAGGTGAACGGATGCACATTTGGGATTGTATTGCAGCCCAGCATTTGTTGTAAATTGCTCCAAAAAGTTTCTCAAGTGGGTCTTGCTCCAGGCGTCGTGTAAGTAAGAACTTAAAGTCATGGCTGTTTTAAAGCTCACCCCATAGCACGAGGACACTTTTTATAGTTACTTGCCACCCTATGATGGCTTGGGGCTGCCTCCTACTTTGGAACTTCTATGCTGAAATCCATCCGAATTGCTGGTGAAGATAATGAGTATTTCGGATTCTCCCTTCAGAATGGCATGACGCAACTTCTACCCTCTCTACTTGAATTGTGAGCTATTTAGACAGTCAAAACGTATGTGCGCTCTATCAGGGAAATAGGCTGTAGCCATGGCAGCCTCAGAAAGCTCCTTGGCATAAACAAGGGATATGATTTCAAGACAGAGTGAGGCACACGGTACCTGTGCGGCAAGACTTACTTCCACGTTACTGAAAGGTTTTCGAAAAATGTGTGTCTCAGTAAGTTTCGGAGACAATTGCAAGCTCATCTTTTGGGTAGAACGATAAAGTTCAACAACATTGGACCACTCAATAATCTAATTTCCAATGCAAAGTTTGTGCGCTTGGAGATTGCTCTTGGTTGTTTTGGGGAAGTGCGGAACATCAAAGAGAAAGTAAACATGATCGTTGTCAACTTCAAAAACTGGCTTATCAACACACACACCAAGTTGGTTGGCCAAGTTTACGTTTGAAGCCCCCTAATCACAGACCACAGCCTTTACTGTGAATCCAACAGTTTTAAGCTCCCGAATGAGAGAAATGAGGAGAATGCTTTTTTAAAAATAAATCTGCAAGAATAAAAAACAGTATATAAAGGTTGCCTTATTTGATTGGGGCATATCTGCCCTGATATGGGAGGCAGATATACCCCTATTTGGCAGACCCAGATATGGATATATAAAAAAATGGGCACATTATGCTAGATAAGGCTTATATAAACTGATGTGCTTGATATGGCCAGATATGCCAAATTTTTTATATAACCATATTTTTTTATATAAATCTAGATTTGCCATTTTCGTAAGGGCATGAACGATGAGAGGAAAAGAGAGAAAGTTAAAAGACACTTCCTGCAAATACTTTGAAGCCATACTGTTGAAACCATTTCGCTTTCTACGTCATATATTCGGGTGCGAGTTTTGAACCAAGCTCTCTGTAAATATATTATTTTTTCTCAGAAACTACGGAGTTCTGAAGTTTGATATTTCTAGGGCGATACCTACGCATAAATTTCCCTAGGCGTTTCCAAATATAAAAAAGGATCGATACTGGCGTTGCCAGTGGTCCTTTGATATAAAATAAAGTATAGAAACAAAAAGAAATTATGTGTACTTTTTACATTTTGGGAAGATGTAACGACTAACGTAGCTGCGTTACCCGTTACTGTTCTGAAAATGTAACGATCACGTTACGACGTTAGAGAAAAAAGCTATGCGTTACCACCAGTATTGGGCCTGGCTCAAACATCAGTTCGAGAGTAAATGGTTCCAGTACCCTCTCTCTCTTCCTTCTGGCCGAGCAGAGGGTGAAGATGGTTTCTCTGTGTCGACTTCGGGGCAGAAGATTACGCACGATGGGGAAAACGACGAGTTTGGGGGAGCCGTATCTATGTCACAGCGCCTCAAGGGGGAACAGGATGTGGCTGACGCTTTGCGTGTCAAAAATGTGGGAGAGGCCTTGTGCGCGCGTTGTTTTCTGCCCACTTAGTCTTGAACCCAGACGCGTGTCTAGGTGGCAGCGCATATTCGCCAAAAGGTCGATTGCTCTACCTGCACGGATAAAGGTGTGCTTTTCCTGAGTTCAGCTTGTCTTGTACTTCTCTGGGCGTGAGCAGTATGCCCGCGTCTCCAGAGGCGGCAATGCGCGCGTTCAGCAGCGGCTCCCTCAGCTCCGAACGCAGTAACTCGAGTTGGAGTCCTCGGAGCGCATACTGAATGGTGTTCTGAAAGGCCTCAGGAGACGACCTTGCCGGTCTAGTCCGACCTGCACCGGTGAACGCCTTTGAGCATCGTCGCCAGGTGACTGCGGTCAGCTGTGCCCGGAGACGAGGCGAGAGGCGACTTAGGGTCGCCAACGCAGCATGGTGCAAGGGGATGACGTGGCCTTCTATGGAGTATCATCAAATCGACCGACGCGTCTTTACATCCGGCCTCTCTCCTTGCTGCTTCTTTCTCGCCTCGACGAACGGCGCCCCGACAGCCTTGAGATGCCCTGGGCTACAATGTTCTAGAAGGGGTGTAGTGACTAAAAGCGAGGCCGATATCAACGGGAGGGGCTGTGCCGAAAAAAGCAGACGGCCGCATGTGGCGCTGCTGTCGCTAGCTGGAGGAAAATACGGACGCAGCGGCTGCTTCGGCTGTTTTCTCCCACGTTTGACGCCGTCGAGTGGTCCTTGCCGGGTTCCGCTAGTTTTCTATCTTGTGTGCCATGACCACCCGTGAGAAGCTCTCAACATGATATCTCAGCTCTGACGTTAGTGATTTTTGAGATGGACAAGAAGAAGGTGGACAGGCACTGCTTTGTACCGGGCTGCAAAACCGGTTATCCCGGGCATCGCGGAGCAAATGGACGGAAGCTTTCGCTGTTCTCAGCGCCGAAGGATGACATCCAACGAAATGCTTGGGCGGGGCATCTCAAGCGCAAGGACAAACCTCTCGCCAAAACGTCAGCACTATGTGAGGAACACTTTTGCTGATCACTTCGTTCTTCGCGACTTCGTGGACGTGATCGGCGGCAGTGAGGTGCGCATTCCTCGAGCGCGGCTTGTTCTAGCTCCGGATGCAGTGCCAACGCTCTTACCGGACCTGCCGGCTTACTTGTCCAAGCCCGTAGCGCGGCCAAGACCGGAAGGGAAGCGCCTGGCAGTTCCTAAAACAGCACCGATAAAGAAACCTTGGCTCGATCAAGACGTTGACCCGAACGTGGACCCCGCTGGCGACCCAACCCAGGATGATCCTGTTTCTCTCGAATCGAACGGTCTTCAGGTCATCGCAGACAATCTAGCTGTACCAAAGATGTGGACGAAGTTAAACACATTAGACCTTGATGTTCTCGTGTATGCAACGACACGCGCAAGCAAGGAACCCTTTCAAGGGTTGCATGAAAAGGTGCTGTGTCTCTCCTCGGATGGAGAGAATGCAATTGTAGCTCGGTGCTACCTTAATGGGAAAGAAGGAGAGCCCAGAGGAGTTAGCTCCCTTCATGAAGCAAGAAGTGTGCTTGAAGAAGCCAACTCCACACCGCTCTGCACTGGAGCAATGAGTCAAGCTGCATACAAAGAAATTGCACAGAGACTGAGTGTAAAGA
Source organism: Ixodes scapularis (assembly GCF_016920785.2). NCBI lineage: Eukaryota > Metazoa > Arthropoda > Arachnida > Ixodida > Ixodidae > Ixodes > Ixodes scapularis. Next base: position 123,140,458 of record NW_024609835.1, read on the forward strand.
TGACAAACACCTTCAGTCTGCTAAGCAACGATGTCTTCAGCAAGGTCTGTCCTGGAGGAGTCACGACTGAAGGTATGCACTTGTTTGAATTCAATAGAGGTGCACTCTAATTAAAAAGCTAAATTTACACACCATGCAGCTATTCTGCTTCAAAATATTACCAATTCATACTTGTATTTTAATTTAAAGGTTAAATTATTTTACATTTTATAAGCCTCGGTAGTCTTCACTGCATGGATCACGCAGTGTTTATTAGTGTGTTGTCATCATGCATCTAATTCTGCATCTTTTTTTTTTATTTCAGGGAGCATCTGTGTTCATTGCCGAACCAGCCGAAAAGCACTGTTGACCAGAAAGTCAAGATTAAAGACGAAGAAACCGGTGACGCGGAAGCTGTCGCAGCGGCTGAAAGTCGCGAATCAGAAGACAAAGCGGCTTACGTCACGCTTGTGCACCCTGGCAAGTCAACTAAAGAAGATGAAAGAAGATAATTCCAAGGAGACAGACGAAGTTCTTGAACATCGAATTAAAGGCCTACCCGGAAAGCAGCAAGCAGCGGCTCTGCATATGTTCAAAGCAGCGAAACGAAAAACCTAAAAGGAATGACATACTCAAAAAAGTGGATCCTTGAGTGCCTCATCATGTGCATGAAAGGCCCTAAAGTTTACGAGCATATTCGCAGGCAGCAGGTTCTCGTCTTGCCAAGCAAAGTCACTGTACAGAACTACCTCAAGTCCTTTAGGACCGGATTTGGGTTCAATGAAAAAGTCTTGAATGTTCTGAAAGAAAAAAACCTGCACCATGGACGGCTTCAAGAGGCACGGAGGGCTTGTGGTGAACGAAATGAAATTGCCAGAGAATTTATCCGTCTCATCCTCGGGGCACATAGAAGGTTTTGTTGACATGGGTCAATCTACCCCCAGTACTGAAAAGCATCACGTGACAGAACATGGAATGGTTATAATGTTTGTGCCATGCAGTGGCAAGTGGACACAGATACTTGCTACTTTTGCTACACACGGCAACATGAAAGGAGATCTCCTGGAAAAATCGATGCTAGAGGCAGTGATCTGGGCAGAAAATTGCGGCTTCTTCGTAGATTTCCTAACATCGGATGCTCCATCCGACGTTATGAAATTTATGTTATGAAATTATGTTATGAACCTGGAATAGAAAAATGTGGGCCTTGATACGCATTTACGCAACCGCGACAAGCGCAAAGTGTAAAGTGCAGCATCCTGTTGACAGCAAGCGCTCACTTCATTTCGTCTCCGATTACCCCCATCTCGTGAAATGTGTCAGGAATGGGCTCCTGCGACCAGGCTTCAATACGCCAGCCGGACATGTAAGTGTACACCGTGATATTATCATCGCACTAAGCGCATTTGAATTATAAAAGTAATCAACCCATTGGACCACGTTCATATAAAGAAAACGAATGTACATTGCACTGTGCTCAAAATTATCAATGTGATGTCTAACACAATAATATTTTTTCCTACTCCCTACAGGTGTCCGTTCATCCAGTGAAAGAGACTCTGACAGTTGGTGGCTCGAACGTGACTCTTCAGACTATGCCTGGCATCACCCCACGCCACGTGCAACCCAACAGTTCTTAAAAGATGAGGGTGAGATATGCTTTTCAACTCTTCTTCGGTGACACTGTTCTGAATGGACTTCGCCCCTACCAAAGTGCCATCGAAGCCCGCTGCGGAAGTATCGAGGCTGTCCTCATTTTCTTTGGGTATGACGAAAAAAATTTATTGTAGTCACTTGATTGACTTAAATAATCCGCATCGTAGCTTACACTGATAACATGATTTGTTCATTTCAGCATGATGCCGAACCTCATTGCAATAATGTCATCTCTATTTTCTGCTGAGGCTCTGCGTTCTGATTCAGCTTCTGTGGACAGGCTGCTGCCGTTTCTGGCTTACCTTGTCGAGTGGCATTTCTGGCTTACCTTATCGGTAAGCCTTCATGCAGGAGGACGTGGTAGATTTTTGTCAAACTCTACTACAGTTGGACTGAGGGTCACAATTGCCAGTACCCTGCCTCTGATGCACTACCTGAGGAAAGAGGTTGGGCACAGGTTCCTCATGACATCGAGGCCGAGCCAAGACCCAATCGAGAACTTTTTTGCATGCCTAGGCAGTCATCGGGCTGCAACACACACCCCACGCCCCAACAGTTTTTAATCACTGTTTCCTGCCTCAGCTTCTACAGTCTTTCCCAAGTCTGCCTCGGGTGGAAATGCTGAGCCAAGTCTGTTGAGTTTACTGCTCGAGGCTGATGCAGGAGGGGTAGGATCAACGCACACCAAGCAATTTCTAATCGATCGACTGATTAGCGAGGGTGATCTCTGCAGTGCTGAGCTTACTATTCGATCTTTGACGGAGGCAGATTCAGATCATCTGGCATGCGTTTCTGCAAGGAGTGACCAGCGCTTGATCTTTTATATTGCTGGATATGTGGCAAGGAAGATCTTGCTCAAATCCCCTGTGAGGCATGCAGACGGCGGCTGCTTGTTGGCAAGAACAAAATTCAGAACCTCCATGCAGCTCTGTCCACACAGCTGAAGGACAAGGGGGGCCTTTTGTACCCTTCAGATGTGTTTTTCATATTCATGAGAAACCTAGAAAATCAGTTTAAAAGCGGTTTTAGCACACAAGAGCTCCATCACGAAAGTGTCGTGGACATCATTTCACTTCTTCGGCGACGAGTACCACCCAACATCGGATGTGCTGATCACTCCCAAGCTCTAACTGCTGAAGTGATGGCATTTTATGTTACCACTAGGTTGCATTTCTTTGTGAAATCACTCAATTGTGTCAGAGTGCAGAAGCGTGAAGCGGCAAAATATTTTCAGCTTAGTCGCTGCACTTAAGCTTTTCATCCAGTCTTGTCATCTGAAGGTTTTTTGTTGTGTTTTTCCAGAAAATTCTGCATTTGTAGATGTGCCTTGCCCTTCTCTGCTGTGCAACGTACCGCTTGCTTTAACTCCCTAAATATTTCCATGTGAACCACTATTGTCATTTTTGTGTACCATCATTGTGTTTGTCTGACATAGTGTTTTAGAGCGCAGCTCTTAGGGGCCCGTTTCCGGCTTGAGCGGCGTCGGCGTCGCCGTCGCCGTTGGCGTCGCCGTCGGCGTCGCCGTCGGCGTAACCGCGCGGTGCATCATGGGAAATGTCCCATAATGCACCGCGCGAGCCCCCCACCGGGGTCACGTGACCTCGTGGGGGGGGCACGTGACCCCCCGAGGTCACGTGACCCCGGTGCATCATGGGAAATGTCCCATAATGCACCGCGCGAGCCCCCCACCGGGGTCACGTGACCTCGTGGGGGGCACGTGACCCCCGAGGTCACGTGACCCCCCGAAGTCACGTGACTCCCCTGAGGTCACGTGACCCCCGCCGATGTTGCGTGACCCCCAATGACGTCATCGTCACTGATGACGTCACCGGCATCCACATCGTCATCGTCATCATCACTGATGACGTCATCATCACTGATGACGTCACCGGCATCCGCATCGTCATCGTCATCATCACTGATGACGTCACCGGCATCCACATCGTCATCGTCATCATCACTGATGACGTCACCGGCATTCGCATCGTCATCGTCATCATCACTGATGACGTTACCGACATCCGCATCGTCATCGTCATCATCACTGATGACGTCATCAGTGACGTCACTGATGTCGTCACCGGCATCCACATCGTCATCGTCATCGTCACTGATAACGTCACCGGCATCCGCATCGTCATCGTCATCATCACTGATGACGTCACTGGCATCCGCATCGTCATCGTCATCATCACTGATGACGTTACCGACATCCGCATCGTCATCGTCATCATCACTGATGACGTCATCAGCGACGTCACTGATGACGTCACCGACATTCGCATCGTCATCGTCATCATCACTGGTGAAGTCATCAGTGACGTCACTAATGACGTCATCGGTACCCGCATCGTGATAGTCAATGATGACGTCATCAGTGACCTCAGTGATGACATCATCGGCATTGGGGGTCACGTGACCCCCAAGGTCACGTGACCCCCCAAGGTCACGTGACCACCCCCTGGTTAGTTTAACCCCCCCCCCCCAGTGCCCTTCCCTCCTCCTCAAGAGCTGCGCTCTAATTCGGCGTTACAGGGAGTTGTAAGCAGCTTTCACTTTTTTTCCCACTTCGTTCAGTTTTAGAATGTATAAACTCAGATGCAGCTCTGTGTGCATAAATTTTGAAGTTATTCTTCTGTAATTTCTATTTTTGCCATGGTGCATGCAAAACAGGGGCTTCCTTGCTCAATATCATTTTACTACTTTTTTAGCTCTTAGGAAGTGAAATTGTTTGAATTTTGTCCTCCTGTTTATATGGTTGTTTTCATAGCAGTTGAAGTGTAAATAAATGCTATATTATGCTGTGTTCTATGACTATGACTGCAAGGCGTTTACTAGAAGTCATTGTTACTTTTGATGTGGCAAAGCAAGAAAGCACGCTTTTCCAGTTTATGGTCACAGTCACTTTAAGTACAAACATTCAGCAAGTTCTGGATAAACAATGAGCAGCTAAAAAAACCAGGCATAGCTTGAATTTTCGTCTCCAACACACAGGCCAGTCCATCAGAGAATAACGTCTTGACGTTAAAATAATTAGGATAGATCAGTAGTTTTTCTTCTTTATCAGAGGCAGGCACAAACTCTAAATACCAACGACGTAGTTTGGAATCTTAAAAAAATTAATGACGGAACGCCAAACGCGCTGCCTCTGTCCGAATGTTGTGCGGGCCATTGGAATTATGTCCGGGATTATTAACAGAGCATGATAATGTTTATAAGAGAATAGTAGCAAAAAGAGCCTTGGAGCGGGCCCTATTTCTTCATTGAACTGTTCTGACATGGTTTATGTCCAAGATAAATGAATATATCGCTACCTCAGACACATTCCGAAGTACCTGAAGCACTGTCGTTCAGTGGCATGATTGCAGAATTCATGAATTGATGTGCTAACATAAAAATCTTACGACACCAATCCGCGAGTGAATAGCCGACGCCTCGTTTTGCCGGCACTGCTCCTCGGTGTAACAACACCAGCGCTATACAGCGGCATCCGCTTCGAGATGCTCGTGGAGAGCGCGCCGCATTTGCCACTACATTCCCTCTAGAACACTGTACCTGGACAAAGGAGGGGGCTTTGCGTCCTTTTCTCAGCTTAGAGCGCTTTTGGGATTATCCCCTTAACGCACGGAAAACAAGATTCTGCACTCAGGGGCAATTATAACTTTGTCCCATCCGGACTTCGATGGCGCCGATGACCGACCAAGGACGTCTGGCCCCCGGTGTGCGTGAGGCGTGTGGAAGTGTGTGAGGGAGAGGGAAGGGGCGTGCCTGAACGTTACGAACACTGGCCAGTGCCCACACCATTTTGGTCAAGGCGTGGACGATAGGAATTCCCTTCTAGGGAATTCCTAGCGCGTGTTATCAAGAGTGTTCTCTGGAGCGTTCTCCAGCGCCCTCCAGCTGATGAAACCTGTCAATATGTACACAAGCAAAGTTATTCCAGACACCCCTTCTGTTTTTCCCTGGTCCTTTACAATTCCACCTTCGAGATTAAATCCTGCCCTGGCTGGGCTCCCTCCCGAACCCAAAGAGCCCGGACAACCGCTCTGTCCCAACAACGGGGGAAAAAGCGCCTTTTTCCTTGTTTTTACGCAGTTTTCGCTTCCTCCGCTGTGCAAGACGGTCTTCAAATAAAATGGAAGCACGCGACGCCGACCGCAATCGCTTTTATTTTACGCCGATATCGAAAACGTCTTGACAATGTCGTGAATGAAAAAGGGAGTGTCTGTACACATCATCGCTACTGTTAGAAGCGATCCAACGCGATCGAGCGCTTCGCATGGTGGTCCAAAGGCTGCCACTGTTATAAAAACCGACGAAAACGTCGTCAGCACACGAAAACATGTGGAGCTCAGCGAATCTACGCCGACGGTTGCGATACTTTGACACGGCCATACGTTTGTTCTGCCCTTCGTTACGAACTTCCTATAAAATGTATTCGTATACACACGGGAAGTTTGGCCGCGCTCAACGTTCAAGATTTTGTCGGCCGAAGCGAGCGTCAGCCAAAGTACACCCCGATTTGGCTACGTCAACAAAACATTAATCGGGATTATGCTCTGCGTGAGTGTCCAACCGGCTACCAAAGTCGCGTTCATACCCTGTCGTGCTCTATTCAGCACGGACAGGACTATCGTAAATATTCACCAAGTTTCTGTGCAATGGCGATCAAAACACGGCGTCAAATAAACGTTTATGTTGTTTATTAGCTTATTGAAACCAAACAAAATACGGTCCAATGCATTTTCTGAAGGTGCCTTAGCTGGAAAAAAAAAATTGAACGCGTTATTCGTCTTATATCGAAAACCTTTCATTAACAAAAGCGAGCAAACCGCAAACCCGCGATGAAGCTGGCACAGCTTATTCCGTTATTATTATTTTTTTTTCTCTTTTAGTGCCGGAACTTCGTCAGTGATCCTGAATTACGTCATGCTGCGCTCTTTTCACTCCTCGTGCACCGTCTCCGGAGTCGGTGCAAAAAAGCTTGACTCTGAAGACTCGGAATAACGTGCACCGGAAGTCGGTTTTTGCCGTCTAGCGGAAGGAGCGCTGACTCCTTGGCCTTTGGAGCCGCTACTGAACGCGCCCAATGCAACGCGCATCTTGGTAGCGGACTACCGCGCATCCGCCCATTCCACATTAAGCACCCACCCCCAAATTCGCGAGATCTGAGAAAATACGCACTGTACATTTATATGTAGGATATATTACCAGACAGGCACCTATCCCCCATTTTTTTGCGATTATCTCTAAACTTTTAGTGGGCACTTTCCCGGTATTTTGCGGTAGTTGCGCATCGCGCTGAAGCACTGTCTGGCGGTAATGATGCTGTGGGAGGACCTTCGGGCACAATCTTAAGTTGTTTCCGATTAAATCCCTACCGAAAAATCCGGTATAACTTTTCGCGATCCGGATTATGGAACCGGAAATCTATCTGGATTCTATCTGGACTCTATCTGGAATTTAGGTTTTCAGAAATTATTCCTTTGTCTGCAATCTGGATTTCGGGTTTCCAGTAACAAATTTCCGGTTCCATATTCCGGATAGTGAAAAGTTATACCGGATTTTTCGGTAGGGATTTATCCTTAGCTATCCCCGATTTAAGCCTTTGAGTATTTTGCATGAATATTATTCAATGATTCAGTAAACTTTCTTCTTCCCATTTTCTCACTTCTTCACCTCTTTTGTTTTCGTGACAAAGAGTGTTAGCGCACGACAGCATGGAGCGCGGGAATCGAAAGTTTGCGCAGCAGAATCAAAGGATCCTGTCTCAATCCCCGCATTTGACCGTTTCAATCTAGATGAGCATTGTGCTGACCTGTGGGTGTCCATCAGTACTTTGTGATGCACGTATAAGGCTCCAAGTTCAACTTTATAGTCAGTATAGGTAATGAGTAACGATAATAATCCTTGGAGAAGGGGAAAAAGGGGTACAAAGTACAAATGCGAATATTCAAACACAGCTAGATGACTGGTGCGCGACTGTAAAAAAAATCCATCTGTTCCTGTCATCCAACCAAGGATCTCTCCATTTCCAGTAGAGCACTCTACCAACTGAGCTAACCAGAAGTTAGACGGAAGTAGAGCAAACGGGTTTAACAACCGCCTCTAGCCTAATACCCCTGTCAGATGACTCCTGCTTCCAGTCTAATACCCCTGTCAGATGACATCAAAAACGCCATTTTCCCCAAATGACATTCGGATTTTCAAATGACGTTTAAGATGGGACCTACCAGACGACAACTCAAATGACATTTAGGTGATGTTTATCGCGATTGCGGTCACAAAGTCGCCTCGAACACACAAAGAACGTTTGCTTCAATCCGGGCGTCAATAAAATATTTTAACACGGCGAAATACTACTTTTGTGTTTTCTGCTGAAAGAACAAAATATGAAAGAAAAAAAAAACGGAATAGAAATTTTTTTACACCAATTTTAAATATGTTCAATTCATGACCAAAACTAGATGTTTTGTGGCAAGCATGAGGCGAAGCGTCGGGCGAAATTCATTAGCCAACTTAACGTCGTCATAAGCCAATCCGTAAGCCGAGCTTCGCGCTCCGCCACTACAGCTGACAACTTGCTTGCTCTCAGTTCTTTCGGTGATTTCGGTCGTGCTTGCTTGCTCGGGCCGTCCCTCACGCTTGATCTTCGTCTGCCGTGTTCCCTTCTACGTCTACGAGGGATCTTGGATGCCGTATTGCGCTTCCGCCGTTGCAATCACGGCGGTACGGGTTGAGTTTTGTTCGAGCGTCTCCGGCTGTTGAGAAGGCCGTCATCTTCGTGGTAGACGCATTCCGAGAGCTCCTGTTTGAAGGCAGGCTGCCGTACCTACTTACGTACTACGTCTTCAAGCAGCCGTTAGGGTGATGCCGGGGGCGTGAACCCTGTGAGTGTGTGGCGACGTTACATAGAGTGCTTCGTTGGCCAGGTGACTTGTGTGGACATAACCACTCCAGTGAGAACGCGAGTCGGCGCTGCAAAGCCACAATCTTCTGCGGAGTTCAGAACCGTAACCAACTTGCTCGTTGTGGGGCATTCCACTGCCAAGTGATAGCACTCGTCCTAGGACGCGCCTGGCCGAAGATCGTGAGCGCCGCAGAGACCGCTGACGGTTAAACATACACGGGATAACCAAACCGCCCCAGGATTCCCGTAGGTCATAAAGAGTCGCGGGACGACCACCACTTGTGACCTGAAGTCCCTACGCTAGTCACTACCGAAGCAACATAGGACGGTAAGTACCCTTTTTTCCCCAAAAAAGGGGAGAATATTGTGATGCAATGCAACTCATTAAGAAATATTGATGTTTGAATAAGTAAAATAAATATCCCTACGTAGTTTTTCTAGCTCTTAGAAAATTCAGGCAATGTTGTTTTAAACTGACAAATTAAAAAAAAAAAGATATCATCGCTTCTTTCTTTATTACTGATTGTCACTCAAACCTGACTCGTATAGCTCCAAATTAAAAGCGTGATAGATAAAACGTGCAGAGGGAAGGGGAACAAAATAGGCGATGTTTTGGGCGGACGCCCTTCGTTAAACTAGGCAAACATTGTAAAGTTATTCTTTAACAGGCTTTGATGTGAATAAAACAGGACTGGACTCATGGTCTTCTTAATTGTAATAAAACAGGAATCGGTGTGCAAGCTGAAGACGTGAACATGACTTAAAAACTATTTTTAAATACGTAATAAGAGTGTCAGCTTCTAATACTTTCAATGCTATGTTTAGAACCTATAGGTCGTTCTTTTTTATATGGAGTTTCAAAAAAATATCCCACACTAGTTCAGCGGAAAAAAGTTGTGTGGTAAAATTTTGATTGCATTGCTGCCCCATTGGATCTCTAATTTTTAGAATTAAATGTCTAAGGTACAACATATTTTATGCCTAGAGGACTGATGCATCCGTTGCGATGTTTCTATCCAGCTGCAGTGATTCTTCGGGCTCTACTAGACCGCTGCTACCAGTTTCATTGTTTGAACCTTGGTATGTTTAGGTAGTTTCGTGACCACGTTCCGGAGGTTTGCTTTGGCTAGCATTCAGGAAGCAGTGACGCTCCGGGCACATATGGCCACAGGCAACCGGCCCGCCATGTCTCCACCGATCCTGTGTAACCACGAGTTCCTGCTGACAACGAACATGCTCGAAGCTTACCCACCCCAGGAACATCATCTTGTAGAAAACAGCATGTCGATCAGTCACTCCTGTACATGTGACGACCCTGCCAGACTTCTCGGTATCACTCCCAACTTTTTGTAGTGATGGATAAATTTCAGCCTGCTCCTTGCTTAGAGAATTAGAGTGGACACATAGGCTATGACTTTATTTACTTCATGCGAGAGCGATGCTCTCGCATGAAGCATGCTATGAGCATAAGCATGCTATGAGCATAAGCATGTTGCCCTGAAAGATACTCCCGGTACAGGAGCGTGCATGCTTGGTAGGGGCATTCGAAGCCTGGATTTCGGACTTAAAGTGAAACGGAATCTAGCACCCTGAGTGTTGTGTGTGTGCGTCAAGCAACATCGGCAAGTCAACAGAAGTCAGACCAAGACTAGTCAATTTGGTTTTACCCAGTGTTGGAGGTAACGCGTTACTAGTAACGACGTTACTGTTAACGCGTTACATTTTTCGCTAACGCAGTAACGTACTCGTTAGTATTCTGAATGACTAACGAGTAAAGTATTTTCGTTACATTTTACGGTATCGGCTATCAAATTGCGTTACTCATTACTCGTTACTTTTGACCAAAACTGGTGAAATATATTAGGCATTTGGATCAAACGTTTAGAATAGCAATAGTGTGCATAAAACTGGAGAGGTTAGGGGAACTAAATCAAAGGGGCAGTGCAACGGTTTTATGTTGCAAGAATTGCCAGTTTGCATTTTTCATGTCGTTTATACAAGCCCAAGTGACCAAAAACGCGTCACCTTTCCCCGAAAAACTGCTATTCTGCTGCGTAATCGCAAGGCAAAAAACGAATTATTTGCCAATCTGCAGCCGCCTGTGGCGGCTACGGGAACTAAAATGACGGCGTCTCTGGAGGTACCCGGAAGTCAACAAACCCTGTCCCCCTCCGCTGCTGCACTCGCCGTCAGCCCCGTGGCGAACCGTCCTTTGTGTCCATCGCTCGCCGCGACCTTCGACGAGGCTAATCCTTTAAAAGTCGACAATAGCGGAGGAAGCGGCTGGGGTCTCAAGAGAGGGCCCAAAGGGAAACCACGTGAACCCCCAGAGTACGTCACTCGAAAGTCGGCGTGGAGAGTTGAGGGGCACATCGACCTTCGATTTGTTTCATTTCTTTAAATAAAAACTAGCTCTCGCAAGAAAATGCGGTTTGCGGTTTTTCGTGCCGTAGGTGACGCAGATTAATTTCCGCAGTTAATTGGCCAAAGTCTAAAATCGTTGGACTGCCCCTTTAAGGTCACTAAGCTCAATGCAGGATCTAGCTTCTCTGCTCGAGGGGCAACTGCTTGCACTCGAGCACGCAATGCCCAGGCAATGCCGTTTCTTGCTGCTAAGACTTCTGAACCTGCGATTTCCTAAAACGGTGGTTTTTCCACTTATTAGTCCATCTATTCACTCAATCATCTCAAAATCACGCACAAGCTTATCGCTCCACGGAACCAGCATCTGTCACAGTAAACTTTAAAAAAAACAAGAAAAAAAAAAACTTTTTGACCAAAAGAGACCTCCGTTAAAAGGAGACATTATCTCGCTTCTCGACGGCGAAACAGCGAAACAAACCTTCGGCTACCAGCTAATTCCGTTCGTCCTCCTTTTTTTTTTTTTTTTTTTGCATACTGTTACCATTTACAAGGCTTGAACGAACGACTGCGTTACAGGCCCCCTCCCCTTCCCTCCCCTCCCTTCCCCCTCTGCTTTGTGCAGCAAAGGTGGACAGCGCGGGGGGGGGGGGGGGGGGGCGAGAGAGACATCCGTATAAATCAGTGAACAACTGTAGTAAGTTACAGGTCAAGAAGGTAGCGGCAAATGCCCCTGAAAGGGATTCATACATCTCCCCGCCACCTCCGCATCCAACAGCGTCCCATCGTCTCCGTGACGTCGTGGCCAATGCGGGAGAGGGTTTTGCCTTCCTGTGAATATTTGCTTTATCTTTCGACTTTGACTTAGCGTTGTGGAAGCCACTAGAGGGAGATTAGAATTTTCCTCCTCCTATAGAAACAAAATGACTTTGGGGGCTTCGGTTGCCGCACCCATGGATGGAAAGGATGCTTTCAGGGGTTCGGTTCCTTCTCCGAGGGATACAAAGGAGGGGGGGGGGGGGGCTGGGTGTTGGAGGCAAGTTCGCATCACTCTGTAGCCATTATCTATTCACTGAAGCGGAACAAGGGGAGTTTCCAGGGAGCTATTCTTTCGACTGCGGATGGATTTGAAACGGGCTCATCAAGCTTATGGGAGGAGCTTCTCCTACCTTCTTCACTTGTAACCGACTATATTAGCCCCGAGAAGTTCGCGTGGCGGCCCCTTACGGCGAACCGGGGTGACGTCACGGCGAGGAGAGAATTTTTCCCCGACTCTCCCCGCTCGGACTGTGGAGGCTGTGACGACGCTAGCTGTCGGCGCGCTCGTTTCTATTTCATTTTTTTGGCGTGTTTTTTGTAGGAAGTGTAAATTTTTATATGTGCCTTTATTGAGGTATGGCCTGTAGCTACAGGTGAAACTTCAACCAACATTTTAAGCATGGTTGACAGGGCAGGCAACGCATGAATCGCAGCTGGTATATGAAAATAAAGAAATATGGCCACAATTCCAGGAGCATCACTATAGATTTACATCTCGCACAATAAATGCTGCCGATGGTCTGAATGAATTGACAGGTTATGTATACTATTTTCTTTTTTTTTGTATCTGCTTTTAAACAAGATCGCCGAAGCAGAAAAGCTGCATGCTCCTCGAGGAACATGCTAAATACAGTCTGGACCATGGGGAGAGAATCGCAAGTAAGACAGCCCAAGTGCAGGAGCAAAGTAAAAAAACAAGGAACATTTATTATATACATTGCTCGCATTTAACCTTTGCTGGATTCGGATAATATTTCAAAGGACTACACGGGTGGTATTTGTGGACTTGTTTATATCAACCCTCAAGAAATGTATAACAAACGTAAGCGAAGATGTCTAGCTCATTATTAGTCCCTTAAACCCTAAAATTGAGACTTTACTTAAATCGAACTGCCCTGAAGCTAAAATACCAGAAGCTTTTCTCACGCAGACTGTCGCCCTTCACAGGTTCCACATTTTCTGCTACTAGTGCTGCATCTACCGCTGGACAGACGTTCGAATGCTTGGTTTTACTCCTGTTTTCCTCTGTTGTCAGAGTCCAGCTGTAGGGAGTTTGGAGGCTGAGGAAGATTTTGGGGACCTGCAGCAGTCTCTTTTAATTGGAAATGACAATTCAGACTAAACGGTGTATTTTTTTAATACCCAAGGCTGGAATAAAGAATGTCAGGAAAAAGTATAAACATTCCATATTACGGCACCATTGCTGTGCATATTTTGGGCAGTTCAATACATATCATACAGGCAACTGGGGGCGATTCGGCCGTTTTTGCTGCTACCATGAAAACCTAATTTTCAGTAATGTTGCATCTTTAAGAAATATGCCTGCATACGTGTATAAACTATATAATTAATTCACGAAGAAGCTACATTTATGTAAAACAACCCTGTTCCACGAGCACTTTCGAGATCATCAGACGCAGGGCCTTTAAAACATCTGCGAACCAGCGCATGCAGAGTGGCAGCGCAGAGTCGGGGTCGCGAGCTAATTCCGACCACTCAAAGGCCCATGATATAAATGCCACTTCAAATGCCTTGAAAGCGGGATGTAATATGGTCCTAAATCATGAACATGAAAGGAACAGAATTGCAGCGTCTGAAACACTTGCGCCACCGCTTCACCGACCCTTCGCAAGATTGCCTTGTGTCGTGTGGACGGACGGGGAGGTTCATCGGCGGAATTACCTCCTCCGATAGCTTTCGGGATTCGTTACCCAATTTTAAAGGTAAAAAGGGCAAGCAGGCTTATAAAATGTACGGAAGCACGTCAATATCGGCCTAACTCAACGTCTTGTACACCGGGTACACGAAGTCCAGCTCCTCGATGAGCTTCCGGGACACAACGCCAAACCGGGAGCCGGTGCTGGGAAGCGAGCCGATGCGAGGTCGGGGTGTGGAGTCCTCCGCCTGACGTCACGGTACACTTCACCCAATCAGGGCGCTGCGACCGCAGCGACGCTTGTGTTCGCTCTCGGGGCTAATAGCCCTGAGAGCGAACAGAAGCGTCGCTGCGGTCGCCGCGCCCTGATTGGGTGAGGTGCACCGTGACGTCAGGGGGATGAGTCCGCTCCGCGATCTCGCATCGGCTCGCTTCCCAGCACCGGTTTCCTGGTTTGGCGTTGTGTGCCGCAAGAGCTTTGAGGAGTTGGACTTCGTTTAAGCGCGATCCAAACCAACGCTTCTTTTTGCGCCTGTAGGTCGTGCGGCTGCGGATGTGACGCATTTCGTGGCGTTTTTTGCTGTTTCCGGGCGCGCTTTCTTAGTCAGAACCGTGTGCTTTGGTTTGGACGGGCGAAACTTCGGCGCGAGCGCACAAGCAAAGTGCAACTGCGACAGACTGGCCGGCCAGACGGCGAGAGAAAGAGAGAGAGAGAGATCGCGTTGTCATGTTGGAAGAGAATAAAAGGGGGGAGTTGAGGGCAGCCAGACGGCGAGAAACACGGAGCCGGAACTAGCTTCCCCTCCACCGATTGGCCGGGACACAGGAGCGCCCTACTACGTCACCGCGCGTTTTTGTGCGCGTTGAGAAGTTGAAATTATCCAACTTTCTTGTGCGCGCCCGGAAGGAGCGAAGAAGCGGCGCGACATCACGAAAATACGTCACATCCGCAGCCGCACGACCTACAGGCGCAAAAAGAAGCGTTGGTTTGGATCGCGCTTTACCCGGTGTACAAGACGTTGAGTCAGGCCGATATTGACGTGCTTCCGTACATTTTATAAGCCTGCTTTTCTTTTTTACCTTTAAAATTGGGTTACAAATCCCGAAAGCTATCGGCGGAGGCAATTCCGCCGATGAACCTCCCCGTCCGTCCACACGACACAAGGCAATTTTGCGAGGGATCGGTGAAGCGGTGGCGCAACTGTTTCTGACGCTGGAATTCTGTTAATCGCATGTTCCTGACCTAGGACGATATTACATCCCACTTTCAAGGCATTTGGAGAGGCATTTATATCATGGGCCTTTGAGTGGTTGGCAAATTAGCTCGCGACCCCGACTCGCGGCCCCGACTCGCGACCCCGACTTATTTTCATATACCAGCTGCGATTCATTCGTTGCCTGCCCTGTCAACCATGCTTACAATGTTGGTTGAAGTTTCGCTTGTAGCTACAGGCCATACCTAAATAAAGGCACATATAAATATTTACACTTCCTACGCGAAACACGCACAAAAAAAATTTAAAAAGAAACGAGTGCACCGACGGCTAGCGTCGTCACAGCCTCCACAGGGGGAGCGGGGCGAGTCGAGGAACAATTCTCTCCTCGCCGTGACGTCACCCCAGTTCGACGTAAGGGGGCGCCACGCGAAGTTCTCGGAGCTATAGGTAGTCATCTTTTCAATGGAGAGCGGGCCGGTCAGGATGGTGACGACCGATGATGATGTTCGCCCAATGCAAGTCTCCCGGAAAGTCGAATAAGAAAAAAAACTAAAAGTTGTTCGATCCCGCTGGACGTTGGTAGGTTTACGGTGGCCAGTGTGGTCACGTTTATTTGAAAGCAAAACGACAAGTCAGCGGTAATATACAAAACTTCCAAAATTAAAACCCATACTTTAGTCCCCAGTCTCAAGAGCCGAATTCTCCGAGAATCCTCTCGATAGCCCTTTTCTAGCCTCGTCGAGGCCTCCTTTCCCTCCAGAGACGAATCAATCACTTCAAATTCCGCCACTCACACGTGGTACACTGTTATCCAATGGTCGGCGAGCTGTCATCCTGGCACTCCAACCGCCAAACCTAAATTCCTTGTAGAGTTGTTCTCTGCAAATTTCCCAGTCTGACTGGCGCCAACCGCTAAGTTATTTCATCGGGCAAAAGGTGACAATTTTACACTAAGCGGCAAAACCCTCTATATACAGGCACATTCGGTTAAAAGTCGCAAGCCGCTCTGCACACGTGTTCTCCCCGCACCGCCTCTCGAAACCCGAGACGTTTCTTAACGACCGGAGTCCGACTCTTCTCCACCGACCCCCGCGGCTGCTCGAAGCCGCCCGTGCGCCGTGAGGGCGGAAGACGCCCAAAAAATGCAGACACAAACATAGGCAGATAAAAGAACACTGCCAACGGAACTGTATAAAGATAGACTTTTCCAAAACAAATCTTACTTATTTCTAACAAAATCCTTCGTTACTTAACACCTCCCCACCAAGAATGTTGCAAGTACACTTGCTGTTCGCGCAACATCTGTCCCCCTTTCCGAGACACGCGTAGCATAAAAGAACAAAACAACAACTAAGGAGCTATACCCCCCACCAAAAGAAATAACCTGTTGGGCGACAAAGAAAACCAACAACAAAAAAACAAACAAGCAAACACAGTCCGGTGAGACCCGAACCCGCACGTTCCAGATTCCACCATGACCAGTATTTATATCAAGCAAAAAAAAAAAAAAGGAAAAACTGTTGCCGCAGGCAACCAACCCGAAACGCAAACAGAAAAAAAAAGGGTTGGCTATACTTAGCCTATACCCGAATCTGTTTCTCCTTGCCTGCGCGTCCCCGTCGTCTCAAATGTCTCCCGTGACCGAGGCAAAGGTCTTATTCCCGCACCCAGACACGCGGAGGCCGGTTTGTTCCCGGAGTCCACGGGATCTATGCACTAACCCAGGGCAGTTCTACTTAAGGTGCCCCATGCTCCCACAGGAAAAGCACCCTTGCGGTCGAGTTTTCTCAACCCTTCGCTGGTCGGCCCCAGCTTCCGCAGGCCCACCACGCATGTTCACCTGTGGCCCCTCGGCTGCCCTATGGGGCTCCCAGTTTCGATCATGCTGACTCTCTTCGAATTTCTCAGCAAGATCCGCTATTCCCTTTGGCCTTAGCCATTCTTTGGTTTCATTCTGAAGTACGTAAGCCCGGACATCATCCGGCATGGCATGCTTTAGCCGATCAGAAATGATCAGCTGCCTTAGATCATCTAGTGTCTCTACTTCGCGGCTCCTCATGTAGTAGCCGAACATGGTATTCAGATCGGTAGAGAACTGTGCCCACGACTCCTCCTCTTGTTTGCGTGCGACATGAAACCTCCGCTTATACTCATCCGGAGTCATCCTGAGCTCGTCGAGGATAATGTCTCGTAGCTCCTTGTACTGCAATACCCGTCCCTGTGCTCTGTTTGCTACAACGGCGCTCGCTTTCTCGTTTAGAAAAGGCAGGATGAGTGCCCCCGTGTAGGTCCTGTGGAACCTCACAACTCGCCAACATTGTTTCAGCGCCTTTAAACCACGCTGGTACCAATGTGTCCGTCTCGGGCATTGGCGCCAGCACCGGACGTAGCTCCTTTGCATACTGTCCGACTCCCCCCGTACCCCGAGTGTTCTCTTGATGAGGCTGCCCCGTTATTTTTAACTGCTCTAGTTTTATCTTCTCGAGTTCTGTCATTAGTCTCATGAGTGTTATCTCAGCACTAAGGTCATTCGAATCTGTTGGCTGCCCTCCCTCACTGGTGCCAGCGTCTGGTTCCGAGTTGGCGCCACTGAGGGAAGACCCTGGGGTCTTCGATCTAGTCTCTCTGGTCATGGTGAGCCTCGGAGAAAACGGGAATGGGACTCACCCACCGTTGTTTGGCAAAATCCAATCAGCTGGTCCTCCCGTTGCCGCCACCCACTTGCCGCAGTTTCCACACTCGGCCTGGCGATCGTGCCCGTCGTCTGGAAGTCTCAGCTCCTTCGTTCACCGAAAATTAAAAAAAAATAAAAAATACATCGCACACAAAAAAAATTTACAATTTTCCGGCACCACAACGAAGTTCAGCGCTGCAGCGACGATCTCGTCTCTCCTCTTGAGGCTTGCCCCGATATTCTGTCGCCGCTCAGTGAAGATGCTTCGCCGGTCCGCAGGTGAAGCTACAGGTCGTCCTGTTCTCCGACGTAGATGACGCCCAGTACCACCTGTCAGCTGCCACCACTCCTTTTGGGTAACTGTACCCTCCCGGGCTTCTCGCGTAGATATTGCCACGGTGAGCGAGCCTTGTCCGCAGTCCAGCAGACGCCACGACTCTTTTGGGCAACTGTACCCCCCCCCCCCCCCCCCGGACTTCTCACGCAGATATTGCCACGGTCCTCACTCCGGCAGGAGCGAGCCTTGCCCGCAGTCCAGCAGACGCCACGACTTCTTTTGGGTAACTGTACCCCCCCGGGCTTCTCACGTAGATATTGCCACGGCCCTCACTCCGGCAGGAGCGAGCCTTGTCCGCAGTCCAGCAGACGCCGCGACGCTTTTGGGCAACTGTACCCCCCCCCCCCCCCGGACTTCTCACGCAGATATTGCCGCGGTCCTCACTCCGGCAGGAGCGAGCCTTGTCCGCAGTCCAGCAGACGCCACGACTTCTTTTGGGTAACTGTACCCCCCCGGGCTTCTCACGTAGATATTGCCACGGTCCTCACTCCGGCAGGAGCGACCGTTGTCCGCAGTCCAGCAGACGGGACCCTTGTCCGCAGTCTAGCAGACGCGACCCTTGCCCGCAATCCAGCAGACGAAACACTTGTCGCATAGAGCCCAGGTACGCTCCGCCGACCTCCGTTGATGCCGTCGTTTACGCTCACCGCCCGTCGCAGGAAGTCAGCAGGATCTTGTCGACAGCTCCAGTCATCTTTCCAAGGGAGAGGGGGCCGGTCAGGATGGTGACGACCGATGATGATGTTCGCCCGATGCAAGTCCCCCGGAAAGTCGAATAAGGAAGAAATCTAAAAGTTGTTCGATCCCGCTGGACAGATTACGACGTTGGTAGGTTTACGGTGGCCGGTGTGGCCACGTTTATTTGAAAACAAAACGACAAGTCAACGATAATATACAAAACTTCCAAAATTAAAACCCCATACTTTAGTCCCCAGTCTCAAGACCTGAATTCTCCGAGAATCCTCTCGGCAGCCCTTTTCTAGCCTCGTCGAGGCCTCCTTTCCCTCCAGAGACGAACCAATCACTTCAATTTCCACCACTCACACGTGGTACACTGTTATCCAATGGTCGGCAAGCCGTCATCCTGGCACTCCAGCCGCCAAACCTAAATTCCTTGTAGAGTTGTTCTCTGCAAATTTCCCAGTCTGACTGGCGCCAACCGCTAAGTTATGGCATCGGGCAAAAAGCGACAATTTTACACTAAGCGGAAAAACCCTCTATATACAGGCACATTCGGTTAAAAGCCGCAAGCCGCTCCGCACACGTGTTCTCCCCGCACCGCCTCTCGAAACCCGAGACGTTTCTTAACGACCGGGGTCCGACTCTTCTCCACCGACCCCCGCGGCTGCTCGAAGCCGCCCGCCCGGGGGGGGGGGGGGGGGGCGGAAGGCGCCCAGAAAATGCAGACACAAAAATAGGCAGATAAAAGAACACTGCCGACGCAACTTTATAAAGATAGACTTTTCCAAAACAAATTTTACTTTTTTCTAACAAAATCTTTGGTTACTTAACATATGTACTCGGGGCTAATAGTGGCGAAGCGATTTTCTCGTTTCTCTAGTTACAAAAAAAAGAAAAAAAATAACCTTTGTGGAATTTTTTGTTCTCGCTCCCCCCCTCGCTGCCTGAAAGTTGCTGACCCACTTTTGTACACAGAAGAATCTTTTGCTTGATTAGTCTTTACTTCACTAAGGTCATAATAATAAAAAACTAGTTTTAAACCTGGAAAGTGAACTTACAAAACAAAACCTTTTTTTTATCAGAAAAATTAAGGGCTGTTACTGGTAAGAGGCAGCAAGTTATTATAACCACTGTGCTGGTAACCGGTGTCCTGTTCCACAGAATGAAGTAAATCAGTCTCTGGTAATAGTATGAACCGGACTGTTACTAGAACCGGCGTAAAGATCGAGGGGCGTTGGTTGGCTGGTTGTGTTGCAGCAGTTCCCGTTTGCATGCTGTAGTTTATAAAAGCCGATTGACTTTCGATTGGTCTTGTGAAGGTTTTCTCTTTCACGAGACCGAAGGCATGTTTGTAAGCGAACACATCTCTGCCAAACGTATGTACTTGAACACAAAAGTAACGTAAAAGTAACATTCGTTATTTTTGAAAAGTAACGGTAACGGTATATCGTTACTTTTGTAAAAAATAACGTAGCACAATAACGCGTTAATTTTCACCAAACTAACGAGTAACGCTATTTCGTTACTTTTTTTCGGTAACGGGGACAACACTGGTCTTACCGAACTGTTCGCCATTTCGGGTGCTTGTCATGAACCATGTGCCTCTTGTGCACTTTCTCCTTTATGCACGGCCAAGTCAGCCGCCTGAATAAAGGCTTTGGGGGGCGACGAGAAAGAAGAACCAGTGTTGGGTAAAGTACATCTAAAAGGTACTTCAAGTAAAGTACAAAGTGAATGCAGCGTGATGTACTTTAAGTAAAGTATGAAGTACACTTCGTGCAACGTACTTGAAGTGAAGTACCAAAAATACAATCTACTTTCAAGTAAAGTACAAGTATTTTAACACAATCTTTCATGAGCCCCTTTCATTCGTCTATGAATGCTGTAATGCCCAGAGATAATCAGGGGTGCATTACCTATTTTTAAAAACAGCGGCGAATATTTGATAAAGTCAAGTGGCCACAGAGTAGTTATTATCAGGAATGGAGTCAAATTTAGAAGTCCCTCTTCTGAATTTGGCACCCTTTGCACTGGATTATTGCGCACAACGCTTGATTGTTGGACACAACGCTTGATTGTAAATGTGCTAGGAGAGAGTGTGACGTCAGCCCCGTAGCTTCCGCAAGCAATCCTCTCATATAAAACAGTGTCCTCTCCATATTGAAAAAAAAAAACAGTGACTGTGCAAGCGAGCTGGTAATAATTAATCATAATGTGATACCTGAGATTGGGGTGCGATAAAAATTAAGGAAATTTCTAGTAAAAGGAAAAGAGAAAAGAGAATGTCTCAAAGCATTGTGACGTTCTCCGTTTTCTTTTACTTCGACTTGATAATTAAATTTTTCCGCATCACAGTCTCAGGTGCTACATAATGATTAAACTAACACTTATTATAACTCCTTTGTTCCTCGCACTAGCTCTGATTGGAATCGCCTTTCCGCTGACATAGCCTCCATAACCAGTATTATTGATTTTAAAAATGCCTTGTTTGTTCATTTTGAATAACCATTTTCTAGTTGGTATTACTGTTGTAACATTGTGTAAATTTTTTTGAAGTGTCTGAGCAAGCGTGCATTAATTACTGTATTATATTTTATGTATCAACAACTGTAAACTTGTCACCTAATCCCCCCCCCCCACTCCCCTCTGTAATACCCTTGGGGGCCTTCAGGGTACATAAATAAATAAATAAATAAACTCTCCTCTCCCAATATTATAAATCTCCTCACTTGCGCTGACCGACCGAGAAGTAGCAAGAGTATAAAAAGCTACGGGAACGGCGCGCCCCCAGAACAAACGAAGCGATGCGTCCTCTGTTCACGTTTCTGGTGGGAGTAGAATACCCCTTCCAGTATTTTTTCAGAGCTGATAAAGCATTATTACGTGATACAAATTTAACAAAACCAAATTTGGGGAATGTACTTTGAAATCGGAATTTGTACTTTCATCTGAAAGTACCAGAAAATAATACTGTAAGTATTATTTTCTGGTACTTTCAAGTACATACTCAGAGAATGTACTTCAAGTAAAGTACAAGTTTCGTAAACCTACTTGAAGTAGTACTTTAAGTACAATGTACTTAAAGTAGTTCCCAACACTGAAAATAACTTCAACCTCCGGTGCATGCAACCGCTCTTTTTGGACCAAGGACAGCTTTGTGGCGACTTGGCGAGAATGAGAGCACATGGAGGAAAAGGATGAGCCTAACGTTATCATGATGGGGCGGCTGGGGCATCTCGAAGAGTTCGACCCGGACAGGACTGAAGCCTTGCCCTTGTACCAGGAGCGAGTCATCTTCTTCTTCACCGCGAACAACGTAATCGAGAGCCCTTAAAACCTGCAGTCCTCTATAGCGTGTGTGGACCGGCAATCTGTGCAATCATACGCTCGTCGTGTGCGCGGGGGATGCCGGTAGAGACTCGCTACGCTGACATTGTGTCAGAGCTCATCGCCCACTTCTCACCACGCCCGTCGGTGATTGTTCAGCGCTTTGCATTTCGTAAGTACAGCCAGAAGCCGGGAGAAATCATCGCCACCTTCGTCGACCTTCGTCGCCGTCTTCCACCGCCTCTACTGACACTGGGATTTTGGTGAGACCTTGTCAGACATGCTATGGGACCGTCTGTTGCGCTGTTTCCGGGACAAAGAGTGCAGCGTTGTCTACTTGCCAAACCAACATTTGATTTAAAAAAGGTGGTTGAGACTGCGGTCGCTTCGGCGTATGCCACCAGGCAAGCACAATACATCAGCGGGGCGTGGTCTACGCCGTCGACGTCCGACTTGCATCGCATTCAGCAAATGCCCAAAGGTGTCAGCAAGCAGGGCAGAACACACGGCAATGCTCTTGCTGCAACGACGGCATTGACTCAACGAACTGTGGTTTCTGTAACGCGGAGTACCATTTCTGCAAGCGGAAGGGACACATCGTCCGAGCCTGCTGTCAGAAGAAAGCGGCAATGAGCCTAACCAAGTGCAGCGACAAACACCCAGAAAAGTGAAGTTCTGACAAATCGGGACGCTCCAGGCTGTACGGACGTCACCACAATGCGAGTGGCCTGCCAGCTTTCATGGCTACCGTCACGGTCAACAGAAACCAAGTACCTATGGAGGTGGACTCTGGTCCCGTGTGCTCCATTGTCGTTCTGAGGACAATGTGGACCTAGGAATCTCTGAGGAGGCGCTTCGACCGTGCACGCGAGGAGTCCGAACTGACACTCAGCAACCTGTGCACATCGTGGGAGAGGTGAAAGTGCAGGTCAAGTATGGCAGCAGTAGAAGCTCAGCTTTCCCTACTCCTCATGAAGGGGGCCGGAGTCAGCATTTTCGTACGGGACTGGTTCAAACCGTTTGGCATCGCCTTGGAAGGCTTCATCAGCTTCACAGAGTCCCCGTTTCAGGGAACTGTAACGAGGAGAGCCGTCTGCTGTAGGCCAGCAGCACACATTGGGGAGGAAGGTGGAAACTCTCCTCGAGATCTTCTCGGAAGTGTTCATGCCCAAGCTGGGGAAGAGGAAGGGTCCCTTTTTGCGAATTGAAGTGGAGCATCAAGCCACACCCAAATTGCACAAGGCACGTTAAAGTGCCTTTCGTGCTTTTGCCGAAAGTGAACGAAGTCATCGAGAAACTGGTTGAACAAGGTATCTACGTTCCGGTCATGCACTCTTGTTGGGAAAAGCCTATCGTACCGTTTCTGAAAAGCCTGGGAAGATGTGAATTTGGGGTGACTTCATGGGAACACTCATCCCAGTTGTCAAGGGGGACACTTGTCGGCTACCCGTACCGAAACAGCTACTAGCAAGGCTGGGAGGTTGCTCAGCATTTTCTTGGCTTTACTTAGATCAAGCTTATCAGCAACTTCGCGTCGACGAGGGGGGGCTTTCCAAGGTGGCCAGATTACAGTTTGCAGTGGCCGTTCCTGTGGCCATCTTCCAGCGTTATAGGATGAACACTTGAACGAATTCGAACGAGTGCAGGGTTTTTTGGATGACATTTTCATCGGCGAACATACGGTAGCTGAACACGACGATCGACGGCAGAGGGAGCAGCAGCGCATCCAGGACGACAGCTTGAACCTGAATGCTGACAAGTGCGCTTTCCGAGACAAGGAAGTATCATGCCTGTGGTACTCTATCAACGAGGACGACGTAAGTTTTTCGACCGAAAAGGTGGAGGCCATCCAATAGGGTTCCAGAACCGACTAAAAATACAGAGCTACATACAGTCTTTTCTGGGAGTTCTGAACTTCTACGGTCGCTTTCTGAAGGGGGCCGTCCATGTGTTCGAATCGCATCATCGCCTTCTAGATAAGGATAAGGTATGGGCCTTGATGAAGGCGGAAGCAGAGGAGTACAAGCGTGCCAAATGTCAGCTAGAATCCTCAGCTGTTCTAGCACACTACGATGTGTCACGCCCCATAATGCTCGCCTCCGACGCCTCTCCGTCAGGGAGGGATGGGAGCTGTACTGAGTCATGTGGGAGGAGAATGCTTTGAAGGGCCTGTAGCCTTTGCATTGAGAACTTTTTTTTCGCAGAGAGAGCGCAACTACGCACATAGACAACAGTGAGAACAATGAGAACAGTTTTCTCTGTCGCCATCCGTAAGCTACACGGCCCAACGGTCGACTGGAAGGCAGTCGTTGGATATGAGCGCCCCACATAGACACATTTTAAGGCTGCATTCTGGTTTTGAAGGCGGAAACTTTCGGCTCGGCGTCTGCTTCTTAGTCTTCGTTCAAGTTATTACCATTACCACGGATAACAAAACGAACAACTCACAAGTACTTACAACTTACAAAGGAAGACTCGTTCACCATGCTTAAACGAGTCTTCTTTTTTGTCCAGGTATGTGGAAGAAGGAATGATCATTGTTACCGATCCGATAATCGTTTTTTACTGCTGGTGTCTTGCCCACACCAATATTTGCATTTTTGTAGTGTGTCAGAAACACTTTTCAGTCTTTGCTGTGTTGTGGCGACGTTGAGGCCAATCCGGGTCCCATGAGCGATGTTCAGGCTAAGCAGCTTAGCCAAATGTATGATCTTTTACAGAGCTTGGATGCTCGCTCGCTTCAGTTTGAACAGGGACAGGCAAAGCTGCTTACCAGTGTAAATGAGATAAAGGAAAACCAGAAACTTATGCAAGAAGAGGTGGCTGACATTAACAAAAGGTTGCATGTCGTTGAGACTAATAAAATCTTTCTTGAAACAAAACAGCAAGAATACGGTGTCGCCGGTCAAGCAGCTGATAGCTTACGGAATGAAAACATCGCTCTGCGGGAGCGTCTTGATGATATGGAGGACCGGTCTGGTCGAAACAACGTTATCTTTTACGGTCTTCCTGATCTTGCTTCAGAAACGTATTGTGACGCTGAACGCAAGATAACAAGTCTGCTCTTCGAATGCTCCTTGCCTTCCATAAGCGGAACATTTGGTATAGAGCGCTCAAATAGGCTAGGGGCATTTGCTGCGAACAAATGTCGCCCCATCATCGTACAGTTTTCTGACTTCAAAACAAGGGATCTTATCTTATCTTGCAAATGCAACTAAAAACGGTAGGCGTGACTGTCAGTGAACATTTTTCTTTTGCTACTCACCTGGCTAGAAGAAAACTAATAGAATTTGGCAAATCCCAAGGAAGTACTTTCAAACTGCGTTTCAACAAGCTTTATCAAAATAACAACTGCTATACGTACAACCCCAAAGAAGACCGAATATGTGTGTCAACCTGATTCCAACGCTCTGAAAGAAATGTTAGCGTGCTTCCGCTAATTTCAGCTCCCCTTTCTCAGCCGTCTGGCTCCGCCTAGTGGTCCGAGAGGGGCGGGGGACCAGTTAATGTGCCAGTTGTTTTTTCTAACATCCGAAGTCTGATTAAAAAACGCGATGACTTATGCTCAATGATTTACTTTTGTGATGCTGGTTTAGTTGTGCTAACTGAAACTTGGCTTTCCTCTCAAGTTAAGGATTCTGAAATATTTCATTGTAGTAAAAGTTTTGATGTTTACCGCAATGACCGCAAGGAACGTTCTGGAGGGGGAGTTTTGATAGCAGCTGCGCCTGAACCTAAATCTTTTTTGATGAACATAAAATCTGATCTTAAAAAATATGGGTAGGTCTTTCCATTGGACACAAAAAGCTAGTATTAGGCTGTTGCTATCGTCCAAATACTTTTGTTGAGCAACTTCATGATGCAATTAACCTTGTCCGTGTTCGCTTTCCAAACTTACCCATTTTTCGTATGGGCGACTTTAATTATCCCGGCATCATCTGGTCTGATTTATGCTCTTCATCGAAAAACCCCTCAACTGAATGTAACCAGTTTTTAGATTTATGTTCTGACTTTCATCTTTCGCAAATTGTAAGATTTCCAACAAGGACAACACACCCTTCGGCGAACGTGCTCGACCTGATACTGACTGATACACCTGATTTAATTTCTGATATTTTATACCTTCCTGGTCTCAGTGATCACTCGTTGCTTGATTTTTCTTTTATAACTCCCGTGTGCCGTAATACAAAAGAGATCAAACAAATTCGGGACTACAAGAGGGCCAACTACGCAGCGATTAATAAAGTTCTGTGCTGTTTTTTTGAGGACTTTTTGCCAGAGTTTTGCGAGCGTTCCGTTCAAACCAATTGGGATTTATATAAGAACAAAGCCATTTCTTTATGTAATGAGCACATTCCATTACGCTCAATTATAACAAACACTCAGTCTCCATGGTTCACTCCTCAACTCCGAAGGCTCTCAAATAAAAAGAAACGTTTGTTCAGAAACGCAAAGCGCATTGACTCGGAGGAATACTGGCAACGTTATAATCTCGCAGCGAATGAATACAAAAAAGCAGTCGGGGAGGCTAAATATTCCTTTTTTAATGAGTGCCTACCATCTATGCTAATCAATAATCCTAAACAATTTTGGAGTGTAATGAATCCCAGTGTTGAGCGTTCCCTTTCACTTAAAAATGAGTTCGGTGAAATGATTCCCAATTCACTGTGTTCGATTATTCTCAATGACATGTTTTCTAGTGCATTTAATAATGTTCCTGGTTCATTTTGTCCATATGACTTTTTTCCCATGAATCCAATTGCCATTGATGAGAATGGCATTTTAAAAATTATGGTCAACTAAACAATCATCGTCATCTGGTGTTGAAAATATTAATTCAAAGTTTCTAAAGAATAGAAAAGAATATACATCAATCATTTTGTCTGAATTATTTGAGCAATCTCTTTCACTGGGTCAGCTTCCAGACGACTGGAAAACTGGAAGGGTGATTCCGCCAAACAAGACTGGAGACAAACATTCCCCTTTACTCTTTAGACTCATTTCATTCACAAGTATTTGCTGTAAAACGATGGAACATATAATTTATTCTAATCTGGTTAATTTTCTTCAATCTAATTCATTCTTCAACGTTAAACAACACGGTTTTAGGAAATATTTTTCATGCGAGACACAAATTGTAAGACTAATACCCCTGTCAGACGGCAGCTAAAATGGCATTTACGCCAAATGACATTCAGGTTTTCAAATGACATTCATGATGGGCCCTGCCAGACGACAACTAAAATGACATTTAAGTGATGTCTATTACAATTGCGATCGCAAATTCGTCTCGTGCACATAGAACACGTTTTCGTCAATAAACAATTTTAACACGGCAAAACACTTGTTTTTGTGTGTGTTGTCTGCTGGGACAAGAAAATATAACAAAAAACTGGGATAGAAAGTTGCTCTCACTAGTTTCTGACAAAAAAATAAAGCGAAGCGTGGGGCGAAATCCATTAGCCAACCTAACGTCGTCATAAGCCGATCCGTAAGCCGAGCCTCCCGCGCTTCGCCACTACAGCTGACAGCTTGCTCGCACAGTTCTTTCGTTAATTTCGGTAGTGCTTGCTTGCTCTGGCTGTCCCTCACGCTCGATCTTCGGCTGCCGTGTTCACTTCTACGTCTGCGAGGGGTCTTGGATGCCGTATTGCGCTTCCGCCGTCACTATCACGGCGGTATGGATTGATCTTGGTTCGAGCGTCTCCGGCTGTTGAGAAGGCCGTCCATCATCTTCGTCGTAGACGCATTCCGCGAGCTTCGGTTTAAAAACAGGCTACCGTACCTACTAACGTACTGCGTCTTCAAGCAGGCGTTCGGCTGATGTCGGCGACGTGATCAGGCACCTTGTGAATGTGTGTCGGTGTTACATAGAGTGCTTGGTTCGCCAGGTGACTTGCGTGCACCTAACCACCCCAGTGACAAAGTGAGTCGGCGCTGCAAAGCTATACTCTCCTGCGGAGGACAGAACCATCGCCAACTTGCTCGTCGTGAGGCAAACCACTGCCAAGTGATCGCACCCCTCCGACGCGACTGGCCGAAGATCTTGAGCGCCGCCGCGACCGCTGAACGGTTAAACACACACGGGATAACCGAACTGCCCCAGGACTCCCTCAGGTCATAGGGAATCGCTGTAGGAATGCCACCTGGGACATCAAGTTTCAGCACCAGCGGCTACCAAAGCACAATAAATATAGTAAGTACCCTTTTTTGCGAAAACCAAGAAAAAAAAGAAAAAAATGTTTGAACTAGTAGAAATAATATCCCTACATGTTTTTTTAGCTCTTAGAAAATGCAGGCAATCTTGTTTCAAACTCACAAAATTAAAAAGATAAAAAAAAATTCACTTGTCTTCCTTTTACTGAATGTCACTCAAAACTAACTGATATAGCTCCTGTCAGCATTCTAAAGTTATTCGTTAACTCGTTTTAATGTGAATAAAACAACTGGATTGATCATCTTCCCAATTGTGCATCTTTGATGAGGTGAAAATGACTGAATAACTGTTTCTAAATACGAGACAAGAGTCCCAGCTTCTAGCACTGTAAATACTATGTTTAGAAGCTATAGAATGTTTGCCATTCTGTGAAGTTTCCAAGAAATGTTCCAAGCTAGCTGTGTGGTGAAATTTTGACTGCTCTGGTTCCCCATTGAATCTACAATTTTGAGAATAATATGTCTAAGGTGTAAGATATTTTATGCCTAGAGGACTGATGCATCTGTTGCAATGTTTCTATCCAACTACAGTGATTCCTCTGGCTCTCCTAGACCACTGCTACCAGTTCCAGTATCTCAATGTTGGGATGCTGAGGCAGTTTCGTGACCATCTTCCAGAGGTTGGCACTGGCTAGCACTCGGGAAGCAGTGACGCCCCAGGCACATATGGCCACAGTCAATGGGACCGCCGTGTCCCCACGGATCCTGTGTAACCACGTGTTCCTGATAGCATCCAACATGCTCGAACCTTGCCCAACCCAGGACATCATCTTGCAGGGAACGGCACGTCGATCAGTCAATTCCGTACATGCGACGACCCTCCCAGACTTCTCAGCATCACTCCCAACTTCTTGTAGTGATGGATAAATTTCAGCCTACTACTGACTTGGAGAATTAGAGTGGATACAGGGGCTATGGTTTCATTTACTTCATGCGCAAGTGAAGCTGAAGCTATGAGCATGAGCATGTTGCCCTGAACGATGCTAACACTACATGACCGTGCATGCTTGGTAGCGACATTGAAAGCCTGGATCTTGCACTTAAAATGAAACGAAATCTTGCGTCGTGAGTGTTGTGTGTGCATCTGGCATCATCGGCGAGTCGGCAGAAGTCAAGCCAAGGCGAGTCAAGCTGGTTTTACCGAACCGTTTCTCATTCTGGGGACTCGTCGTAAACCACGTGTCTCTTGTCTAACTCCTCTTTTCTGCACGGCCAGGTCGGCCGCCTGAATAAAACTTTGGGCAACAACGAGAATGAAGAAATTCAAACTCCGAGGCACGCAACCACACTTTTTTGAGCAACGACAGCTTCGTGGCAACTTGGCAACGACGAGAGCATATGGCGAAAAAAGACGAGCCTAACGTTGTCATCAAAGGGCGGCTGAGACATCTCGAAGAGTTCGACCCAAAAAAATTGAAACATGGCCCCTGTACCAGGAGCGACTAAACGTTTTCTTCATTATACTCAACATCGTCGAGGAGTCCCCAATATGCGCAGTCCCGTGTAGCGTTTGTGGACCGACAATCTACTCCGTCGTATGCTCGTTGTGTGTGCCAGTGGACTCCCTATGCGGACATTGCGTTGGAGCTCACCGCCCACTTCACACCGTGCCTGTCAGTGATTGTTCAGTGCTTTGCATTTCATAAGTGCAGCCAACAGCCTGGAGAAAGCATCTCGAATTTCGTCCCCGCCCCACGCCGCTTCTCCGAACACTGCAACTTTGGTGAGACCTTGTCAGCCATGCTATGGGACCGTCTGGTGTGTGGTGTCCTGGACAAAAGGGTGCAGCGTCGTCCCCTGGGCAAACCAGTGCTGGAGCTCAAAAAGGCGTTTGAGGCTGCAGATCCTTTGCCTTTGCAGGATTTGCAGCAACGACATTGATTTCCGTCAACAGCTTAAAGGGGCACTCAAGTGGATTCTGAGATTGTCTATTTATTGGCATAACTCAATCTATGGGCTTTAAGCATTCTAAAAAACCCAAGATAGCATTCAAGGGCAGCCGATTTTCATAGTAAAAATCCAATTAAAGATTGTGGCACGCCACCTTTTCTGTGCCGTAGCGCAGAACACCAGGGGGTGCCACCGGACAGGAAGGCAGCATGGGAGGGCACGCGACAGCCAGTCACAAGTGACGGCTTCTCGGCGGACTGATTTTTCAAAGGCGCACATGTTTGAAAATGTAGTGTGCCGGGGAGCCATTATTCGTAATTGGCTGTCATGTGCCCTCCCCTGTTGCCTTCCCGTCCGATGGCACCCTCTGGCGTTCTGCGCCACAGCGCAGAAAGGAGGGCATGCCGCAATTTTTAATAGAATTTTAAATAGCGAGATTGACCGCCCTTGTATGTAATTTCGGGTTTCTTAGGATGCTTAGAGTCCATAGATTGAGTTATGACATAAAATAGACGATCTCAGAATCCACCTGAGTGCCCCTTTGAGACGATGACCGCCTTCTTTATTGAAAGTAGCTACCCACTCAGCGTTCTGTGCAATGCGAGCAGTCGCGTCTCTAACATTTCGCGACACAACGCTCTATTTCCCCAACCAAGATCTAAACCACCATGCAACACCCTCATCATCACGTTCCATCCCTCCATACCCAGGCTCAGCAGACTAATCATCGAGACCACTTTAAACCTGGTAGACTCTACAGTTATCTCTAAAGCACCCGCCCTAACGTCCTATCGAAGCACAACTTACGATCCCTTCCAGTATGCAGCAACCACTCCGAAACCCCCTCATCTTCATGTTCCATCCCCCCATACCCAGGCTCGGCAAACTAATCATGGAGACCACTTCCCACCTCATAGACTCTACAGTTATTTCTAAAGCACCCACCCTAACTTCCTATCAACAGCCCATCTTACGATCCCTTCAGTATGCAGCAACCATTCCGAAACCCCCTCATCTTTACGTTCCATCCCTCCGTACCCAGGCTCAGCAAACTAATCATGGAAACCACTTCCCACCTCGAAGACTCTACAGTTATTTCTAAAGTACCCGCCCTAACTTCCTATCGACAGCCCAACTTACGATCCCTTCCAGTATGCAGCAACCATTCCGAAACCCCCTCATCTTTACGTTCCATCCCTCCGTACCCAGGCTCGGCAAACTAATCATGGAAACCAGTTCACGCCTCGAAGACTCTACAGTTATTTCTAAAGCACCCGCCCTAACTTCCTATCGACAGCCCAAGTTATGATCCCTTCCAGTATGCAGCAACCAGACCACAAAGCCTCAGACTTTGCTCCCTGGTACCACGCCGTGCGGCACTCCGACATGTTTTGCGTGCAAACACACCGGCCCTCCTTACAACCTGCCAATGAGAATTCCTCCGGCCCTTCAAAAGTGTCACAAATATTAGATAATGCTGCTCTCCAGCTAGTGAAGGCACATCTAAGATATCATAATGACCACTGTGCCCAGTTACGCCAAACGCTCACCGTTGCTAAGACTCCTCAAGTCCCTTGACTCATCTTTCGATTCACACTCATGCAAACTTGTTGACAAAATTCTGGAAGTCAACTCATATCTCTATGCCGATGGTCTCACCTGTAAATCAAGGAAACTATACACTCTCTTGCCCCGAAATAATGAGGCTGCCGTCCAACGCATTGATGATGTCGCCATACGAGACGATTTACCCCTCACTGCCCCTGAACACGTTATCTTATCGAAGGGCCCGTCCTTCGTTCCTGCACTTCAAAGCCGACCTTACCCTTTTTTGTTTTTACATGTGGACAGCAAACAATTCTTCTGATGCCTACTTTTAGATGCCCACTTCACCCAGCATCCGTCTAACTTTAATCGCACCATGTTCGACACCATTAACCCAAAGACTACTATCCGGACCCTGCTTCCCGCCAAACACCCTGAAACTGACAGTTCAATCAAAGCATGTCGTAGCATTCTTGCCAACTCCTCTAGCAAACTAATCTCTAAATACCGCAACGCAACCCCACAAGAAGTTACCGCTCTAAACTCCCTTCGAAACCGCACTAACCTCGTAACCAAGCCAGCCAATAAGGGTGGAAACGTGGTGGTCTGCACTCTGTAACGCCTACCCCTCCCTCAAGTTTACCTCACTGATATCGAAATGCGCTGTCAACTTCCTAGACTTAAAAGTCACTAGTGACGGTCACAGGTTCCACACCTTTGTGCACTAAAAACCCACTGACAGCCATAGCTACCTTCTTTACTCCTTGATCCATCCTAGATCCCAAGTCAACTCTATTCCCTTCTCACAATTCCTTCGCCTCCATAAGATTTGCAGCGACGAAATCGATTTTCGTCTTTAAGACGATGACCGCCTTCTTTACTGAACGTAGTTACCCACTCGACCTTCTGCGCAATGCGAGCAGTTGCTTCTCCAACATTTCGTGGCACTGCTACTGCGACTCGCATCTTCCGAGTGCTCTAGTGGGGCATGTCGGGCTGCTTCAACGAGCCGAAACAGCTTCTATGGCTATGTGGCCTTTTCCTTTTCACACTTGTCAGCTCAGCTGCACATTACTGTTTGTGCCGGCCCTTATACCACTGCTTCGTCGGCCTGTTCTGGTACCCAAGTAGCACAACACGCCGGGTTGGGGATGGGGCGGTATTGGCCTGCCGGGATAGCGATACCGGCCAGTACCGGAAACGCCCCAAGGGGCGACATCGGCCGGGCCCAATGCCGGAATCCGGCCGGTACCGGGACCTTATTGGGAAACCGGGATGCCGGGAATACGGGATGTTCCCAGCGAGCTCCCGACACAGATCCCCGGCATGGAACCGGTGGTACGGTAGGAAACCATCAGTGTGCCAGCGTGATTCCGGGTCAGAGCCAGTCCAATTGCGGATTAGTCCCAGCGTAAAAACAGATCAGTGCCAGAGTAATTGCGGGTCAGTGCCTGCGAAATTGCGGATCAGCACCAGCGTATGCGTCATTCAGTGTATCCAGCATAGAACCAGCAGAATGCTAGCTGTGTCAGGCTTTAAAGCCCAGGAATGACATCCTACTGCATTTTTGAACAGCCAACTTCTCAGTAGATCAAATTGACTTAAACGTGGAAATGCTAAATTTCTCAGTCCAAACCATTTTATTGGTTTTCATATCTTTTATAGGTGCTGACCGTTTTTAACATGTTTTTCGGACTTGAACTGAAAAAAGCCGGTTTAGTATTTGTGCAATTTTAAGAAACAATTCTGTGTGAACAATTGACTTTCTCCATGTATACAGTATACTCATGGCAATTACTGTATACTCGTTGAGACGACATGTCCCATTCATCTGTCGCCCAGATGCATATTGTGGGTAGTACAAGAAGGGAACATACAAAATGTTTTTTACCGTGACATTCTTTATTGTGACTCGTGCATCCATAGCAGCTAGCTCCTCAGCCAGAGTGTCCCTCATCGTCAAAGGCGGTTGGAACCACCAGTGGAGTGTCCGTCTTTTTAACTCTATTGCCCTTGCCCGCCTCCCTGGCCGTCAGCCACTTCTGCACCGCGTCCACGCTGCACGAGTGCGACTTTGTATGGCACCTGTAAAGAGAATTGTCAGATCACACAGATTAGTTGAGAAATAGGGGAAGCCAATATCTTGCATATTAGCTACACACAAGGTGCTGTTCAAACACTGCAGTTTGCGAGCGTTTCCTTTGTGTAAATATGGGTCCCTCACCAGCCCGCAATTCAAAGGTGACAGAAAGAGAGCACCACAGAGGTGGAGATTGTGGGTTTGGCTACCACGCTAAGGTGCAGATTCTACGGAGGCATATGGCTATTTCACGCAACATCCTATTAATCTGAAATGGGGGGCGAGACGGGGTGGGGTGCAGAGATGAGTGGCTAAAAAAAGAGCAAAACTTCCCCAACTGACACTCTGCAGACCAAGGCCTCTAAATGGTCGTCATTAGATTTTCAACCTGGAAACTAACAGGTTAACAAAACAAGACCAACAAAAACCTTTTTTCACAGTTCCTTCAAAACGCTGCTTTTCAGTATGAAGGTCCGAGAATGCTAACACAGGAGATATTCATAATAGAGAATGCAAATCAAATTAAAAAAAAAAAAAAAAAAAAAAACGACAGGAACTGACGACTTAAATTTTGCATATTGCAAGACTTAACGGGAAACTGAAGCTGTTCTGTATTTGAGGAAGAACACCAAAATCGTCTTGATATGGCCTCCAGGATCACGAATATCGAGTTTATTTTTTCAATCTGGTGCATGGAGAAGCAGAAATTAATTTCTAAAGTACAGCTGAAGCCCCTCCTTCCCGGGGCGTGACGTCATGCTGGGAGTTTTCGGAAAATTGAATTTGTAAAAAGGTCAGAAATAAATTTGTAAAATTCATTTCTGACCTTTTCCTTGAATTTGAAAAAAGGTCAGAAATAGACGCCACAACTGGCGTCAGTGTGGAAAAATACAACTGGCAAGCTTGCAATTGCACGCGCCACCCACACGAGCGACACGTGCTTGGCGCCCCACAGATCCTAGTACGACGTCACGGCTGCTCTGAGGTTTTTCGTGTTTTCTCGCGTCTAGTTACACCTTCGGGGAAAACGAAAGCGATATTCAGATTCACAGGACAAAAATACGCCAGAAGTCACCTATAACTCGTTTTTTTGTCCAGAAGTGTTTCAGTTTCCCTTTAATTGTCAACATATTTCAAAGATTGTGCTTGTCTATTGAGCTCCAATAGAGATACCATCAATTTAATAGCTAGTAAAAAATATGCATTACCGATGACCACCTTACACATCATGGCGTCCTTGAACCTTGACTTTCCTTGGTAGCCCAGAAGGGCCGGAGAACTGCTCCTGGACTTGCTTTGAGAACAGGCGTCCCACCATCTCTCGCACCACCTTCTGCAGGTTCTTGCTGTCTCCTAGAGACACGAGCTGCCCCTCCTAGAAAGACAAAATGTGTTCTCAATATGTCAATAAAGTTATTTATATGCATAACATGTCTCAAGTAAGAGAATGTGAATGCCCAGGTAAATGCAGCAAGCCACACTATACATGCATCAAAATTTTACCATATTTACTAGAGAGAGAATAAAAAATATTAGAATATATGGCAACTCTACTTGTCTTAGACGAAACCAGAAAGATTAAAATATTTCCCTCCATACTCTGCTAAATCTCAATAGTCAGTCAAATTCGTTGCAACGTTCAAATTGTGCAAACGTTTTGATGGATCCTCTTTGCCCATCAGCATCCACTCAGTAATTTTAATAATGTATGTGGTTCTCAAAACAGTGCATTCAAGACCCTGCGCATCTTGACTTTGTTAAAGCTTAGTCTAGCTGCCGGTTAGTCACCCTGCAAATTTATCACCTATTTTACGACTTTACGAAGACTGGAATTGAAAAAGGCATAAAAAGGCAGGAATTGACCAAAACCGTCATCATAGTTGCAAAAAATGGCAACAGCAGCACAGTATGAGTAGTTACCTTTCCATATTTTTGTTTAGTGCTGACTCAGTGGTGGCCCTGTAGGCCAATGAACCAACTTACTCAGCTCAAGCTCGCCTCGTGTAATAATCGCTTGTGCGACTACCGTATGCTATGCCTGGAGACACAGCTACGCATGCACTCACACCCCCTGAATAAAGTGGCGGATGCAATGACAGTTACTCTTTCACCTTGGAAAATTTGATTTCCTCTCATAGGGTGACCTTCGGTTAGGACTGGTTAACATCTCATTTTGGAAATGCACTACTAATGTAAAGTAAAGATGGATTAAGATTTAACTGGCAACCCCTTACAAATTTGTTTGGGCATACGCATGTGGTGGGCACGCTCAAAAGCGATTTTAGACCAGGCTAAAAGTTATTTTCAAGCATGTACCTTTACTTCTGTAGCAGATGCCGAAAGCGCAAATGAATTTATCGCCCTAAATATTTAGATCTCTTGACTATAGCCTCAAGTGAGAACAGGAACAAAACCAAAAGAAGCCCATAATATACTACAGCATCTCGATCCTTCTGTCAAGCAAGCATTAAACACAAAAAGCACGCAGGCAGGTTTGTGCGTGCTCCACACACATACTCACGGCGAGAGTTGTTGCAGGTGCGGAATTTAACTTCTAAGGATAAAACGGGCAGAAGTGTCGTAGCAAATCAGCATGATTTATGATTATTTGCAGGCCGACATATTGTAAGCACCCAAAGGCAAATGTGTTAGGCGATTTTACTTCCCCCGTTGTGAAATGTTTTACTTAAAAATATTTCAAGAAGCGGCAGTTGAAAAAGACTTAAAATGCCGTTCAATGAGGATGCACATGAAGGCCTCTTGTCTACACGACCTTCGGGTGGAAAGAACTGTTCAAAAATGTAAAGATGCACAAATATTTAATTTTTGGTGGCCACCGTCCATCATTTCTCCCTTCAGTAGCCTCTATGAAACACAGTTTAACAATTGCAAAAACTTTACGCAGGCTACTAAAGCTGACTTGCAAAACGTGCAACTGGCGTTGCGTCACCTTGACACAATTCTATCGCAGGGTTCAGTTTGAGGGTACCCCTTACAATAAATAGCCTTCCGATGTGCATTGGCTGTGCGTGCACTCTGCTGTTATAAATAACAGAAGGCCCGTAATGAAGGGACGGCAACTTACTCATTTTTAATTTGCCACTGACTGTGTTTAAAACTTAGTTTGGGTGGGCATCCATTTGAAATATTACGGTAAAAGGCTTCAGTCCACATTCCAACCCCAACCCCATCTTCAGATAACCCAAGTTAAACCACAAAGTAAGAATCGCAGCCTTATACCCGTCAATATTGTGAAAAAGAGGACACATAAATACCGGCAGTGTCCTGTTGGTGAAGTTCTTCAGCTGCGCTTCTGCAGCACTAAGCTGTTCCATGTTGCGGAGAGGCGTCAGGAACAGCTCGGGTGGTTCAGGCCTGGCCAGTTCCTGGGGTGTCACCTGTTCCCCAGGCCTCGCCTGCTCTCCCTGGTGCTTGAAAGACACCACGTGCCCGAGCGCCTGCCCAACAGACTTGCAGTTCCCTGTTCTGCTGCTGTAGGTGCCCATTCTGGATGTGCAGGTCTATCACGGCCTAAGCAGCTGAGCGTCGAAGGCTGCAAGATAACCAAGGCATAAGAAAGCATTATCCATTTTGCTGATCAACATTATGCACTGATGATGCGAAGAAACTTTTTCAGAAACTTGGGTTTCGGGAAGTTTCAGAAGAACGCTTGAACCTTCAGGTGTTTCGGATGGTTTGGGTAGCTTTGGAACGGTTGCCAGACACAGTGAGTGTTTCAAATTTTTGTAAAAATTTAAGATACATTATAATTTGTATGCAATATTCATAAATGTAATAAAAAAAATGTGTTAATCAAATAAACTTTCTGAAAAGGAGACACGGCCCCAATTTTCAGAACGTCGCAGTTTCGGCTTGTATGGTCAAAGTGAATGCTCCCACAAAGTTTTATGATGTTTTTTGACAATCAAAGGAAATAAAAATACTGATTCGTCGGCGATGCACGCGAGACGCGCTGCGCTTGGCTGCGATAAGCACCAGTTTAAAAATCTGATATATAGGTCCGTGCCTATTAGGCCTAGCTTGGTGCCTGTACCCTTGTTGGAACTGCCATTTTCTGGGCTTTCAGGACGGCCTTTTTTTCAACTATCAACCGTCTAAGAATGGGAGAGAATCCCGTTAAGAACACTTGCCCTGGTATAGAAAACGAAATTGGCTGCAAGCGGCTGCTCTGTGGTCACATGATACCTCGCGCCTAGGCATATGACGCTTTAGAATGAATTGGCACTTCCAAGTAAAGCACAGGTCATCAATTGCACCCCTTGTTAAATAGCAGAAGTTCGCAAAGCAACTTTGTTTTCTATCGTTTCACTTGCAGCATACAGTGTGTAACAGATGATCCACCTTTCTTCGGTTCTGGTAGCAGACGACGCAGCGGCGTCTTGTTTCCCGCAGCAAATGACACTCTAGGGCAGACAAACCCTCCCTCTTTACTCACGTTAGCAGGCGACGTGTCTGTTAAAGAAAGGTCAGCTCCCTCAGTACAAGCCTGCCGAGATCTCAATCTCACAAAACACCAAAATCGGGCCATTGGTACAACATTTCAAGGTACAAACAGAAGCTGCACAGCACGGCGCCGAAGCGAACTTGCTGCACCTAAAAACAACACTCTAAGCTGTCCGTCGAACCTCTCCAGAGTAGGACAGCACCACGGCCGTTCTTGGCAGCATGCAATGCTTTCCCACAGCATTACGAGAAAGTTTTGTGACCAGTAGTGTATTGAAGAACTCGGTCACTACTGTAATTGTGCATGTGTCACTACGAAGATTATGGAGCTAACTAAATTGAGCAACTGCCGCAAGCTAATCTGGTCAAGCATGCTAACAGAGGGCAGATGAAAAACGTGTGCTAGCACATTATCAGGACTTTAGATGAAAAGGAACAGTACAAAATAATACTTACTGTATTTCTGCAAACTTGATGCTCTGAACGAAGGCCAGTCAGAGTCTGGTGCTTGGCCCGGTCGCACACGAGACAAGATGTCCGCCCCAGGCATTTTGCTTGGCCACCTGCCGTTGTTTCATACTCAAGTCGAACCACAACAGAGGGACGGACGCCACCGTTATTTCGTCATTCTCTTCGATGAACTCTACTCCTCCTCACTAGAATAAAAGGCGTGGTCAGACATGATGTTCATTCAAGTAACTTCACACTGTCAGGTCTTCGCAACCTTTAGCATATATTATAATAACTCCATTGCTATATCCCCATGCACGGCCACATTGAAACACGACGGCGTCGCATTCCGGTATACGCCAAGTAATAAAAGTAGCAGTAAAAGAGAAAAACGGTGCTCATTTCGCGTAAAGGTCTGTTTACACCATGCTTTGTAGCTTTTTACTTGCAACGGTTTCGTGCAATTAGCTTATTTACATCCAGTTTTTCAAGCAATGGCAATGGCGTTTCGACTATACTCCATTCATTTTTAAGCTGAGACTAGAAGCTCCGCCTTCAACGCAAGCTTTCTGCCCTTGCTAAAACAAGTGCGATCACGCAGGCACACGCAACCAAAGCACTGCAGAAGCCAGCGAGCTCGCACTGAAGGCGGAGATTCTAGTCTCAGCTTAGGGGCGAACGGAGTATACATTCCTTGCATATGACGACATGCTAGGTAAGGACGGGGCCCTGTGCCACGCCGGTGGTGGACTTCACAACGCGCGGTTGTGCTTACCAAGGCGTAGGATGCCGCTAACTGCCTGGACATACCGTAGAATACCGTGCATCCGCCCATTCCACATTAAGCGCCCATTACCAAATTTGTGAGATCTGAGAAAATACGCACAGTACATTTATATGCAAAATTGACGACCGGACAAGCACCTATCCCCCATTTTTTTGCGATTATTTCCAAAGTTTAAGTGCGCGCTTGCCCGGTATTTAACGGTACACCGTATTTTCATAGAAGGAACCTAGTTTTGTTTGATGTGAACTCGGAAAAACGAGTCGAGCTTATGATGATGACGGTTAGCCAGTACGTGCGGAATTTTTCAGCATTGGTGCGATTGCGCTACGAGCAGAAAGTTTCGATATATCGCTAAGTTATAATAAAAAAAAAAAAGTGTCGAAAAAAGAAAAAAAAAGTTGTATTGCGTGCCGCAAAATTTGACGAGCGGCTCTAGGAGTCACCTGTAGAAAAATTGTTACGACTTTGCGAAGTATGGCAAACAATGCAAATTTACCGTCATAATCTAAAACCTGATGCAAGGATAAATAAAATAACGGACAAGCGTCTCGCGGACGGCACAACCCGATGCCCCGCCAGCAGCGTCTCGGCGAGCTAGCATGCCTCCAACAACACGGCGGGGTCGCCCCCGGAGACCGCCTTGATCACCGGACACCGCGCGGTGCCAGCCACCAGTGCTAAATCCCCCCCCCCCCCCCCCCAACACACACACTCACTCACGGATTAAGCGCGACGATGGGATGACGAGCGAGCGGGACGGTGAGACGACGCTCCTGACGCCCGACTCTTCTATCTTCTCCCCCACTTTTCTCCCCTCACCCCACCCCAAGTCAGTGACAAATGCGCCTAGCGCGCGTACACGATTGACTCTATTCCCCCCCCCCCCCCCCCCTCTTAATTTCACTTCAACGCTTACAACACACGGAGGCCGCCGCCGAACGATCGCCGTCTCGCGACATTCTTCCATACTCGGCCGGGAGTACCGAAGGTGCGCTCGAAGCGTGGAAACAGCGCGATGCAACGAAAGGCAAAGGGCATCTACACTACGAACGGGCAGAAGCCGATGCAAAAACGTGCGCGAACGTAAACAGAAAAGTGCCGCCGCTCGCGACTACGAAATAATACGCGGTCGCATCCCTTTCCTGCTGCTCGTACTTTCTCTTACTTGACGGCTACTCCGTCTTGCGGGACATCACGACGAAACGATCGTCGGGATACGGCGAAAGGCCGTCAACACCGTCGAGTCAACCACCAGCAAGCGTTGTTGAGCGGAAGTTGGTTCACTAGGCCTACATACGACGAAACCGACAGAACACGAACATCAAAATCAAAGCACAGGCGGTAACTTCGAGCGACTTCTGCCCCGCATAGATTTACATGCAGCGCTTTCACTCGCCACCACGGTCACATACAATTTTTCAACCCTGGAGCCACCGTACCTGAACCATGCCGCGAACCACGCCAACGTCCCGCTCGCCATTTGTGTTTGCTCACCTTGTCCGGCTTTGGATTGGATGCTGGATCGGCTTTCTAGCAAAGTCTATCAACAGCTGGCTCGATGCTGGATGAGGTCTGTTCTAGTCTCAACACGAAGTCGGAAATATATAATTGTGCTACTGTGCTACTCTATAAAAAGAAACAAAAAAAAAAAAAAACGGGGGCACAAAGAAGTACACGACGCTTCGACGAAGTGCCCTCTGGGAACTAGTTGGCCACTCAGTTTCGGTTTCGATTGAGCAGCTTCCTTTCATGCTATCACGCCGTGACCGAATGCGCCGCTTGAGTTTTCGATGATCTGACTTTTCACGAACGTACAATACATTCATTCTCGAACGATACAAAACGAAACGAGAAAAGAGTCAAAGTACAGGCTAGCTGGTGGAAGTTTTCGTTTTGTCAACCATTTCGTCGTTTACCCTGAGACCTGTCTGTTTTTTTTCTGTTACTTCTGCTCTTCAAAAAAAAAACCCAGTCTCAGGGTAAACGACGAAATGGTTGACAAAACGAAAACTGGGGCAATTTCCCTGCACACAAATTACTATGGTGTCTTCCTCGTGTCATCATATATCGCCCACTCAAATTTTACGCTGATAGGAGATTAGGTCTTCGCAAACGCTGAGGTCGGCTAGCTACGACGGAGGCTCTAACAAGCGTCTCCTACTCTTCGCTAAGCCTTTTTGGACGAGCTTTTACTGACGCCCAAGATTTGTGTCTAAACGGTGTGTCTGAAATTATCTCGGCATACTCAGTCAGGAAGAAAGCAAACACATAAATATTACGGCCATTACCAACCGTCAAATGCGCTTTGAATAATTTCGTTCCTTTGGCACACCGCATAGAGGTTCACGCCCGTCCGACGCACTTCCGGCGAACGGTGCGACGTTCTTCACACAATTGCTCGACTTTTGCTTTCTTAAAACGGTTTGTGTGGGGGAATGTGCCTATATGATTGCAGAAAAAATTTATGTGCATACGCGATGTTGAATATTAGCGGAATGCAAGCGGGTGGGGACTTAGCTTCGTGCAGTCAGTACAGATAAGAGATAAGATGTGTGTTCAAATTGAGCTTTTCAATGGTGCCTCCAAGTTTTACCTCACGTACTCAGGCGTATTAAGAAAAACAGTAGGTGCAAAAAATATTATTTCGTCTATGGACGCATAAAACAAACAAACTTCCTGACCAGCTGTAAAGGTGCGAGCTCGATGTATGCAAACTTATTGGTCGTTACAGCTTGTTGACTCGTACACAAGCAAGATACCCGAGCTACGCAGCGTCAAGATTCCCAGCACTGGCTCGTTCACGTATATCTCGAAACGCAAACAGAAAGGCTCGATAGAGTATAAAAATACAACAAGCATGTGTGAAGGCAAGCTATACGTCTCGGGCTTGTGCTATAGATTCGAGGTCTGGCCATTTAGGTTAGTTTAGAGACCAAAAATGATGCTCTCGAGACCAAAAAACGTGAGATCACGGCCGTTAATAGTCCACGCTGCCGATCGAAACCGAAACCATGCCACTCTCCTCCCTGGCCAACTAGTTCCCAAAGAGCAACGCGCGCCGTGTTGCACGCAGGGGTTTATGGAAGTAGTGACCCTTTCTGGTTGAATATAGGGTGCACGTGATGTTTCGATTACGATCATGCAGAATGATGTAAAAAACGAATGTGCCGCCCGAACTGTGTCTTCCTCGGACAGACCGCTCGGACCCGGAGTAGTTCTCCTCGCAGCCTTTTTCGGGGGAGTACGATCTATAGTCACTCGCAACATTTCAGTTTCGTTATCAACGTTGCCGCGGGGAAATGAAGGAGTTTCGCTGTTTTTTTGTTTCGATTGCTGGGTGGGCTCTCTTGCTGTGCTTGCTTTCGCTCCTCTTGTCATGACCGACTGGCCCGAGCATACTGCGGCGCTGACATCGTCTAATAAAACGCAGTAGCAGCGAAATCAGCGACAGCGACGAAGATACCAGCTTAGCTCCAGCTCGAGTGACGACGAGGCAGCCGTTCTCGGCGAAGTCTTTGCCGACTCATTCGCCTTGCCAGCGAAGAGGCCCAAGATATGGCGTTACGTCGAAGACGTTGTGCACACCTGTTCGGATGAAGAGCTAGGTATGTCGTTTGCTAGAAGACAATACGACAAATTCCCCTCAGATGGAACTCGCCTGCGGAGATGACGGTCGCTTTACGGCATGCGTGTTTGGTATTGCTTAACAGCCCCTTTGCAAAACGTACAGCGCCACGACGGCAGGACATTTTATCAAAGCATGAAGTTCCGATCAGAACTTCATGCTTTCAGCAAAATAGCAATGGGAACCGAAACTGTTAAAAAGCGAGGGCAGACGCTATGAAAGCGGTGGCAGCGCGTGCAACTGGGTGGATCGCTTACTGAGGCCGACCGCTGAACGACCGCTTGCGCGGAGCGCTCGGCATCTGCCTGGGCAAAAGGCTGGATCGCGCATCCCCGCTAGGTCGCTGCAGCTGCAGCACGAGAGTGAAGCCACCGATCGGCGATTTTGCATGTTGAAAAATCGCGTTTTTGGAGCGTTTCGGAGGCTGGCGGCAACATGCTGAAGACACGTTTTCTACTCGTTCGTAGTCAATCGTCGAAGAAGCTCTTTAAAACCCTGTGTAAGCCCTGAGACTTGCCGTTGAGAACATGTGGAAATTTCTACGGAAGCGCAGTGCCGCAGTAAAAATGCCCAACTCATCGAAAGCAAGTTTCGCCGCCACGATGCAACGCGCAGGTCACGAGTGACCCGCGCGTTGCATCATTGGACTTTTTCCATAATGCAACGTGCGGGACCCTTGTGACGTCACATGTGACGTCAATTGTGATGTCATCATAGGAAACGTCCCATAATGCAATGCGCGGGTCACGAATGAGACTGCACATTGCATTATACGACGTTTCCCATAACTCAACGCGTGGTTACGCCGACGGCGACGTTGGCGTCGCCGACCCGCGCGTTGCATCATGAGACGCTTCCCATAATGCAATGCGCGGGTCACAAATGAGACGGCGCGTTGCATTATGGGACGTTTCCCATAACGCAACGCGCGGTTACGCCGACGGCGATGTTGGCGTCGCCGTCGCCGACCGCGCGTTGCATCATGGGACGCTTCCCATAATGCAACGCGCACACGCCGTCATTATGGGACGTTTCCCATAATGCAACGCGCGGTTACGCCGACGGCGACTGCGACGGCGATGCCGCTCAAGCCGGAAACGGGCGTCTAAGAGCTGCTCTCTAAAAAATTAATAGATGTAAACCAAATTGAATTTTCATTCCACAGCCATGTTTGATCCCGTCTTTTTTAACAAAACTGAAATAAGCCTTTGTTAACTGGTTCAAGGATGATGCGGCGTTAATACTAGGCCAAGGATAATATTAGGTGTCACCTTTTAGCATATTGAAGACATGTCCAACCTAACGGTCATTTGTAACCATCATATAGTTTCTATATCAGCGAAAAAGCCATGTCGGTTACATATCAAAACTTGCATGGCTCGAATGGCCTGTGAAAGCAGCGAGAAAACGATGTCGGTCAGTCATCGAAAAC
Organism: Ixodes scapularis; assembly: GCF_016920785.2. NCBI lineage: Eukaryota > Metazoa > Arthropoda > Arachnida > Ixodida > Ixodidae > Ixodes > Ixodes scapularis. Next base: position 123,184,784 of record NW_024609835.1, read on the forward strand.
TCCGTGGCTGAACTGGCCGGTGATTACAGAGAGAAAACGATGTCGGCCAGTCAGCGGAGACTCCACGGCTAGACTGGCCGCTGACTACAGCAAGAAAACGATGTCGGCCAGTCACCGGAAACTCTATGGCTAGAGTGGCCAGTGACTACAGCAAGAAAACGATATCGGCCAGTCACCGGAAACTCCATGGCTAGGCTGGCCGGTGACTACAGCAAGAAAACGATGTCGGCCAGTCACCGGAAACTCCATGGCTAGACTGGCCAGCGACTACAGCAAGAAAACGATATCGGCCAGTCACCGGAAACTCCACGGCTAGACTGGCCGGTGACTACAGCAAGAAAACGATGTCGGCCGGCATCGGGAACTTTCCGGCTGGCGCTGGCCAGTTTAGACAACGAGTCCCCGATATCGGCCGGGATCGGTTTCTTACCGGCGTCCCTGGCCGGGATCCGCCGTACATCTCCCGGTACTGGCCGACGTAATCCCAGTATCGGCCGACATGGTGTGCTACCTGGGTACTTGTGGCATCATCACTGACATCGCCACTAGTCTCAGGTATCTTGGGGTAAATACCAGTGACAGCCTTGATGCTGGCTATTGGACTGTCATCGTCAGCCTCACACAATTATTTTATTGCTGCTTTTCTAGAAGGTACCTCACCCAGGTTGCTTTCTACAATACTTTTACACTGCACGTCTGAAAACATTGAATACAGTTGCTGTGCAGCAACTGTATTCAATGTATATATGCAATGCATTATTAAACAATTTTTAGAGTGTTTTGGAATAAAATTGTGCACGTATCATGTAAACACGCGTAACATATTTCGCTTTGAAACAGTATGGGATTATCCAACATCAAAGAAAGCTAGAAATAGAAACATTGAGAGACTGACTTCACGCAGCATTTCTTTTTATTTCTTTTTGGAGGATGTCAATGGGAATGTAAAAGCCGGTCAAAAGTCAGGGTGACGAATACCTACACTACGTTTATTAGAACAGGGCATTTACAAGATTTGTACCACTTAAAGAAAAGTAAACTCTTTTTGTCGTATTGCATTCTTCCCAGAATCTCTACTTCGCGGCAGCCAAGTAAAGATTCAGCCAACTTCGCAAGCTGTTGCCAGAGCAACAAACGCGAAATTTAAAGCGCTGCTAGGCGAAGTCAGCTAGTATGAACCACGACCAAGCCGGCCGTGCAATGAACTCGTTCGAGGTACGCAGTGCTGCGACGACCCACACACACAAAACGAATACTAGGCGGCCGTCCGCTCCGATAATTGTTTTGCGTGCTCCTGTTGGCTATGCCCACCGTTAAAGTTATATCTTACCCAAAAATGTTCCTTGAGGTTTCGGTATTGTGATGTAGCGCGAAGTATATCTTGAGGAAACTGAGGGCTTCTCAAATCGCCCGTAGGCCGGTGCAGAACCTGCAGTTCCGCTTCTGCTACCGAAGACCATTCGACGTGCCATAGTTTGAGTACCGCCGTCTCGTGGGACAGGTCGCCTTTTTTTGTCGGCAGGCGCTCCTTCCGATATCGTAGAAACGCGTAAATGAGGAGCGCATCGCAAGTGGAACCAACGAACCGAGAGCCGACCGAGGCGAGCACACGACAAGTTCAGCGGTTCCGAGCCATTAGGCCTACTGGGTAACTGGAGTCGTGAGTAGGTTAAACAATTAGGAACGTAAAGTGCGTGCGAAATACGCGTTAAAGAAATTATTTTCGTAATTAAAACGATGTAAAAATTGTTTCCGTAATATATGCCTTCTTTTTTTAAAACAATCCCGTAATATGTGTCGAGCGCTGCCATCGAGAGTATGCTTTGCGAGCCGTAAATGAGTTTGGGGAACTCTGTTTACCCGAACTGGCATTTAGGTTAAATGCCATTTGAGCTGCCGTGTGGCAGTGCCTAAATGACATTTACACTGAATGTCATTTGGCGTAAATGCCATTTTAGCTGCCGTCTGACAGGGGTATAACAAATGATTTCCATCAGGTTCTAGATCGTGGTTCACGAATTGGCAGTGTTTTTCTTGACTTCTCCAGGGCGTTTGACAGGGTCTCTCATAACCTTCTTCTTCTTAAGCTTCACAAACTTAACACTGAACAGCATGTACTTTTGTGGATTCGCTCAATTCTGACTAATCGTTCACAGTTTGTAAATTGTAATAATACTGACTCGTCCAAAGTTTCAGTAACGTCCAGAGTACCTCAGGGATCTGTGCTTGGCCCTCTTCTCTTTCTCATTTACATTGATGACTTACCATTGAACGTAACAACTTCTTTTTGTTTATTTGCAGATGATTGTGTTGTATACCGCAAAATTGTTAACAGTTCTGACATCTTACTTCTTCAAAATGATCTCGATTCCATCTCAAGTTGGTGTGACACTTGGCACATGTCATTAAATGTTGACAAGTGTAAACACATTACAATTTCCAGGCGAGTTAACGATCCTCCTTCCTATATCCTTAATAATACGACTTTAGAGCGGCTTGACACTTACAAATGTCTGGGCGTTCACATCACATCTAAACTCTCAAAACCCTCAAGGGAATCGCATGTTCACCACGTCATTTCCAATGCCCACCGCATGCTTGGCTATCTAAAACGTAATTGTTTCCAGACTCCTTCGACTTTGAAACTCTTTTTCTATAAAACAGTAGTCCGGCCAAAACTTGAGTACGCTTCTGCTGTTTGCGATCCTAACACTGAGAGCCTCGTTGGCGCCTTGGAGGCTGTCCAGAATAGATCTGTGCGTTTCATTCTTTCTAATTACCATCGCACATCAAGCGTAACCTCTATGAAAAAATACCTGTCTTCGCCAACTCTTTCTTTACGCCGAAAGTTTTATCGATTAAGTTTATTTCAGAAAATATTTTTTCATAACCCAATCCTTAAGACTGAACTGTTACTGGAGACATCCTACGTATCATCACGCAATGATCACATACATAAAGTAGAAATTCCACAGTGCCACACTAATACCTACTACAGACCATTCATACCTCGTACGTCTGCTGACTGGTATCACCTTTCCACATCCATCGCCACAATTGTTAATCCTGTTGATTTTAAAAATGCTGTATCCATACTACTAGAACTTGATTTGTGATTTGAGTGTTCTATTAACTTGTACGTAATAATCCCACCCCCTCTGTAAAGCCTTCGGGCCCTGAGGGTACCAATAAATCAAATGAAATGAAAAATGTGCCCAGACATCTAGCAAGATTGTGAAACGGCAAGTGAAGACTTTTGTGACAGGTTTGATAAGTACCAATCAGATTTCCAAATCCACAGTAACAAATACTAAGCTTTAAGTACACTGCTTTTTAGAAGGAGCTGTTCTACGCAAATTCCGCTGCCAGGAAAAACATCAAAAGTAACCTCAATGGTTAGCACTCAATTTGAGATAGTAGGGCCAATCAAACCTGCAACATACCTGAACGAAAATGGAAGCTGTTTGGGGTGTCAGCACCTGTGCCCTCAGAGGTCCATTTGGCAAACCCAAGCCTCCACCTGACCTTGAATAGCACTTCGCGGATACGTGCAGTGATTTTGGATCCAATTGTTGCACATAATTTTAGGTAGTCTGATCTGTTGGCTGTGGTGAGGGGTGTCGCCAGCTTGAGTCAGCATCGGTTACTTATCAGTGGTATTCCTATAGAGGTGGCCAGCATGACAACTTTTTAAAGAGTTGAGAGGCAGATGGTGGTCCAGTGACTTGGTGCATATGGTCGAAGCATATGGCAAGTCGGCGATAAAATGCGGTTCTGCAAAGTGCTTTCGTGTTTGGTGGTGAAAGGATTACCACAGGACAACATTGGCTCAGCAGTGACTGTACTAATCGGTGTGAGAAGCATGGCCTCTTCTAGCTTTTATGAAAACAGACTCCTTAAGGTGGTGGGGATTGGTGGCTGCGTGCGTTAGTGCTCTGCAGCTGGGAGAACATGGGACGAAAAATTCGCCGCAGAACCAAGGGATCTTAAGTTTTATGTAATTGCCAGCGCCATCTAGATAGCAAGGCATGCATAGTGAATTTAGTACATCAACTACCTTCTTTGATTCACCGCGGCACCGCAGTACGTCGATTGGCCATGAGCAGCGAGTCTGCATTCGGCTAGGACTCGTGGCCAATCAGTGGTTCAGCGATTGAACATCAATCCCAGCCAAAAGGAAATGCAGCATTCATGTGCAATTTGTAAACTATGGCCAATCCTGGTAGGTGTAGGAAATTCAGTACTATCTTGCTATCCACGTGGTGCTGCTCCTGCCCAAATCGATCTGTATGAGCATCGCACTAATGTGCGTTTGTGCATCCCCATGCTAGCAGTCATACTGCACTGGTTAAACTTCTCATGTACAGCATGATGCATTATTGCAGTGTCTCAAGAACAAATGAACACACTGCCTAAAAGCAAACGCTGAATTGGCGTTACTTAGATGAAAGAGAGTGGACAGAAGCCCGCAGCTGTGTGGTATAGAATGATGGAAAGTAACGATAAAGACGAATATCGCAAATCTTTACTGTTAAACAAATGCGTGTCATCTCTTACTATTAAATGCAGCATCTATATAGAATACAGCTCCTTTCTTAGCCATTTAATTAGGAATGCCATCACTCTGCTTCAAGTGACTCGCATCTCTAGGGTAATATTTTTGAGCATGTAGGGCTGCTTCAAAAGCGAGCCAAAGCAGCTTCTACAGCTATGTGGCCTCTGTTCACTTTTGTCAGCTGCACATTACCGGGTGCGCCGGCCCTTATACCGCTACTTCGTTGGTCTGTTTTAGAAAAAAAAAGGGACCTGAGCCTAGTGACATTGCCACTAGGCTCAGGTCCCTTGGGATTAATACTAGTGGCGGCCCTGATGCTGGCTATTCGGCCCCACACAATTCTTTTGTTGCAGCTTTTCCAGAAGGCTCCTCAGACAGGCCGCTTTATACAATGCGTTTGCACTGCACGTCTGAAACCATGTGAGGAGAATGTCACACAAGTGGCTATGAGTGCAAGAAATTGTTGCTTGTCATTCAGGGGCAGTGATCCCAGGATCTTGTAGATTTCACTGTAATGTAGACAACTTTGCCTACTCCTATGGTGGCCCCCAGCAGCAGATGTTTTCTAGAACATATATATATTTTAAGTCGCAACTGTGCTGCATTTGTGTATGTATGCAATGCCTTATTAAAGATTACAGGGTGTTTCGGAATAAAAATGTGCACAGATCATATTCCTAGTAATTTCATTCTTATATGTAAGCACACGTAGTATATATAGCTTTGAAAGACGATGGGATTATCTAATATCATAATAAATATAGCTAAAAATAAAAACATTGAGAGGCTGACATCAAGCAGCATTTTGTTTTACTTCTTTTTAGAGCATGCCAATGGGAATGTAAAAGCCGGTAAAACGTCATGGTGGTGAATATTTATACTATGTTTAATAAAACAACATACCCTTTGCAAGGTTTATACCACTTAAAGAAACGTAACTTCTTTATGTCGTCTTGAATTCTTGCCAGAATCTCTACGTGGATGAAATACTTTTCAAAGTACATGTCAGCCCACCTCGGGAGCTGTTGCCTGAGCGAGAAATTCGAAACTTAAAGTACTGCTAGGCGAATACCGTTACTCTAAACCACGACCAAGACGGTCTTGCAATGAACTCGTTCGAGGCACGTAATGCTGCAATGGCCGACACACGCAAAACAAATACTAGGCGGCCGTCCCTTCCTCTAAATAATTTGTGTGCTCCTGTTTACTTCGCAGGCTACGCCAACCATCAAAGTTATATCTGACCTAAACATGCTCCTTGAGGTTTCGGTGTCATGATGGACTGCAACTTATGTCTTGAGGAAAACCGAGGGCTTCTGAAACCGCCCGTATGCCGGCGCATAACACTCCGTTCCACTTCTGCTACCTAAGACATTCCCACTCTAAAAAAAAATGGAGGAAAAAGGTAGCAACGGCGCATTTTCTTCCCTTCTATTGGCGCGCCCCCAAGCGGACACGAGAAGAAGGGAGGACAGAGACGTTTTGCTCCTTCTCCAGGCAGACGGGAGAAAGCTTTCACCCTCTTGACTCTTCTTTTTCGGTTTCGTTTTTCGAGCACGTCGCTCGCGTTGTTTAATAAATGTTGTAGAGTTGATCGAGCCTTAGCGGAAGCGAAGGCCGCCTGTAATTCCGTCTCTCAGTCCGAACGTTGCAGAACATTTTGGTTGCATTGACGTTTTTACCACCAATCTTATGAAACGAGCCAACGAAGCCGCTAGAAACAGCGAAGTTCCGGACCAGTGCCAGCAGCGCTACCTGCACTGGGTCAGATGGTCGTCTCCGGATTCCGGGAACCACGCGGAACTGTGTCGACGTTTTCGAAGTAATGGGAATCGCTAAAACTGCGTCGCAGACAGGCAGGTTTTGCTGCCGGGTGCCTGGGTGCCTTCTGTGCTGAGTTCGGTTCTGTTTTCCGATGTCGAGTGCAAACCGGCAATTAACGTGGTTGTGTGTTGGCATCGTGTTGGCAGTGTTGTGCGTTGTGAACAGAAGACTGGAATTATCGCCGATGTGACCGTCTCTTCGAGTATCAGTGGTGTAACAATAAGCTGAGATTACGTAAACTGTCGGGCATTGCTGCCGCTGGTCGGGCCGTGATCAGAGGGGGCGGGTGTCGCAGGTTGATATTCCACTTTACATTAAAGAGTTGAAGACACCTTGAGGAATAAGGTGCAATCGATCGACATGCGGATAGCCATGTTGGAACGCTGGTCTGAACCGTAAGCTCCTATCGTAAAGTGGCCAATGTGACTGTCGGTTGTCGTCTCCCCGAGAGCTATTGCGCTCTGGGGAAAGGACTGAACACTACGAAAATATAACGGAAAGCACGGATATTTACAGTTTGGAATTTTAGCATTAAGAAAGAATGATAGGTAAAATCGAAAAAAAAAAGATATTCTTTATTTTGTTGTTTAAATATACTGCGGTTCCTGAAGAAATTGCCCTCCAAGTGGCGCGCTGGGATGAGCGCTAGAAGTATTCGAGCTCGCCACGGCGTAGCTCCGTACACTTAACACCTGCCGCAAGTCGTGGCTTTGACTGCGTTCAAGTTGATCGAAAAGCGATTTCTCTGCCCGTGAAGCATAACTTCCAGCTGAGTGAATATCTGTTCTACAGAGATTAATTCAAGACTACAATTGTAGCCGTGGGTGAACAGTACAAATACAAAAACAAACACTACAACAGAAATACTGGCTACGACGTGCCGTGCGGGGAAGCAAACACATGGTTTGGAACCGCATTCGAGTGGCTTGATTTAATGGCTTTCAAATAATAACGGCATGATCGAGCATTTACTTTTTACTAAGAGATTCATCCTCTGAGCCATTCAAATTACTCTCAGAGGTACGACGTCGCTGGGAAAAAAATCAGTATGCTGGGAATATTTTTTATTGCTTAGGCAGTCACCGAGAAATTCCGTACGTTCAAAGCGACCAGTATAAAAGGCGGAAACGCGGACCTTGGAAGTAGTGATCGGGATAGTGTGCTGTTGTATTGGTAGTTGTAAGTGCCATGTATGCGCTCAGTGTATGTTCAGCTGATGCTTGTAGTATGCGTGATGTGTCGACCTATGTGTATAATATAGGTTTCCGAATATCCGCAAGCGGTGTGAGGAAATGAAATTTTTTATGTAGCACATGAATTGGGCGGTACCTAGCGCCACCTAGCCTTGCTACTGGCAATTACTCTCTGCTTGACCATGCCATCTGTTGGCAACCGATTTAACCTTCTTTCACGCTACGCGATAAACAGCTGCTTCGAGTTTGTTCTTTTGAGAGCGCCTTTTGGTTTTGCGTTTTTTTGTTTGCCATTCCTCCGTGATGTGCGGTTGACGAAGGAATTGTGACTCGAGGAATAGCAAACGTAAGACGTAAAGTGAACGAAGTAACTGGATATCGGTTGTGTCCGTTTAACATCGCAGTGCTGACGAAAAGAAGACTGAGTAACTGCTTTTGAAACGCAAGTTTCTTTACCTGCGGGGGGAATCTGGCTTCGGAAATAATCACACTTTGAGGAAAGCTCGTGTTACGCTTTTATTTGCTGCTCCTCTCGTCCCGTACAAGAGACCTAGCGTCCAGGTTAAGCCTTATTGAGGTAGATTTGCTTGATTGAGTGACGCCATGAGGAGATGCAGGCGACGAAGGAACTTTGCTTCCCTGCTTTAGGGACGCATGTTTCTCCCTTTTCAAAGGAACATAGGTTACAAGACCGTTCCTTGCCTTAGGGACGACTATCGGTACACTTTTTTCCAAGAATGCGCGGCGCTTGCCTCATATAGATTCACTGCCGACGTCTCTCAGATGGTCCAGTTGACAGGTGGCCCTTTTTGCGCGGAAGACGCTGCTTCCGACATCGTAAAAAGCGTGTAAATTTGGACCGCGGCTGTAACCAAGGAACCGAGAGCCAACAGAGGCGAGCAGACCGCAGGTTCGGAGAGCCATTAGGCCTACGGGATAACTGGAGTCATGAGTAGGTTAAACAATTAGGAGCGTAAAGCGTGTGCGAAATATACGTTAAACAACTTTTTTCGTAATGAAAACGAAGTAAAAATTGTTTCTATAAGTATATGCCTGTTTTTTTAAATCCCGGAATATGTGTCAAGAGCTGCTTACGAGAGCCGTAAATGAATTGGGGAACTCAGTTTATCTAAAATCACAATTACGTTTAATGCCATTTGAGTTGCCGTGTGGCACTGCCAAAATGACATTCACACTGAATGTCATTTGGCGTAAATGTTACTGTGTCCTCTGGCAGGAGAATAACATTAACAAGGATGAACGGCTTTTATTTTAAGGTTATGATATTATGCAGGTTATGATAATGAAATGCGGGCCGTTCACCCTTGTTGGTGTGGACTGGTGGCAGCTGTTAAAACCCGTTTGCTCTACTTACGTCGAACTTCAGGTTAGCTCAGTTTGTAGAGCGCTCCACTAGAAATTGAAAGCCCTTTGGTTTGATACCAGAACCAGGAGTAATTTTTCAGTCGCGCGCCAGTCACCCAGCTGTTTGAGATGTGTGTTTGTCATATCTCCCGTTTGTTTCGCTTCTGCCGGGATTATTATTGTTATTTTGTTCAGCTCGCTGCGCCTTTGCATTAATTTCATTATTATCTTAGGCAATGAAAAACGGGATTTTGTGAGAATTTTTAGGGTAGAAACCTGTTTTTCGCCTAAGGGAATCAGTTTGTTCAACGCTCTGAGGTAATTAGCTTCTTTAGTTCTGATAAAATATTAAATGTCATGCTTACCGCGTATTCCTGGTTCAATGTGGTTTTACAATTATGGGAAATGTCTCGTACCGCTCAAAATCAGGCGAACACCTTTATGGAAAAACTTGACCAACACTATTGTGCTAGTATATTGAAGTTTCTTATGTCTCTAGAGGGTCGAATATCAACTTTATTCTGCTCGAAAAGCGTGAGGTAAGTCTACATCACAGACAGCCCGTTAGTTGTGTCTAAAGGAAGCGATTCAGTTGGCGCATCGTTCCCTGAGTGCACACTAAAACAAAAGGCTCTATTCTTGCACCCTTTGTCGCATATAATACAGCCAAAAACTTCAGTTCGACGTGCAGCGCACTGACGTCGATCTGACGGTACTAACCTTCACGAGAGGCTTGATAGCCGTGTGGTACAACTTATTACAATAGCTAATGTACGTGTCACTGACTACAAAAAAAAAAAAAAAAAAGTAATCGGGGTTTCATGGTTCGACTGCAAATCCTCAGTGTTTTCTTTCTGTGGTCTTTTATACGCACTTTAGCTATTTAATAAGTTATATCGCACCGTTATCAAGCCCCTCGTAAAATGTAGGGCCATCTGTTCGAGTATAGTGCGCTGTTCGTCAAACTACAGTTCTGGGGTGCATTATATGGGACAAAAGGGTGTAACGTGATACCCTTGTTTCTAGAGTGTGCGTTCTGAAATAATAATTACATCAAAGCGTGCTAGAACGATAACAGTAAATATTGTGCATAAAAGTTGGGTTATCTGATGGAATAAACAAAAAAGAGAAAAGGTTAACGCATGCCGCGTTTACATATGACGTTTAAATGCGAGAGTTTACGCACATATGGTAGTCAAAAAATCGAAATCGAGGAAACTTGGGGTGTATATACGGACCACATTTTGTTCGCTGAATGTGTGCATTAAGCTGTAGTCACTCAAGACGCACATAACAGGAAAGACACGCTGTTCGCTGCAGACGTAAACTGGGGCATTTAAAGGACCCCTGAAAAAAACAAAAAATGTTTTTTTTTTTAAACAGTCTGGTTGGCGACTTTGACGAGCGTGTTGGGACAGATGTCTGTTTTTGTCCCTCTGTTTGTTTTGTGCTTTCTTACTGTTACATAAGTCTGGTTGGGACGCGCGTATAAACAAATACTGTTTAAACAAAAACTTTTTTTTTCTTTTCAGTGGTTTTTTAAGGGTCAAATAAATGAAATGCAATGGAAATACAATGTTCATTTGCATCACAAGTATGTTCGAAGCATTTTGGCTTCATAGACTTCTTACCTCAAATGTGTTTGCGGGCAGTTTTTGTAGAACCATTGTGGGCTTCCTACAGGGAAGAAACACGCCTCAGAAAGTGGGGTGTTCGAGGAAACCGCTTTTGCACTTCCGAAACTTTACGATGGGCCCTCCGGTACAAACTGCGGATGCGCTACCGCTGAAGACTCGCACATGCGCAGTTCGTGCCTGAGGGCCCATCGCACCGTATCGGATGTGCAAAAAAAACTCTTCGCTAAAGCTCCCCAGTGTGTGTAGACTGTTTTGTACGATGTATTAGAAGTGCGACCGCGGTTTTCGGCAACTTGTCTGCGCTTCGCCAAAGGCCAGCGGGAAATTAGAAACATATACGACATTAAAAAAAATGTAAGTTTTAGGCCCGCACATATAGGTTGTTTTACCGGAAGAGGGCATGAGCGAAAAGGGGAAAGGGCTGCCGGTGCTTTCCTCTTTACTGAGTAGATGGGGACGAGCGAAAGACCCGGATGAACGCTTTGGATGCGTGTCTTTCTCCAAGTTAATTATTTTTTGCTTTCGCGGTCTCCACTATTTTATTTTGCTTCCAGATGTAATCAGAGCTAACGCAATCAATGACGACAATCCCCTGGTCATCGGGACATCATTGCCCCGTAATATGGCTGCACAAATAACGTCCGAAAGCGCAGAATATTATCGGAGAACATGTGTATCACGCACGGGATCCGACGAGGCAAGTGCGACTGCAATATCGTCAAACTTCGTTGCTTTCCAAATGATCAAAACCTCTGGCGGCAGTGGGTGGCGCCTGTAAACAGAGAACACCTTTTCCCCGACGCCATCCTCCTGAATGCACTCGGAGCATTCCGTGTGTCGGTGAACATAGGCTACGCTTGGCAGGTGTGAGCTGGTTTTTTCGTGAGTGTCGCTGTTTTAGCTTGTAACGTTTCGTAACTTAGTGTATCTTAATGCTGATCTCTTACAGTGGTAACATTGACTCATGTATCGTATAAAACGTTTAGTTGAACGCTCCTTTTTGCCACCGGGTGTGACGAGGAATGGTCGAAACGTCAGTTCTATGGGTTTTCCTTAATTGAGATCTCCTGCGCAATAGCACAGAACCGTGAACTGACCGTCACAACACGACTGGGTTGTTCTTATTTTGTAGATTAGTACATTGCGTAGGAGGAAGGGAAAGTTCAATTTGTATTGCTAAAACATGTTGATACATATATTTCGAATCGTTGAATCATTTATCGACTTGCTCCAGCAATGGGCTCATCTTCACTTCGCTGTTTTATGTTCTAGACAGAGGACACGCTCGTCGACACGGTATGCTCAATTAAAACGTTTATAAACATCTTCAATCCGGAGGAAGCTGCCTTCGATTCTTTACTGCAATGTTCTTATTTCGCGCATCCTTGTTTACATTATAATTCAATATTGTCGACGACATGAAGCGGCAAAAATAATTTAGGTGTAATACATCTAAAACGAGAAAAAAGAACTTGTAGAAAAATTGAATTGGTGTAAACTGGTGCAATATTTTGAGTGCTCACCTCCTATATTTATCGGTAGCGCGTTCAGTGCCGCTCCTCTTGGCCTCGCCGCAATGGTAGATGCAATAATGCGGGGCAAGAAACATTCACAATGATTTGAAACAAACACCAGCCACGGCACACAAGAACACAAGCACCGCCCTAAGTCGGATACCCAGCACTTTAGAGCACTCAACCAGCACACCCAACACCGGAGCGACTCCCCGAAGAGCACTTTCGCCAACGTTTCTAACCACTTAGCATGCCTACGGAACCTGACGCTCGCTAGATGGGGCGGCAGTATTCAAAATGGTTCCACCCACGATAAAACGGTCGGTAGCGCTTTTATGTTCTCGTCTTCTCTTGCGGTTTATTATTGTTCTGCTTTCGGTGTACGCGGATGAAAGAAAATGTGGTGCTTCTGCGCCAGCAAGAGCAAGAGGACGCGAATTCAGGATTCGCTTTATCTCTTAACATTTTTTTTTTTCATTTTGCCAGTCAGGAAAATATTTTTATAGCTTTTCAAGACTTTGCTACTTTACCATAAACCGGGAGAAATCTAATTTATTAGCTATAGGGCTATATGCCCGTAAAACATATACAAATTGTGTTTCGTTCCTTAACCTTGTCTTTCCGTATTAACAAGTTTCATGAAAATCATAAAACATATTTAAAATTTTCACAATGGGTATTGGCAGAATTACAATTCAATCAATAAAATAAGTGAAGGAGATAAGGACGAAAGAGGAAAAGTTTAGAGTGCCTGAATGTTTTTGGTGGCTGCGTGTTGCTTGAGAGGCAACATCCTTTGCAACGGCAAGTACCGCCTTTTCGTGACCGCGGATTGTCTTAATTCTTGAAACACGTCGCATTATCGAGACGTTAGGTTTTGATGCATCAACTCAGCTTTTGAAATTGATCTCACACTTAATACATCGTTTTTCCTGATCTTGTACCATCCTCTCCAGTCATGGCAAACAAATTTTAGTTTCAAAACGGCCACAATATTTTAAGAAATTATTTCTGAGTACATTGAGACTCCACTATTTATTTTCGTACGTTTTTTTTAGCAGGGTATAATTTAAGCCTAAGATATCAGTCCACGAGAAAAAATGTATTTGTAGAACTATATGAAGACCTTTAAATATCTTTTTTGTATTTGCATCTTGTATTCACATACTTTTCTAAAAAGTGTAAGTTAACTTTTAATATAAAAAAAAATGCTTGAGAATTTTTTTCCCCATTCCTGGCGGCACAATTGTGACTCCAGTTCCCTTGGCCCCTTTTCATGGCTGCGAGTTGAGCGGGTTACCGCTGCTCGTTTTCCTCAAAATTTGTTTCTGCGATTGCCATGCGTGGAGAAACAAACTAACGCGTATTTTATAGGTCTTGAATATGATAGAATAATTCTAAACGGTATTTACTAAAAGTAAGAAAATTGATGTATTGCACCTTAAAAGAAAAAAAAAATATTTAAATTGAATTGAAGCTAGCGATAATTTGACGGCAGTTTGTTTGAACAACCCCACCGTTGACGTTCTGCTCTCCGCACCCCCAACGACGTATAGATGGCGGGCGGGGCGATAGTTCCAATTCGGCAGAAGAGTCGGAATAGACTTTCAGGGATTGTCCGTGCACCTGCTCGCTAACGCTGGTTAGTATATTTAAATTAATTTATTTGACTACAAATGCGAAGCGATCAAGGCAGGTGCATGTCACAGGTGGCCGAGATGTTTACGTCGTCAAAAAAAAAACGAGTATGTTAATTTTTAAGAAGGGTGGAAACCTGTTAGATATTAATTTTTAAAAGTTGGGGAGGGTTTGTTTTGTGGCGCCAGGCCAGCCACGTTATTATATGTGGCAAAACATTCTTGAGTGTGATGAACATCAGGGCCGGTTGGTTGGGGTCTACTAGGACGTTCGCCCAGGGCGTTTGATGGTGTAGGGCCGGCCCCGAGGAACACATCATGGTGTTTGTACTGCAGCTGGTCAGAAGAGCTCTAAAAATGAGCCGCGAGGGCACCCCTCGCGGCTCCGGAAGAGCAGCGTTCACATTGATTTCTCTGTGTCAGGCTTACAACCCTCTGCACGCTGTCGCGGTTTTAGTGCAATGAAGCGCGTTATCAACCTGCGCCATGTTTACTAACTGGCCGTTTTAGAATAGCGTGAGCGCAAGTTATATACCGTACTGTGCAATATTGCAACTGGCATCTCGCGCTGCACCTTTCAACATGATTTTTAAGCGCGTGACAGGAGAGTTGCCGTGCCCACAGTATCACGCGGTAATACATGATGGGGAAAAACAGCTCAGAAAACACGAAGAGGAACATGCACGGCAGAACAATGCTGTACTCGCAACTGAATAATTTTAATAAGGAAACAAGGACAGAAAAAACATACACAGTATCTTAAAAGATTGCACACGGGCAAAGGATTACTCTCGCCAACCGTGAAGCGTGTCAATAAACTACCCGTTTACTATGTGAAGAGCGTTTTGTTATGTAGATGATTTTTTGGTTTTGTATGAGGGGGCAGAAGAAGACGATACGCAGTGTTTTGCCTTAGACACATTTGAAAAGTGTGGTTCTGAGGTTCACGTGTAAAGAGCCAAATGAAGGGGCTCCGCAGTTCCTGCGGATTTGACGATGTACCCGGGTGATAAGGCTATATGTTGGTCGTTTTGCCCGCGTTCCAGAAAGGCTATTCTAAATATTAAATCTTCCCACTCAAAGGTAGTTAAAAGGTCCATAGCGGTGTCATGGCTTGGGTTGGCCCTAAAAAATCATGTGCCCACAAGATGACCGAAGGTTTTAGAAAACAAATTGGTAGATTGAAGTAGTCGGGATTCTTATTGACACCTTTTGGCGGAAGTAGCCAGCTTACTTCTTAAAAAAGCTAAGGAAATAGAGAGGACGAAGCCGCCAAGAAAAAAAAGGCATGTAGTAGTAGTCCCCTACTTCCACCGCGTTCCCCATAACTTGAAACAAGTAGGTGGTAGATATGGAATACCGGTAATGTTTTCGGCGCCCCATAAAATAGGTCAGATATGTTCCAGGGTTGGCGCGGGGGTCGAAGGTCGTTCTAGTGCCAAGTGCACAAAGGCGCGCAGGAAACCTTTTGTCACTTGTGTTTCGTGTGTGGTATATAAGATACCTTTGTCAAGTAACAGGTGCTACGTGGGGCAAACAGGGAGATGTTTGAATGATAGATTACGAGAACATTCATGTTTTCTCGGAGCCACGGTTGGGGTTTTTTGGCGAATTCATTGCACAGAGTGCAAATGTCGGCCAGACTTTGGCAGGGCACACACAAGAATGGGGTGACGAGAGGGATTATAGAGGCCTTCCACATTTTGTGTCATGGTCATTAGTGTGTTAGTGAACCTTGATTGGCGCTGTCAGCGAAAGAATTATCCTTCCCGCGGGAAAAAAATTAGTCACATAGTGAAGGGCAGTTTATTGACACGCTTCACGGTTGGCGAGGGTGGTTTTTGTTTGTGTGCAGTCTTGTAAGATACTGTGTATGTTTTTTTTTTTTGTCTTTGTTTTCCTATTAAAATCCTTCAGTTGCGAGTGCAGCGTAGTCCTGTCGTGTATGTTCCTCTTCGTAGTTCGTGTTTTCTGAGCTGTTTTCCCATCATGTATAACGTCAACCAACTGTCCCAGTTTACCACCTTATTCATGTGGTAATGTTATGCCAGAACGGCATACCAATGCCATCAGAGTAAGTGTGAGGTTTATGTATCGCTTTATAAAAAAATATTCAAAAAGACTGTATACTACGCCTGTGTGCCAAGTTATTTACAGTGTCGCAACCTGTCTCGCAAAACTGGCTATTCTAGTACTCGCCGTGATCTGCTGGCTTACACAGACGTGCTTAAGAATGCTGCGAGCATTTTTTATTTGCCTTTATAATCACCTAAAGTCAAGTACGCGTAGACCGTCTTTTGGAAATGCTTGGAGCAAACGGTCATGTTCCTTGTCACGGCTATTGAGCAAGTAAAACACGAATCCATTCCCCATGTCAATCGCTCGGCACACTGTTAAGGTGCAACCCCACCCTTCGTTAGTGTGATTCTGAACCAGCAGATGGCGGTGGGATCGCCTTCAAGCCTGCGCATCAATGAGAGAAATCATGGGTGGTGGCGCTTCGATACAGTGGGGTATTTTTCTACATCTTGAATTTGACATCCCTGCTCCTTCGCTTTTTTTTCTCTGCTCGAGCTTTCTTTGGAACGCGCACAGCTGCGCCATTTTTCGTGCAAGGGGGCCGGTTGCCTACGCTCCCAGCTCTCGTCCCAATGAAATATTGTCAGAACAAAGTGCGAAAATCATCCTTATCCAAATAGCAAAACACATGCACAACAAAACAACCGATGCGTTGAAAAATATAAAATTGCCTGTGCGCCGTTAGCATTCCGCGGTGATTTTGAAGGACAGTCACATATCAATGTGATCAGATTTATATGACGGGCCGGGCCTATTGTCCTGCATGCGTTTGGCTCTTTGTGGATTTCCAGGAAAACGTGATGACGTGATAAACTTGGGTTTCCAAACTTCTAGCTTGGAAAGTTAAATACATAAAAAATCAAAACAAATGAACTATTTTTGGGCGGTCAGGTGTCTCATTTAGGTAGCTGGGTATTCATTTTCAGCAAAACCACGAGACTGGAAAACACAAAAAATTACACTCAGTTCTAGATATTGAGTTTGGTAAACCCACCTTAGGACTGGTGCGGAAGTCATAATAATAAAAAAAAAAAAACAAGGTTAAAAGTTAACCCGCAGCAATAATTGATATAAATAATTTTAATACGAGTTCAGTGATAATTTCAATGACTGCCCAGGCAAAGATTCTGGGTCTGTGGACAGCGTTTGCACAGAGATTAAGCAATATGCCAGTCTTAATTAAGTGATTTATGCGCTCGAATAGCGGTGTGCAAAAATGAAATAGATGCAAACGGGTATAGTTTGACGTTGTATAAAATATAGTATAAGGACGCACGTTGTACGCTGAATAAGACTGAAACAGCGCTACATTTTACACTAGCGTTGAGCGTATCGCAAATTAAGAGTGCATCTAAAGCTAAAGCTTGTACAATATAATGCTCAGGCCGCAATCTTTGAAGTATATACGAACTCGCCCAAGCCTAAACTTTAGCATACTTTATGACCCTCAGATGTGGTGTAAGGTGTCTCTTCATTGCTTGCAACAAAAAGGGGGAAACATTCTAACCCTGGGTTGATAGAAAAACTCCACCTACTGACAACTACCAATAATCTCGGCGCCGATTATGAGTATTCACTGCATGCCAACGGTCGAGTGCCTAGAACAAGTTTTTCCCAGGTGATTTCATACAATCGCAATTGTCCTTAACAAACAACATTGTTTATTTACGCAAACGGCCACATGTGAAGCTTAACATACTTTGTATTGATTGTGGCACACGTGACCAGTAGCATAGGTTCTTTTTTTACAATCCGCGATGTAGAATGCTTTTGGGTTACAATGGTCTAATTGCATGTAGCACACAAAAGAACACGAGATGAATCGTAGTGGGAAACAAAAACAATAAGGGTAAACAAGTGTGTAATCACGTAAAAATTGAGGGCATTGCACATATTCAGAATGTAGCTTTGTTTCACTAAATGCATTACCAGTAAAGTATTTGGTTTTGTCGTGCGAGCGAAGCGGAACAAACAAGAGCGAACATGCTGCTATGAAGTATTCTACCAGTGAAGAAGCGCACCATCCAAAGCATCAAGCTCGCTTTTATAGCTTTTTGTGCGCTCAAACCTTTTGAAAACACAATTATAATCAATTCTATTATTTCAATTATTTTTTATAAGCGCGCCTATGTTGTTTTTTTTTTGTATTTTGCCTTCACGTGCCATTTTCTTAGTTATATAATATTTTTCTATAGAAGTCCGACAACTATAGTCTGTTTCATCATAAGAGCCACACAATCAAAGATGTAGACAAAAAAAAAAAAAAAAAGAACGCGAACACGGAAACACACATTAAAATGCAATGTAACGCCGGATTCAAAATTAGTCGTTAGTTTTTTAGAGAGCAGCAGTTTCGTGGGGCGACATTGTTACCCGTTGAGTGTTATAAAAAAAGTGCAGTACAACTGTTAACTCAGGGTCTTTAACGTGCATTACGCAGTATATGAAGTACACGATCGCACGACGGTAGGATGCAGATGGGCGACTGAACCCAGGGTCCCTGCTAAAGCCGCTTTGATAAAGGCGTTTTTTAAAAGTAGCGCCAACCATTGTTGTGGAAACGCGCAAGACACGTTCCACGAGCGGGTGCTCCGCCGCCATTCGCTTTCAAGGGCCGGTCATTTTAGTGCTGCGCCGCCATTTGCCTCTAAAGGCCGTTCAAGACACGGGCCTCGTGCACTGGCACAATTGACGTTACTTGAAAGACCAACGCAAACACATCGAGGATCTGCAGCGTGAGCTCCGCGCTTTGAACGGAGCTCGAGCTCGAGCATTTCTCCGCGTGCTCTAATCTGCGGTGCCACAACACACTCGGCCAAAGATCCCCCACCGCACTTGGTTTAGCCTGCAAGCTAAACCAAATGACAAATGCAACTGCCGATCGTGATGATTCAGAAGCGCGACTTTCTCAGCATCAGTTTCGGTGTTACGAAGCTCTCGTAATATTGCTTTGCTTTGTCGCGAACTGTTTAAACAATTGTGGAGGACGGAAAAGTGTTTCCTGTGATTTCAGATAAAGCTTCAGATAACTGACAACCATCATTTTAAGCACCGAGATGTGTATGCAGCGTAGCTTATTCAGTGGCTCTAGTTTAGCCCGACCTCATAGGCACAGAAAGAGGAGGAACAGCTTGACCTCGGGCTCTTGGCGCTGCTTCAGTGACTTCATCAGCCCGAACCGTTGGCTGCGCTCCGAAATAAGGTAAAGCAAAGCAAATATTCAGACAAGCCAAACCAACAAAAATCACTTAACACGCCCCAATAAAAAAAAAATGCGGGTTTATTTTGACTAACTGGAGATCTTTCGACGTGCAACCGAAATCTCAGATTGGCCTCCGTCAGATTGTGGGCACCTCGGCCGATATTTAAACCCGACAAATATGGATTCATGGGCCAGCGTGTTGGCTCAGAGACAGTGAGACGATTTAATGTTTTGTTTTAGTATCATTTCCACTAGAGCCACTAAATCAGCTGCGCTTAGAGTATCGGCACTCTGTTCCCCGACATTGTTGTGAGCGCCGCCATTTTGGTGCTTGTGCAGAGCAGACGCAACTGCCGATTGTCATGATTCAAAATGACGACTTCCTCAGCATTAGATTAGGTGATAGGAAACTCATGTAATATTGCTTTGCTCTGTCGCGAACTGCTTAAAGATTTGTGGAGGCCGGAAAAGCGTTTCTTGGGATTTCAGATAAAGCTTCAGATAATTAGCAACCATGATTTTAAGCCACAATACGGCCAAGTGTCGTTACTCTGAAGCGCAGCTTATTTACTGGCACTAATTGTCACTTAAGAGCCACCGAGGTGGTTTTTGAAACAAACTATAGTCAAACCATTCGGACAAGCATGGTTTGATTGCGAAAATGATTTTTGCAAGTGATAAAAACATTAAAATGTTTTCGCACACGTGGCGGAGTCTGAAATGACAGAATGCATTTTATGGCGCCCATTTCATTTGAATCGCGTCGGGCATGTGTACCGATGCACAGTAGAACGCGCGCAAAAGTAGCTGTGGCGCAGCTGCAGCCTCGCGCTTGTTGCTCTTACATCTCTGGCTCGCTCATTGCAGGCGTCCAGGCATCTGACACCCTGACATCTGGCGCTTTTTCTGCCTATCACGTGGCGTTCCAAGCGGCACATGACGGAAAATGCACATCGAGCTGTTCTTGAACACGTGTCGCCATCTGTACTTTATATTAAGAAACTGCGATTTGCCGTAACTGAATGGGAAATGTTTTAGGTCTTATAACATTATTAACGTGTAATATATCAATATGGAAGTTCTGAAAAATGTAATACTGAAGGATGCGTCATAATTTTATGTCTCGTTATTTTGATTAGTTGACATGATTCCGTTTTAATAGCGCCATAAAATAATACCATTTTAAACTATTTTTTATTTCAAAATATACTTTATATTCACAATTTGTTGTTTACTTTTTTAATGTATTACATCCAACCAAACGCTCACGTAAAATATTGTGTACGATAGGACGTTATAACTCGAGAAATATTTTTTTCAATATTAGAGACTGTGGTCTGTTAAAAGCTTAATAATTAACTAACAACTAGAAATAATCGTAATATTGAGACATTAAAGCATCGTTGAAAAACAGCTCTGTGATTTGACATTAACTTTATAATTGTAAGCTACATAGGAAGAAAGTTATAAGCCGTCAAAAAAGCACCAAAACGTCATGAACGGTGGGGTTGCACCTTAAGCGAGCAGGTCTCTTCTATTTTCGGGAAAGAATAGACTTTTCGTGGATCGCACAGAAGTGCTTTGCACTACCAGCGGGAGCTTTTGTCGTCACGTTGAACACAATTTGGTCGTATGTGTAGGTTTATACAGCCTAGAACATAGTCTGCTTCAACGGGCGACTTGTCTCAGCTGTAGATGAGAAATTTAGCCAGTGCAGTACAACCGCTAACATGGGGACTTTAACGTGCACCAAGCAGTAGTGATACACGACCGCACGGCGGTACGAGGCTCATCCAGATCGAAACGGGCAGATGTGCGGAGTGAACCCATGACGTCTGGGTTGTGCCGCGCGAGCTTTCTTCCCATGTGTTCCGAGCTGGTGTGCGCTAGCCACTCGGCCACCAATCCACCCCCTATCCCCCCCTCCCCCCTCCCCCCCCTCCCCCTCCCACCGGGCCCGTTGAGCGCAGATGGAGCTGGAGACTTCAGGGCCAGAACTCCACAGCGTATGCAATCTACGTAGTCTCCAATTAAATGACACATCCCGGTCCTTTTGTGCAACGTTGTTACGTAGCGGAACACCAGTCCTATTTTAAAGTGCAACTCTTAGGCGCCCGTTTCCGGCTCCAGCGGCGTCGCCATCGGGACATTTCGCATAAAGCGACAGTGACACACTTAATGTGTCACTGTCGCTTTATCGCAAACGTCACTGTATACGAAACGTCCAAAAATGCAACACACGTTGCATTATGCAATGCTCGTCACATTATTGGACGTTTCCCATAATGCAACGCGCGGGGAGGGAGGGTAGGAGGGAGCAGGAAGAGGGAGGAGGAGGGGATGGAGGAGCGAGAAGATAGGAGGACCAGCGCGGAGGATGGAGGAGGAGGGAGGAGGAGGGAGAATGTTATATAGTGATTATTGTTGCATACTACAGCAGTGACTCTGCTTGACTAAGTTACAACAATTTGGTAGCTCTGCCACCACATTGTTATAACTTAGGAAAGCAGAGTCATAGCGGCAACATACTACCTTAACGGAGACTGGTGTTCATAAAAGACCATGGCTGGTTGCCGATGATAGAATCAGAGGATCACGCGCTCAGCTGGCGCACCTCAGAGTTCACGCGCTGGTCACGCCTGCTCGTCTTTCAAAAACGGCATTGTTTTATTAGGTAACAGTGATCACTATATTACATTCCTTCCCCTCAGGTGGGACAGTTTCGTAGCGGGTGACTGGATGTCGATCTCGTGCTGATCTTCTAAGCGGCTACTCCGGCTGAGCCGCTGGCGATGGCCCAACCTGAGGAACAGGTATTTCTGGGTTCCGCCTGGCAGGAGATGCTTGTAGTATTTCATGTCTAGGCGCAGCAGTTGGTGGCAGCTTGACGTTGTAGTCAACGTCAGCTTCAAGGTTTCATCCCAGTCAAGCCAAACCTTCCTGAAGTGATCACGATGACGGCGATGTACCTCTCGATTGTCCAGCTGGACCTTGTAGGAGACTGTTCTCGTCACTGCTGCAATTTTTGCTGCTTTCCATCGGGGTCCCACCACAAAATTCCGGACGTAGACGGTGTCGCGCACGTAGAACCCCTTAACCTTTTTTTGATCCGCTCCTGGATCTCTCTGGAGGTCAGGATGCAGTCTGTCTAAAGGAGACCGCAGTCTCCGCCCATCATCAATCTCTCCCGGAATCTTGCCGGTGTCCGAGTGAGGTGTCGTGTGCTGCTTAAATGAAAAAAAAAAAAAAAAGTGAAATCTTGCACTGGGTGGCGCCTTTAGTTAGCTCTTTAATACACAATTCACACGACCGTAAAAGTACCTTTAGCTAAGGTACCTTTATTCTCTGCGGCATTCAATTAACGATCTTCCGCGCGTGGCGTGTGCTCGCGACCCAAGAGCACGGACTGATTCGCCGATAGCAAAGGGACCTATGTTAAAGGTACCTTTATGTTGACCGTTTTAATGGGGTATCAGGCAGACTCGACTTCTCTCACCATTCTTTTTGACCTGCCATTGCTCGCAGTATGGTACGGGGCTGTGTAGATGAAACGGAGAGCATTACATTTCAAGAACTCTTTCATTTCTGCACTTTTGAAGGCCGTTCCGTTGTGCGAAACAATTACTTTGGGCAACCCATGTGTCGCGAATAGTTTCCTGAGCTGAATTTGATATCGTGGACTGCATAATCTCGACTTCGGCCCAGTTAGAAAATCCGCCCATCACTATGAGGAAACTCACTTCAAACAGGTCTAGCAAAATCTACGTGCAGGCGGCTCCAGGGTTGTTCTGCCTTTATCCACAAGTGAACAGGTGCTTTGTGATCGCTCTACCTGTTTTCCTGGCACTGTTGGCAATGGCGTACAAAATCCTCGATTGCTTGATCGATTTTAGGTCACCAAATGCACGCCATGGCCGGCGTTTTCATGGCTGTCACTCCTGGGTGGTTGGCATGAAGCAATTGTAGGACCTTCCTTGTGGCTCGCTCAGGATTGACCACTCTATTTTCCCACCGGATGCAATCTCGATCGATTAAAGTTCTGTGCGTCTCACCTCTAAAGGTGCAAAAGATCCTCCCAGGGTTTCTTGTGGCCAACACGAGAGTATCCATAGCTTGAGTCTTGCCAGCGTAGGGTCTTGCTTTGTCAGCTTTCCGATATCTGCTGCTTGCAGTGGAGGGTGCTTCACGGCCTTGAAAAGGAGTACGTCACCTGGTACCACTGGCTCGTCGACATCGCTTAGTGCTGGGAGGCGGCTTAACCCACCTGCGTTGGAGATGTCGATTCCTGGTCGAAACACAAGCTTGTAGTCATAGGCTCCCAGCAGCAAGCTCCACCGCAGCATCCTCGGTGACAGGATATGTGGCATTGGATTCTCTGCGTCGAAAATCTCAGGAAGCGGTTTATGATCGGTTATGATCGTGAATTCTCTTCCCGCGAAATACTGGTGAAAGTGCTTGACACCATAAACTACGGCAAGCCCTTCTTTGCCGATTTAAGCGTAATTGCGCTCACTTCGCCCCAATGTCCGTGACGCATAAGCTTTTAGCACTTTTGTACCATCATCGTTTTTGTCAGAAAGATCTCCACAACACCAACCGGTGAAGCGCCGTTACAGGACAAGACCTGTGGACGCGCTGGGTCGCAGCGCACTAGCACTGCGGCAGAGCTGAGAGGCCCTTTTTGGGTTCCGGTACGCTTTCTCATGCTCCTGCGTCCACGCCGATGTTCTTTCTTGGTCTAGGAGGAGATGCAATGGCTCGGCAACTTCAGATTTTCCTTAATAAAATATGCTCTAAAAGTTGATTAGCCCCATATATGCTTGCAGTTCTTGTTTGTTCTTTGACACTCTTGATTGCAGTGGAATCAATTATGTGACCCAACTACTCTATGCTTGCGCTACAGAACTCGCATTTGTCTTTGTTCACCCGCAAACGCGAGTCTTGCAACCGCTGCATGATTGCTCTTAATCTTTCATCGTGCTCCACCAAGGTCGTGCCAGAGATAACGATATTGCCAAGATATACAACTACATGTATACCTGATAGTACGCTGTCTAAAACACTCCGAAACAATCCTAGGGCGAGAGATATACCGAAAGAAAATCGACGAGCTTTTTACAGTCCTTCCAGCGTATTCGCGGTGAGGACATTTAATGACTCGTTATCAAGTACGAGCTGCTGATAGCCCTAGGCTAATTCTTGTTTCGTGAATATATTACTTGACCCTAGAGTGGCAAACAGCTCGGTTACAGTCGATGGTGGGTAGACGTTGTTCTTAATCACCTTGTTAACTGTGCTACACTAATCACCACACAGGTGTGAAGTTTTGTTTTTCTTTCTAACCACGACTAGCAGTGTGGCACAGTCGGACTACTGGGTCGGCTTCAGGATGCCTTGCTTCTCCAGACGGTCTGAGTCCTTGGACACATCCTCTCGAAGGGCGAACGGCACCGGCCAACTCTTTAAAAACTTGGGTTTCATGTTGTTGAGCTTGATTATAGATCGAAGCTCCCTTGAATCCCTGAAAATCGGAGCGAAAAACCTCGGAAAACCGCGCCGTTAGCGGTTCGTTGGACGTGCTGACGTGTCGGATGCCTTGTAACTCGATGCCTACTGGTCGAAACCCGTTTCGTCCCATCAAGCTTCCTCCGTGCTGTGCCACGACCATGATTGGCAAAACAGCCTTGCGTCCTTTAAACATGACGGTTACCATTCCTTTGCCAACTATAGGCAATGTTTGTTTTGACCAGGTTAACAACTTGGTAGGTGTGCTCTGGAAAGGCCTCAGTCTCTTGCTTATCTGGCGAAACGTTTCTTCGCTTATGTTAGAGGAAGACGCTAAAGAGTCAACTTCAATTATTACTTCTTGTGACTCTATCTTTACTGGCACTATAAACTTTTCTTCGGTTTCGTGCACCTCGCAGATCGAACAGACTTCGTCTACTTCGTAAACGCTGTCTCCCGTTTTTGTGTCCCATCCTTTAATTACTGCGGCGGTTTTACTTCGGCATGCCTTTGCTATATGCCCCTCCTTCTGGCATTTGTAGTAGACGGAGTCCTTAAATTTGCACACGAAAGATTTGTGCTTTCTGGTGCACCGGTGGCAGTTTCCGCTGTCTGCGTGCTTCTGAGGTTTCATCGTTGTCGCTTGAATTTCACCATCTGAGTCAACTTCACCGCTCTATCGCCGTTGCTTCCTGATGTCTCGCTGTTGCTGCGACGTTGCCTCTGCAGTGACGGCGAAGTCGTAGGTTACGTCGAACGTCAAATTGCGTTCAGCCAAAAGCCGTTGCTGCACTCTCTCGGGCGCGATGCCGCAGGCGCACCTGTCCCGCATCATAATTTCGAGTGGTTGTTGTCTATATCCGAAATCGCAGTCTTCTGCCAGTTTTCGAAGCGCTCTCATGTATTCTGCAACTTTCTCGCCGGCATGCAGCGTGCTGGTCGCGCTTGTAGAACAGGAACCTTGCATACAGTTCCGATGGTTTTGGGTGCAGCTGAACCTTGAACGCTGTCCCTATCGTGGCATTTTCTGCAGCTGTCGGTCTCGGCGGCTTCACCAAGTTGACGATTAAGGAGGACGTTTCTTCTCCGCAGCAACTCAGCAGCACAGCACGCTTCTGCTCAGGCGTTGTCAGACTGTTGGCTACGCAGTACATTTCAAGTCGCTTTATGTACTCGTCCCACGAAGCGTTGGTGCTCAGGCGATACTCGTTGATGCCGCCCACAGCCATCCTCGGGGCCCGGGCAACGCACTCTTGCCCGTTGTCTTCGCCCGCTTCGTCGGCTATCGTTATTACTTCGGCAAGCAGAATCCCAGCGGCAAGGTACTACCTTAATAGAGACGGGTGTTTTTCAACGACCATGGCTGGTTACCGATGATAGAATCACTGGAGCACGAGCTCAGCTCGCGCACCTCAGAGTTCAAACTTCTGTCACGCCTGCCTGTCATGCAACAATGACATTGTTGCATTGTGTGACAAAAAGGAGGGAGGAGAAAGGAGTAGGGAGGAGGAGGAAGCAAGGGAGGAGAAGGGAGAAGGATGAGGGAGGAGGAGGAGAAGGTGAGATGCCAGCTACCCGTTGTGCAGGCAATTGATTTCACCACTCATAAATCACAGAGAGGCACGTATGAAAACGTAGTGTACTCGTTATCCAAATGGCCATCTACATAGGTACGGGTCTGTGCTGTACCCATCGATCTCTGTGACACGTCAGACGAAGTTGGAAAATTGTGTGCCGCCAAGGTCGACAACGGCTTGCTCGTGGTAGCTCTTTATCTCCCGTCTACGGCACTCACCGAATATTTTGTGCAAGACCAATAACTTCAGACCAGTCATGCAGGAAAACATCCCATTGACCACGAGGAATGTGCACTCGCTGTTCTCCTGTGCCATCGCAGGGGAACACGCTTAAGACTAGTGCTGAAGAAATCGAAAATGCCGTACATTCTTCGACAGAGCCGACAGCAAGTAGAATGACATCGAGAGTACCACGGGCTTCGTCAAAGTGTTAACTTTAACGCTGCCTAGTTCTCCCGCCTTGATCCGGCTGTCCTATTTCCTGGTACCATCAGAACTTAGACAGAGTGAAGCTTCGAGATGTGAGAACTACATTTCCTTTCTCCAAACAAGCGGTAAGCAAGAATACCAGAATACATTTATCTATCTATCTTTCCCAGATAGCTTAGCACGGTGTGTGGGGGGGGGGGGGGGGGGGGTCGCAAAATCGGAACACCTCAAGAGAGAAGCAGGAGCAGGAGCAGAGGACGAGGGGAGGAGAACTAGAGGAGGAGAGAAGAGAAGGGGGTATGGATGAGGATGAGGAGGAGGGGCATACCCTCCCCTCAGTACCCTCCCCTCCTCCTCCTCCTCAAGAGCGGCGCTCTAATTGGGCGTTACAGGAAGTTGTAAGCGTGCTTCATTTTTTTTTAGGTACTCGATTTTTTCCTTTAAAACAGCATCATGTACAAACACTCCCACCAAAACCATACGGTAACAGCAGCATCAAGGCTGAAACCTACGGCTACAACTGTAGCCTTTGGAGTTCTCATTGCTTACTGTGCGCAGATAGAACAGAAATCAAGCTCTAAATAACTTCTTAATAGTCTGTTTAAGATGACATAATAAACAGTGGGCAAACGGCAGGACAACAGGAGAGAAACACATAGGACACTCAAGAGCTGACTTGCAACTAATATTTATGAGAGAAAGAGGAAAACGACGTTCATACATCAAAAAACGACGAGACACAATACATTTACATCATGAATATTTACAGAAATAGCAAGAACCTAAGCATAGAAAAAAAGAAAACAATGAGTGCACACGAGTACGGCAGTTTGCAGGGTGAGGTGTCACTTAATCTTTAAAAGCACTGGCTAGAAAGAGCACTTTCTTCTCATACAGTGTTATCGACGGCTTGCTAACAGAACTGTCCCTTAACTTTGGTGTGTGGTACGTTTCCACGATATCTATCTTGGTCTAATTTCGGAATATTTCTAAAAGTTTCGGTTGTTCAATCTCTGGCTTGCATCGGCAGGCCTGACAATGCAGTGGAAGGTGTCCTCAACCGTGGCATGAAGGGAATAGTAGTGTTCACGGAGGCGGTCCTTGAAACACCGATCTGACCCTCCTACAAACTTTTAATACACGTAAGAGGTAATTTCCTACACTTATGGGGTAAGAGACGTAAAATCTCGCTGCGTTTCGGAATGTGTGGATGCTCTTTATGGCCTGGACAGACGACGTAAGCACTTCTCGGATCCTCGTTCACTTTTTAATTTTACTGTTGATAATTAGCTGCGCGCCTTGGAAGCAGACAAGGAAGGATCGTTCGTGTTTTTGTTGGAAAAAATGTAACAAAAGGGAGCCAGTGGTGCTGTATTAATTAATTATCGAGCACTACCTTGAAGACAGTCAAGCATCAAAACAATGAAACTTTGCAAGCAGGTGTCGCTGAACAGCCTAGCTAAAAGCATAAAAAAATTAATATGGGTTGCACCTAGAGGTATTCTATAACGCAAAAAATCGTAGAGATTAATTATGATGGTGTTTACAGCATCCCCAGAAGATGCTTAGGATTTTCTCTCAGCTACGTTGTAAAATAGTAAAGCGTTGAAAACCCATGTGAATAAAGCGACATCAGCGAAACATTGTTCGATGCACAGAATGTGTTGTGTATAAATTACCCTTTGCGTGTGGTAAACGTTTTGTAGGGCAGAGTGGTCGGAGTGTCAGCGACCACCTACGAGAACACTACTATTTCCTTTATGTCAGCGTAGGGGGACAGCTTCCACTGCACTGTCAGGCCTGCCGACGAATACCAAAGTTCGAACAAACGACAATTTTCGAAAAATTTCTACATCGGACCGTTGTAGAAATCCTGGAAGCGTACCATAGAGCGAAATAAAGGGAATGTTGTATTATAGCAAGCGATCGATGACACTGTATGAGAAGGAAGAGCTCTTTCTAGCCAGTGCTTTTATCGACTAAGTGTTAGCTGATCCTGTATTGTGGCTTTATAGTTTTAGAGCGCAGCTCTTAGGGGCCCGTTTCCGGCTTGAGCGGCGTCGGCGTCGCCGTCGCCGTCGGCGTCGGCGTAACCGCGCGGTGCATCATGGGAAATTTCCCATAATGCACCGCGCGAGCCCCCCACCGGGGTTACGTGACCCCCTCCCCGAGGTCACGTGACCCCCCGAGGTCACGTGACCCCCGCCGATGTCGCGTGACCCCCCGATGACGTCATCGACACTGATGACGTCACCGGCATCCACATCGTCATCGTCATCATCACTGATGACGTCATCATCAGTGATGACGATGACGATGCGGATGCCGGTGACGTCATCAGTGATGATGACGATGACGATGTGGATGCCGGTGACGTCATCAGTGGTGATGACGATGACGATGTGGATGCCGGTGACGTCATCAGTGATGATGACGTCATCAATGATGACGTCATCAGCGACGATGACGATGTGGATGCCGGTGACGTCATCAGTGATGATGACGATGACGATGTGGATGCCGGTGACGTCATCAGTGATGATGACGATGCCGATGCGGATGCCGGTGACGTCATCAGTGATGATGACGATGACGATGTGGATGCCGGTGACGTCATCAGTGATGATGACGATGACGATGTGGATGCCGGTGACGTCATCAGTGATGATGACAATGACGATGTGGATGCCGGTGACGTTACCGACATCTGCATCGTCATCATCACTGATGACGTCATCAGTGACGTCACTGATGTCGTCACCGGCATCCGCATCGTCATCGTCATCATCACTGATGACGTCGTCAGCGACGTCACTGATGACGTCACCGACATTCGCATCGTCATCGTCATCATCACTGGTGAAGTCATCAGTGACGTCACTAATGACGTCATCGGTGCGTCATCGTCACTGATGACATCATCGGCATTGGGGGTCACGTGACCCCCAAGGTCACGTGACCCCCCAAGGACACGTGACCCCCCCTGGTTAGTCTAACCCCCCTCCCCACCCCCCAGCGCCCTTCCCTCCTCCTCAAGAGCTGCGCTCTAATTCGGCGTTACAGGGAGTTGTAAGCGGCTTTCACTTTTTTTTTAGAAGTTCTTAGTTTCTTATTATTTTTGTAAATATTCAAGGTGTGATCGAATGTATTGTGCTTGATCCTTTTTTATTTTTCTACGTATAAACGTCGTTTTTCTTTTCCTCTCATAAATATCAGTTAGGAATCCGCGCTTGTATGTTCTATATGTATCTCTCATGGGCCCGTTTGCTCGAAGCGGTGACAGCGGCTAAAGTTAGCCGTAGTACCTAGGAGAGGAATTCTGAAATCACGTGACTGGCTCGGTAGGGATGCGGGGAAACATTTTTTTAGGTCTAAACATCTGCAGCGTCGTCAGTAGTCGAACTAATTGTGTAAATTGCAGTGATTGGCTCTGCTAAGTGTTTTTGTGGGATATGGCGGTGCCCCGGTGAGTGAGCGCCGGTCGTTTTGGAACTAATATGTCGTTGTAGCTGCAAAATCGGGCGCGTTAGTCAGAAATGAATGGTGCAGGAGGCTTTCGCTTTGCCTTACCTCACTTAAATCGCAAAGCATGAGCAATGACCTCACCGCATTTTTAATATAGTCTTTCGATTCTGGCCAGTCCTAAGCCTAAATGAACGCGATAATTGTCGGCACGGCAACCTCTTTGGAAAGCGGATTGCCTTGACTCAATCGGCCGGGTATTGATAGCACACAAAAGCAGACAGCGTCCTAATAGACTTTTTTTCTAAACTACCCAAGCATCGAGGAGAACACTGGAAGTGTAATTCTATGGTCCGCCGCGCGCTGGCCTTGCTATTATAAAAGATTCGAAGTAAATGATCATAAAAAGGCTTTAACGAACGCGCGTGCAAGGCGAAATTTGTTTTAGACTTTTTGTTTTAGAACAATTACTACTACAGACGCCAGCACGTGCAGCGCGTGTAAACTACACTCGTAACATGCACCTCGGTGCTTGGGAAATTGTGAAAATGGCCCCTTGGGACGCTGTCTGCTTTTGTGTGCTATCAATACCCGGCCGACTGAGTCAAGGCAATCCACTTTCCAAAAACGTTGCCCTGCCGACAATTATCGCGTTCATTTAGGCTTAGGAACGGCCAGAATCGAAAGAATATCTAAAAAAATGCGGCGAGGTCATTGCTCATGCTTTCCAATTTAAGTGAGGTAAGGCAAAGCGAAAGCCTCCAGCACCATTCGTTGCCGACTAACGCGCCCGATATTGCAGCTACAACGACATCTTAGTTCCAGAGCGAGCGGCGCTCACTCACCGGGGCACCTCCATGTTTCCCCGCATCCCTACCGAGCCCAGTCACGTGATTTCAAAATCCCTCTCCTAGGTACTCCGGCCAACTTTAGCCGCGGTTAGCGCTTCAAACAAACGGGCCCCGTTGTCCTGTCCTTTGTGTGATTTTTTTTTTTTCATTATGGCATCAGTAGGAACGTTAGGTTGTGTTGGTCCCGGACCTCGATGGTGCACCTTGAGCTGCTGTCGGAAACCGGGGAGTAGATCGTGGAAGATGTGGTCCGGATCCTGGTTGGAGTTGAAAACTTGGTGTTGTTGCCGACGGCGGAGAGTTAACGGAGTTAAAGGCGAAGTTGTAATGACTGCAACAAACGAAATAGGATTTTACTTCAACAAACAAAAGTTACTCAAAAGAAAACGACACACTGCAACTAATTGCCGCGCATGGTTTACATAGTTAAGCAGTTGCAAACACTCACGCCTCGGCGTCAAGTGTCCTGCCTCGCACGGTGCGCAAGGACGGCGGCGAAGCCTCAGAGCAGGGGCTGCCGCGCACGACAGAAGTAACCTGGCGAACCACGGGAGAGAACTACTGGGCCACTTGGGCCCTTTCAAACTCCCGGATTTTTTTATTGCGAAAGCATTAACTGTCCCATGGAGGGACCGTTTTTGCAACTGCTTAACTTTTGAAGCCGAACGGCACCTTTCCCTGTCGCAGTGGAGCGAGCATATCGTCTGTAGAAGAAATCTGTTGAATAGGCTATCATTGGTTGGCGCGTGTCATAGTTTCAAGGAACGATATCCCATTGGCTCTCGCGCGGCGTAGTTCCAAGGAACGCCTCCAGAGAAGCCTTCCCTCAATGGCGGCCCAGAGCACGCAGCGGCCAGTGTTGCCAGATTGGGCTATATATAGCCAAATTGGGCTACATTTTTTTCTAGTTGGCGTAAAAATTTCGTGGTTGGCTATGTGGCGATTTTGGGCTATTTCTAAGAATGCGGCGAACTTTTGTCGAACCTCAGGTTCGACGCCAAACTTTGAGGTTCGGCTAGTTAATTTTCAATCTTTTAATGAGTTTCGAAAAAAAAAAATGTCTCTCTTTTGGCTAGTCGAGAGGAGAGAGAGGAAGCAGAAAGGCTTTAAGCTTCTACAAACTTCGGGGCTTTCACAATGCGCAGTGAAGCAACGCTTGCAGAGTTCAAGCGGTCTCCCTACAGCGCTGTAAAGCAAACCAAGCAGATTGCACTATTTCCACAGGCCCGGTAGCGCGCTTTCAACCCGGACGCATATGGCCCTGCCCGGACGTAGACTGAACTCTCCAAATGCTGCTTTGGTGCCTATTGTGAGAATCTTTAGGCACCCAAGTTTGTAAAAATGAGAAGTCCGCAGTTTAACCGCTAACCACATGACAGGGATGGGCAGTATTTCAAATATAAGTATTTGAAATACGTATTTCAAATATTTTGTGTATTTCCATTTGTATTTAATTACAAATTTGGTAATGTATTTGACGTGTGTATTTAAACACTAAAACGTGGGTATTTTAAATACAATTGTGATTAAATACAATTTTGTGGGCGAAAATACATCCCTCAAATTTATTGTCACTGTCCAGAGCAGGACAGTGACTACGTTCACTGTCCTGCGCAGGAAGAAAACTACGTTCTGCACCGATTGCAGTGTCTCTCAATCAAGCACAAGCGTTTAGTGACTGTGATTACGGTGCTAGTCGAGGGCAAGAATAGTGACGAAATCGACGTTCACAGGCAGACTGGCTAAATAAGTGCATGTGACAACTTGTGATGTTTTCCAGCCTGATTTCCATCCATATTTTTGCCTGGAACATACTAAATGCGCGGGTCGTCCAGATTTTCTTGACTGTTGCGACTTGCAACCATAAAGAAATTCTCTAGCTGGTGCTGCGCGTCTTGGTCGTCTCGGTTCTTTGTTGGTCTATACCAAAATGTAATCAACAAAAAAAGCTGCTTGTAGCTCTGTACTTTTTCACCTATTACGTCCAAGCTGATTACATTTTTTTGTGATTATATTTCTATTGCGTTACTAGAGCCTCGCACACTAACTCCCAAGTGTGCGATGCAAAATTAAAATGAGATACCCAGAAACCCGTTGCAGGTGCCCTGAAGTCGCTGACGCAAATTTTGAGGACTGTATTTGTAAAAGTATTTGGAGGAGACCAAATACTTTTCGTTTTATTTGTATCTTGCACTTAAATGCTTTTTTGGAAATGTAATTAGATTTGTAATTAAATACATTTTTGATGAAGTATTTTGTATTTGTATTTCGATACATATTTGCATGTATTTTGCCCAGATCCCTCCCACATGACTACCTTTCAGTCGTTGCCTACCCCAAGAAAGGATAACACAATCAGAAATGACGTGAACATGAATAAGTGACCCTAATAATCTTCACAAAAAAATAAAGAGACGGGTGGTATATTGGGAAGGACCTGAGATATCGGGGTTCTGGTTTTAAACACCCAGTCTTCCGACTGTTCTGCTTCTATATTTTGTTCTTTTACTGAATGATCATATCTCCCGGGCTTCACAATAAAGCTGTCTTTGTGTGTTTTGTACTTCTGAAAACCGAAGGAAGGGCCAGTTTTGTACGGACTTTCATCCTTCTGAAGCATTTTCTTTTTTATTTACAAGTAACATAATGTAGACAAAAGGTGGTGCATCTGAGGGTTGAAACAGAGTTTGTAACGTGTATTGTATGAGTGTGAGAAATTGTGAATATAAGGCTTAAAAATAATTGTTTTTAGTCTTGGCTATTTTGGGTTATATTTGTTTTACGGCTTTGGCTATATTTGGGCTATACCTCCCAGTCGTTTGGCGGTTTTTGGTGGGACCATCTGGCAACACTGGCAGCGGCCCCGCCGCTGGTAAGAGGGGTGGGCCTGGGCGCAGAACCCGCACGGGCAAA
The DNA here is from genome assembly GCF_016920785.2 of Ixodes scapularis. Taxonomy (NCBI): domain Eukaryota; kingdom Metazoa; phylum Arthropoda; class Arachnida; order Ixodida; family Ixodidae; genus Ixodes; species Ixodes scapularis. The sequence continues at coordinate 123,218,527 of NW_024609835.1, forward strand.
CTCCGGAGGAGCTACACGGCCGGGCTCAGCGCGGCGCAGCCCCTTCATGAAGGCTCTGTTAAATCTCTGTTATACTCCGACGTAATGCGTGCGCGCGTGCGAGCGCGTCACAGCGACGTCACGTCGGCGAAAGCCCGACGCTCTATACTCCGGCGTAGTGGCGCAACCGACGCGACCGGCGGCGTTCGACGCAGCCTGACCGTCTCGACGCCAAAATGGAGCATGATGTATTACGTGACGGCCGTAACAGCGACGCCGGACCAGGATGCATCACGCGCTGGCTCACGGCAGCCCTCACGCGGGAAGCGCGGTGAATATGAGCAATAGCAGACGACAGGAGCAAAACTCCGTGTGGCGTCATGTTTGAAGAATCGGACTCGGTCGTCGAGAAGCTCATCGAGGGAATTCGTCCTCACCCGTGTGTCTACGACACGAGGAAGCTTGAGTACCGTAGACCGTGTGCTTATCAACGATGTACCGTATGTACATCGACCGCCTACGCTTGCGGCGCAGGCGGTGCATTAACAGTGCAAGCGCGAGTTTTCGTCGTGCAAGGTACGTCCACGCCATCGCTCGAACTTGGCGCTGAAGAAGCGCGAGAATTTTCGTCTGCTATTCGAAACGCAAAGGAAACGGAAGTGGCGCACTCTCGCAGGAAACGTGCACTCGCAGTCATATTCTGCGCATGCGCCGCGCCGGCGGCCCACCGACACGCGCCGCGGGAGCCGCCAAGGCCGCCGGAGTAGTATAGACTAGAGCACTATATAGCTCCTACGGAGCAGAGTAGCGCAATCCTTTGAACCCCGTGTTTTGCCGACAACATGGCCGACAGAGCGGCTCGGCGCGAGTCACGTGGTACTCAGGGTTCCAAGAGGCGGCCCGCCCTATGGGAGAATACATGGAGATCGATACAACACGGCTGATTAAAAAATGAACGGCGAGTTCACACTTTTCAAAACTAGTCTGTCGTGAAGTTAGTAAAGCACTAAACACTTTATCAAAGTTTTAATAATATCGGATGCGTGTGCAAATTTTGACAAGGCAATTTCCAAGGCAATGGCGTTTGAAGCAGACGATTTTTGCACGCAGCGGAGATGGGCTTTTCGGGTTGGCCGGAGCGGGTCACGTGAATGGTGTGACGTTGCCGTGTCGTCTGCTGCATGATGCCGTTCAAGCAATTTTTAAAAAAAATTCAGGTCCTTGCGGGGCACAAAACTTAGCGCAAATTATTCTAAAATGTTCCATTATTATGTCAAAAACGATTGCCATTCCGTACATTCCCACAATACTGAAGAAACAACGATTTTCTCACGTTCTCCATGCATTTCTGACCGCAGTTGGAACCTCCGGGCGTTCGCCGCTAGTCGCTGAGAGGCGGCGTTCTAGATTGCGCTACTCTGCTCCGAAGGAGCTATATAGTGCTCTAGTATAGACCAGTGTCCGCGCCACCACACGGAGAAAACTGGCAGGCAGGAAGGGGGGGGGGGGGGGGGGGGGGGGGGCGGGCTGCGTTGGCGGCGTTGCTTTGGGGAGCTGGATGCGGCAGGCTGTCCGAATGAACCGGCACATCGTGAAAGATGTCTTCACCAGAAGCCTCCGCGGCCCGTTCTTCAACAGATAAGATGTCGTGAACATTCGAGAACACATCTCGATCAAGAAAACAAGAGAAAGCCTTTCTTGTCTTAAATGTTCTCGGTGTCTGCTGACCCTTGACATCCGCGTTTCAGTCCGGGTTCATTGCGTAGTAAATATTTCGCTACCGCTTTCTTGTAGCTTTCAAATGCTTGATTGTTGGTTTCTTGTATACGACATTACATTCGTGGCACGTTTGAGACCGATTTTCGCGATCTGCTTGCCTTTCTGCGGCAGAGCGGCTCTGCCGAGCCGAAATAAGTGGGAGGCGTTCACTTGATCGAACGCCGTTTTAGCGAATGAAAACGAGACCACGACGTTTCATCGAATGACCAGCGAATGGGTCTAGTTACATAGACAGCTCGGATTAGCTTTCTTTTGTAATGTGCCGCCTTGTCTGCCGCCGCGAAGCGGCGTAAACGAGTGCTCAGAGTATGTTAGCACGCGTCCCCCCCCCCCCTCCCACACACACACACACAAACACACACGCGCTGCGAGCGTCTGGGTTCGAAACTATTAATTGCCTGTTCTAAAGGATGGTACTTACTTGAGGTGGGAGCTGGAATTCTACCAGGTACCAGGAGACACTTCCTATCGGGCAACGAAGCAGGGTGCCTGTGGGGGCGGAGTCTAGAAACGCTACTCATTAATATTGTGACAGGCGATCAGTTATGATAGCAGACGAAACTTCGACTCGTTTGTTCAGAAGTTCGCGGTGATATTTCATTAGCCCTCGTTACAGCACACCAAGGATCTTAGGCAATGAAATTCACATCACGCAGGCTCGTCCGTCGTAGTCAAATGAGCGCAGTCGACGACGAGGTGTAATGAGCTACTAATGGTGAATTCCACTCGTAGACCTGGAACGCTTTCCAAAATCCGCGAGGGAGGCAAAATTCCGCTCCGTGGGACCCGCTCCGAATCGACGAGGGGAAGATAAACTTGCATTTTTGGAGCGACCTCCCCCACACCCCTCCCCTCCCCTTCTGCCTCCGCCGTACAAAATGGCCGCTGCTCGAACTTGACCAGCCCACCAACGCCTTTGCCGGCTGATCTTTCCGACGACCAGTGACGACTGTCACTGGTTAGCTGCAGAAGTAACACGCGACACAGGCCGGGCGAAATTATACGTACCGCGGCGCCCATGTCACAAATAATGAAGACGTCCGCGTTCGGCACCGTCAGACACCTTTCAGCCGCCTCGAAGCGGCGGGGCACGGACAGCGATTGCCAGCGTGGAGTTCAGATTTGTAGTACGACTTTAATAAACACAGAGGTAACAAACCATCACTTGCGCGGTCGTTGCCTAACCACTTCTTGCTTTATTTCACGGGAAAACGCCGACGGAATGCAGTGTAAAAAGGTAAACAATCACTGGCTGCAGAATGAATAGGCCTAACCTTGCGTCTGCCTCCGGCTTTTCTGTCGTTCTTTTTCTCGTTCTTCCTCTCACGATCACAGACGTCAGCGCTTACTATTTGCCACGCTCCACATTCCCGGCTTTTTATCCCTGATCTGCGCGAGGTAGAAGCGTTCAAGCCGTAACAATCCAGAGTAAACAACCGACGCACCCGAACAGATCCAACTCCACGACCCGACCGGCCCGCCAACCTCTCCAACCTCGCCGCGCATGCGCACCGCCGATTTAGACGGAAGTCACGTGGGCCGCTCTGTCAGCTTCCGGAGAGATCCGTGAAATCCCGCAGAGCAAGTTCGGCGGAGTTTGGGGCGCTCCGTGGAGCGGGCGCTGCCAGAGATCTACGAGCGGAAGATGACCAACTTGAGCCAGATCTGCGAGCGGAATATGCGCGCTCCAAATGGAGCGCTTATGGAGCGCTCGAGATCTGCGAGCGGAATTCATCATAAGCTTCACAAGGAAAATGCGCGTGAGAAAGAGTTTTGAGGCAGTCCAAAACACCGATCCAGCAGGCGCACGCACGTACGTTTACTCCGGACTCCATGAAGCCGACGGCGCAAGATCAAAGCGATCAAAGAGCACCACCGCCATCGCCACCCGGTTTTCTCTGCACTTTGCGCGACAACGGCACTGCAACGGAGGGCACTCGCCTCGGCGTAGACAATCCGCGAAATAGATTAATTTCCCACTCTTGAAGCCATTCTAAATGATAAATGAAAATACCTCGGCGTTGTAGAACATCTGAAAACAGAACTGTGCCGAGCGCCTGCTCGGCATCGTTGCTCGTGAAGGTCTGCTTATCTGTAGTTGAGACGATGATTCCACATTTTTCGTTCCACTCGTGGTGCTTGCAATAACTTCGAAGGGCAGGGGAATCTTCTCACGAGGGCGTTGAAGACACTCAACACCGGAGCCACCAAAGCAATCGCACAAACCGTCGCCATGTTTGCTTCTTCTTCGTCACTCGCGGCGCGGTCAACTCGTTGCGAGATGTTTTCTGGCTCGGCTAGATGGAAACCAACAGCGCCGAAGTGGCGTGGCGTATGGACACACCGCTCTCACATTACGCGCACTATACTCACATACAGCGGTAAACAGGACCGATGCTGGCGAAACGGCAGTCGGCATACCAGTGAAGAAGCCCTCAACGGGAAGCGGCGACGCAGGCCGATGCAGCCCCCCCTCCCCGTGAGCGTCTGGGTTCGAGATTATTGGTCGCTTTTGCTCCTTGCGGTCGAGGCTAAAAAGAGCGCTTCCGGACACTGTTCGCGGCGTGACTGACGTGACCGAGCCGACTTCGGTCAGCGTTCGCTGGCGCGCGCGTTACGTCGGATTATAACAAAGCCTTGAGAGCCCGTACTCGGCCGTCGGTCGCTGCCGCGGCAGTAGCGAGACGCGGCCGTCCGCGCCAGTACTCCGCAAACGAACCGATGGAGAGGAAGAACGACATTCATGCCCTTTCGCATTCCCGAATCTTAAAAAAGTGCTTAGGTGTTCTCGGATTTTTTTTTTTTTCAGACTATTTTATTTTTATTTACAGCCTGGCATGGTGGCCTCACTGTGTGTGGAGGGTGGAAAAGAGGGAGTGTGAGGTAGGGTCACGATGGTTCAATGAGGGCGAGGGAAAGGGGACTCGTCCGATTGGGGATTGGACAGTGATTCGAAACCTCTCTCATCCAATCGGGGTTTAGTTAGAATCCCATTGGGTACAGGCCCCGACGCACTCTCAACCAATCGGACGGGCAAAACCACCCTCGATAGGAGGCCAAAAGGTCAGCTTTTAAGGACAGGTCCCTCGTCTATAGAGCCCAAACATCGAAACACGAGCCCTGTTTTTTCTTTTTTTTTCGTTTTTTTTTTTTCTACGGTCGGTGAAAGTGAACTGTCTCTGATGCTTCCAGTGAGAATCGCGAGGACGTGCCGGACGGGGAAGTCCGTCCCTCGGAGTGTGAGCATTAGGTGTGTTAAAACCAAAAAATAAACAGAGAACTTGCGAGACACAACACACGTGGGTCTCGCGAACACAAGCGCAGCGAAATATCACACCGGATTCCAAGGATGCGGGGACCATCGCGGGGGTTCACACGATGCTGCGTCTACGTCTGTTCGTAAACCTCTGTCGCGCTTGTGAACACCGCACGCAGCCCCGATGACCCCTGGAACTTGATCTGCAGCCTCCGCCGGTGTAGCCTGCGCCCGAAACTCGCGTCCACGGCACGTCGTTTTTTTTTTTTTTTTCTTTTTATGAAACGGCCGACCCGTTGACAAGTGCACTTAGGAGTTATGCTGGCTTTGTAGGTTTGCGTGTCTGGATGCAACGACACTTGGGTTAGAGGGAAGACTTACGGGCAATGACCCGCCGTGGGGTGGAAAAGCTAAAGGTTTAACACGTACCGGAACGTATAAACAACGCCGTCTCAACGACGCGCAAAAAAAAAAAAAAAAAAAAAAAAACGATTATTTTTACATTTTTTTATTACCAACTGGCCTGCTCACCACACTGCTCCAGTCTGCTTAAAGCCCCCGCACGAACATAGAGTTCCCTACAAAAACAGCTGTAGTCATACCGTTTGCTGCTGAGAACTTTAATTTCTCTGAAAACAAGCCTATCGTCAACGACATCTTAGAAAATGCTGGTAGTGGCTTATTATGATCATGCATAATGCTTCGTAATTTGTTTTTCCGTTTCCTTATTGGATAAGACTAGAAGCTCATTACCCTTCAAATATATTTAAGGCAGTCTTTATAATTACTATACACAATTTAAGGATTCTTTTAACTTCTCAACCAGAAGACGTCGTGTCCACAGCGTTCAATAGGTTTTCAAAAGGCCTTCCTTCAACCGAAGCCTATAAGCTAGAGGGCATTTTCAGAAAAGATCGGACAACCATGCCCGGTGACCATTTTTTATTTTGATGAAAAAGTATATTTTGCTGGCTCCATGGCCAAAAGAAGAAAACCCATCCTTGTTTAAAGAAAATGTCTTTGCGAAAACAATTGTAACCACCCTGTCAGCCAAGTGCACGTTTTGATATCGCGCGATGTTGACATTTCGGATGGCTTTCCCCAAAAAGGTGTTCTGGCTGCGGGACTCGAAATATTTACTCACAAATCAGGCAGAAAAAGGATTGGCAAAAAGTATTAATCACTAATTATTAGGGTCGTTATTTCGAGAAAAAAATCGCAAACACGGCACATTGCGCAATAACGCTCTGGATTAAAGATTTTTTTCTACGTATCTATAAAAGCTAAGGTCTTCAATCTTCGGCAGTGTGTTTCCCTGTATATAGTGCATCTTGGCGCGAAATATTGTTGTCCTGGTTAGTGGGAAAAATTTACAAGAAATGCTCACACAGGGACATTTAACTAGATATGCATTATTTTGAAAATCGTTTAAAAAGAAGGCCATCTTTAATATTGCCACGCGCGTTGCCGAGCGAGCACGTGCATGGCCGAGTGGTTAGCGTGCTTGGCAGTCGCGCGAAGGATCCGGGTTCGATTCTAGGAAGCGGGAACTTTTATTTATTCTTTCTAATGGGCGTTCTAGTAAGTTCGAGAACCTTCTCGGTCCGATCCAGTTACTAATGTTCAATGAACCGAATGTTCTAGGCCGATTGTTCCAGAGAAACACGCGGGTACAAAAGGTGCTCCACGTGGCGAGCTGGAGTCAGTCTCGCTCCAGCGTTCGACTCTGCTCTTACGCCGATTTCGACGCCCGCGACGCGCTGCTGTTATCTTCTGTTTATTTTTTTATTTTGGGCACAAGTTCGCCCCGTTAAACGTTTAGTTTCTTCCGTTATTCACCGCCTCATCACTTGTCATTCGTGATAAGTGATTCTTTAAACTTTATTGATTTAACGTTTATTATATGTATTAAGAGAGTCTCCAAAAACATAATGTAACATTTGTGTGGCTTTTAAGTTATAAAGCGAGAAATATGGCCAAATTTACGCTAAGGCCGTTGCCATAAATAGGGCATGCACATACCCGTTCTTCACAATTTCATTATTATTAAAAAACGTAAAAAACGCTACGGGGTGGTCAGGAAAATACGAATTGACAGCACAGAGGTGGACGGTATTTTGAAGAGAAAATTCCTAATACATTTTCATACAACCGACCCGAAAATGCCCATGGGCCGGAGCGATCGAGGCGCGCAACACTGCAACACGCTTCGCGGTGCCAGTTTCAACAGCCGGCGTATACGCCTCGCAAGTGGGGTCATTTTCGTCTTCTGCGCATGAGAAAGGAAGTAGCGGTGACGTCAAAACGCCGAGTCCTGATTGGCTGATCGCGACCCCCTATTGAGCGTCGTCTGCTCCTTTGCAACGTCGTCTGCTCGCAACATCGTCTGCGTCTGTCTTACCTTTCCTGCGACTTTCGGAGCGAACTACAAAATAACTCGAGCGGTACGTTGTTTTCGTCTAACAACTAGCAGACGCGCATCAAGAAGGGAAGTCAAAGGACTCACTGGCGAGGTGTCCCGGGGCGCCGAGGTTTGTTTGGTTAGTGTCCGCAAGTTCCCTCCCAAATACTTTTTACCTCCATTCGTGTGCGGCGAGACCCCTCACTCTTTAACGGCGCCGGCGGGTTGGCGCAGTTAACGTCGTCTGCTTTACGTCTGCTAGTCAAAGCGATGGCTGCTTTACCTTTCCTGCGTCTGTCGGAGATTCGCCGCTTTTTCACCGGCGAGAGTCACCGTTGCCTCGGGAAACAAGGAGCCCAGGCAGCACAAAACGTCGTGGAAACGTCGAGAAAAAGTCCTGGACGTCCATGACGTCCCGCATGACTTCGATCACGTTTTTTCGATGTTGAGGTGACGTCCTTATATAACGTTACATTATAGTCCAATCAGTGACGTTGTGACGACGTTGTATTTCAACTCAAACGTCGTCAACGTTCCCACGACGTCGATGCACGACGTTCTCACAACGTCCAACTCTCACGTTTCTTTGACGTTGAACTGAAGTTCATAAATGACGTCCCATTATCGTCCTGTCCGTGACGTGCTGGCGACGTCACGTTTCAACTTTAACGTCGTCATCGTCGCCACGACGTCAAGACAAGACGTTTTAGCAACGTCTGACACTCACGTGTCTTCAAAGTTAAAATAAAGTCCAGGGTGACGTTCAATTATTGCCCCGTCAGTGACGTTTCAGCGACGTCGCGTTCACACCAAAATGTCGTAAACGTCATACAAGACGTGCTGGCAACGTCGATCACTCAGGTTTTGTTCGACGTTTTTAGATTTTCCAGCTGGATCTCCAGCCGCAGAATCACTGTGGTCAAGGTGACAGTGCTCAAGAGCCGCAAACAAAACTTAATTTTTGAGAGGTTGAGAAGTTTAATTATTTACACATTAATCTGCGTATTTCAAAATGCTATTAATTGCACATCGATGACGCTAAAGAGGGCATTTACAAAACTGAATGTACACGGAAGAAAAAGAAATAATATGAAAGCATGTTGGGAATACCATTCCTTTTAGATGTGCTTGTTATAATTTCGGTTTGTTTAAAATATTGTTACGGGTTTAATTTGCGAAGCCCATTGCGTCTAGAACGGATCGAATTGCACCATTTTTGCATTTTGGACGCGCGTTCTCCAGTGTTGCCAGATTGGGCTATATATAGCCAAATTGGGCTACATTTTTTTCTAGTTGGTGTCAAAATTTCGCCTTTGGCTATGTGGCTATTTTTGGGCTATTTCTAAGGGTGCGGCGAACTCTTGTCGAACCTCAGGTTCGACGTCGAACTTTGTGGTTCGACTAGTTAATTTTCGAACTTCTAGTCAGTTTCGAAAAAAAAGTTGTTTCTTTTTTGGCTAATCGAGAGGAGAGAAAGGAAGGAGAATGGCTTCAAACTTCTACAAACTTCGGGGTTTTCACAATGCGCAGAGAAGCAGTGCTAGCAGAGCTCAAGCGGTCTCCCCACAGTGCAGTGAAGCAAATCAAACAAACAAATTGCACTGTTTTTACAGGTCCGGTAGCGCGTCTTCTACCCGTAGACTGGACTCTCCAAACGCAGCTTTGGTGCCCATTGCGAAAATTCTTAGGCATCGCCAACTTTAAGAAAAGAAACACAATCAAAAATAGCTTGAACCAGAACGGGGGACGCTCATATTCTACACAAAGAAAAATAGACAGGTGGGTTATTGGTAAGAAACTCCCAGTTCTGACTGTTCTGCTTCTACAATCTGTTCTTTTACTGCATGATTATATCTCCCGGCCCCCGAGCTTCACAATACAGCTGTCCATGTATGTCTTCTATTTCTGAAAACCTACGAAGGATGGGTAATTGTATCACAAATTTTCATCCTTCTTAAGCTTTTTTTTATATATGTATCAGGGGACCTAATGTACACAAAAAGTGGCGCATCTGAGGGTTGAAAAAGAGAATTTAACGTGTTGTTTTTTGCGCGTATGAAAAATTGTCAATAAAAGGTTTAAAAATCGTTGTTTTTAGTTTTGGCTATCTTGGGCTATATTTATTTTATGGCTTTGGCTATATTTGGGCTATACCTCCCAGCCGTTTGGCGGTATTTTGTTGGGACCATCTGGCAACACTGGCGTTCTCGTCTTCCATGGGTCCTGAACCCTGGCACGCGCCTCAGGGGCGCCGCTACACTATCCCCTCTCCAGGTGATTTCAGGCCTGCATCGTTTCCTAGGCGACCACCCGAGATTGTTCTAAGGTTCGTCAATTTATCTTCGTATTTTGTAACCCATTCTCGCCTGCGCACAACCAAAAAATTCGCATCAACATCACCAGTTCATCCATAACACCAACTTCCAGCGCCTTAGCACTTTCGGCAGATCGGGGCGCAAAGTCTTGTCACGTGACTATCAGTACAGATCTGGCTTTCGTTGCCACTGGTGACGTACCCAAACGAAAATCGCATGCCAGCACACACTATATCAGAGCACAAGTTCACTGCACACTTGGGCATTTTTGGAGTTGACTCAAAAAAAAAAAAAAATAATAATAAAATGCCCGGCAATGACGAAATCCGGTAGATACTGTCAACGGTTTGTGGAAATTCACATTCATGATGCCAACCCCTGAATGGCCCAGATGACGGTCCGAAAAGCGTTCAAGCCCAGTCCGCACTTACGTACCAAAAGAAGAAAAAAAAAAAGAAAACCAGCCGGCACGGCGCGAGAGAGAGGGGGAAAGGTGGGCAGAGGAGATGCCAGTGGCAACTCCATAGAGCCCCATGCGATGCGTCGGGAAACTCGGCAAGAAGAGGGCGAGAGAGAAAAGTGGAGGAAGATAGCGACGACGAACAATTGACAAGCCTAAGTTCCGGGTGCATGTATTTTCTCAGTCGTTCCCAAAATATTTCACTGAATATTCTGTACACAGCTCTGGGACCCGGTCCAGCTTTTTCCAAAAGCCAGTCATTAGCACCGGCCGTCACGTCTACGGGTCTACAAGGCAGGCTGCTATGTCGCCGTGATTTTTTTTTTTTTTTTCGAGTCTGCATACAGTATAAGTGCTGCGATTGGATGAGTCGTTCAAGTCGCCCCTATGAAGAAGTCGGTGATCGCCAAAAACGCCGTCGTATTCAGTCACGGCTCGAGGACCTTTTTCAAAGCCATAACGCTTCACACGTTGAATCGTACTACTGCTCGGATCAAGGTGCCTGTGAGGATATGAATGACGCCCCCCAGAAAACAAGTGGCAGTGCACATAACAGCGCGTCAAGTCCAGTCTCCGATCAAGACCTTTCAGAGACCTCCAACGATCCCAATCAAGAACGCCCAGCGGACGGGATCCCCCTTCTGAAACCATTCTCGTGCACGCAGCGAGAGTACCAGCTACGCGCAATGGGGCGGCTAAAGCACGCGCGTCCGCGCATTAATCAGAAGCAGAACGAGGTAAGTAGTGGAACATTCCGCGCTGCGTGACATCGTCTCTTGTTCATTTATTTACGTGAATTTGTTTGTTATTTTATATCTTTGAGGCTGGCACATCCAGGGACGTCTTTTGGAGGCGCTCTGTATTGTATCTCGTGTCTGAACATGCTCAAATAAACAGTTCGTACCAGACCTGTGTTTTAGTTACTTCCTTCGTACTTGCATGATAGCAACTTGCCTTCGCAATAATACTAAAAAAATTTTTTTTTTTTTTGGCGGGGGGGCGGGGGGGGGGGGGGGGGGACACAACGTTTTCTCACGACGGCTAGGGAACGTAATTTGGAAAGGTTTCTCAACGTTCTGTGTACGTCGTTGGTAGTCCGGATGTCGTAAGCACACGTATCATAAACGTCGAGGGAGGACGCAACGGCCCACTGAGACGTGCATTTGACGTGCAACAAACGTCATTTGGAACGTCCCCTCGACCTTCTGTGCACCTTTTTTCGCGGACATTTAAAGGTTTCATCGACGTCGAAGGAAGGTAACGTCCGGACCTTCGACGTTTTACGATGTCACGTTACAGACGTCTTCGACGTTCTTTCGACGTTTTCTTCACGTTTATGTGCTGCTTGGGAGATAACAAGAGGAAGAATTTGACCTCTTAATCTAAAATTGAGGTAGCGATCAAAGTATAACACGGGAAGCGTTCACAAGGGTCGCGCGGGCATATTCCATTCAGCACGTCAGCCGGTCGTGGGCAGACGGTCGCCGAGTCGCGGAGTGCCTGTTAGGCCTAACTGCCCAGCTCGTTTGGTCGCGTTCGGTGGAATCGTCGCCGTTGGAGCTTTTCCCCGGTGTCTGTGGATCCAGCGTTCTTGTTCGTCGTGCTCTGTTTCAAGTAATTTTTACTTTTTTTTTGCTGCTTGAAGTCAGGACGCGTGAGAAGCTCACGTAGAAAAATAAACGTCCGTGGGTCGTCGCGACCGCGACGCTGTCGGCCATGTTGACTTGATCGTAAGAAGTGCGTAAGACAGCTTCGGAGCTGCCGTAGGATTTCGCCGTAACCTGCGCAAAACTTACGAAAATTTCGTTTCGTGAATACGAATTTGTTCTTAAGTTTTGTCTTACGCACATTTTTGGCGTAAGATCGTTTCGTGAATCTGGCCTCTGCACTTCCGAAAGTCGCAGGAAACGTAAGACACACGCAGACGACGTTGCGAGCAGACGACGTTGCAAAGAAGCAGACGACGCTCAGATAGGGCGGCTCGATCAGCCAATCAGGGCTCGGCGTTCTGACGTCACCGCTACCCCCTGCGCATGGAGCAGACGAACTTGCCCTCCGCATAGCGTCTCCACCTACGCGACGTAAAGGAAGCAACTGGAGCGACTTTGCAAACAGATCAGCCTATAACCTTGGCGGTAACATGAAATAGGAGGCAGTGCGCGCAGAACCTGAACCTGCGCCGCCTGTGAGCTCAAATAGATCCGCCACCTTGGAGGGCCGCACAACGCGTAGAAAATAAAGACACCTAAAAAGAGAAAAAGAATTGCGATCGAATGAGATTGTCTCTGACCTAATTTATATGAAAATGGTTTGGAGAATCGTGAAATTCAATTTCTGCACGATCATGCGACCTACGTCAGTGATGTCGCAGCAAGCCCCTTTAAGAACAAGCACCAGAGCGAAAAGTACACGTCAGCGAAGTGTATTTTTTTCGCAGGGTCGTGTCGAGCACTAGGCAACGTTGTGCAACCTCCGACGGCCCACCACGTCGGTGATCAAGTAGGCGTCAGAGATGGTTGCCCCACTGAACGCTAAACTGCCGAACGTGAATCTAATCCAGCTGCCGAAAGCTGACTTCAAAGCGTTCAGGGAAATGAAAGCAAAGGAGTGGGACTCTGTTTCCGTTCTGTGTGGAATTTAGTCCTGTCCAGGGTGTAAGATAGACAGGTGGGGAAACGAGAGCCGAATGAGCGACCGGATGGTGTCCCCCTCGGGTTTCTCTTTTTCTGTGGCGCCATCTATGTGGAGCACCGCGAACTCTCACTCCGGGTGGGCGACCGGTGGCGACCGGCTAAACTGACGGAGATGATTTCTCGTGGATTTTCAATGAAGGAATGTCGTGCTCTCCGTTTATTTTGCGTACTCTCCCTTAAAGTTCCATGCAAATTCGATTCCAATCTTTTTCCTCTCGCCACAGCGCCATCTGTCGCAAATCGGGGGTACGCGCAAGCAGACGAGTACACAATCCGGTCACGGCGCTGCGGTAGGGTTCTATGGTCCGTTTCCCCACCTGTCTATCTAACACCCTGGTCCTGTCACTTGTGGCAGTGTACGCGGTCCGACACTTCGCAACCACTGTGGTTTTAGCAAGAACAGTAGACGCAGAAAATATATATCTTTGAAAGTAAAGTCTCCTATGGCTGGCGAAAAGCAGATTGTTGTCGCGAGCTTCTGATGCCACTGAGAAGAAACGAACAGTGATCGCTACAGGCAAAACGGGAATACAATGTTCCTCCTCGAAGTGGAACAAGAGCGCCGTGACCGACTCAGGTCAGCGTCCGGTAGAAAGAGTGCACGCGACAAGCGCCGAATGTGCGCACAGGATCTTGATTCATTAAACTCGATTCAATTGTACCACTTTAAACATGTATTCTTTCTTAAGACTATTTAAACCTGGTCGTCAGCAGCCCAGCCTCCCTACGAAGAGTATGCTGCAAAATTAACTCATCCGAGAAATCTGTATTTAAAATGTTGACTTGTGCTTCAAACTCGCCTGCAATCTTTTGAATGAATTCTTATTTTTCACGAACTCCTGTCATAGTGCTTTTTCTTCACAGACTTCCTACATTTTTCGACCCCTTTCTTGCCCTTGTTTGAAATCGGCAACGTCTTATCTGTCTCTGCTCCCGTTACGGTAATTCTGTATATTTAGCGCTCTGTGAAATAAAAAAAAATAAAAAAAAATATGGCAAAGCATTTTTGAAGGCCCTGATAGAACAGATTATGAGCCTTGAAATGTGAAAAATAGAAGAAAAACTACGATGGCCTTCATTTTAAACGTATTTTCCAAGTATTGCGAAATTGGTAACCTGTCTACATTTGTGTATTTTTTTTAATGTTATCGTTTTCAATTTTAATGACAATTTCGGCGAATATAAAGCAAAGACGTCCAAATCTTGTTATAAAATTTAAATTTGAAGTCCTTTAATATCTGGATCCATAAAGTTCTGAATTGCTTCGTAATCGAAAATACATGTTTACCTCCTTTTATTTTATGTACAGTCTCTACAAAAAAAAAATATTAAACCTTAGGCGACAGCAGTTTTTCTTTGATAAATATCCAGAAGGATGCTTTCACGCAAGTAGCAAAAATGTGCGCGTATACCGACAGCGACTTTGTTATTTTTGTTCCTCAAGAGAAATTTTATTTTCCGAAAAAAAAAAAAGTTCAATTATGTTTTTGCGCTTGCACAAGTAAAATCTATCTTTTGGAAAAGAAAAAAAAAAAAAAGTCAATCAGACATGGTCGTTCAATCCTATCTGAAAACGCCCAATACAAACCATCTCAGTCAATCGGAATTATTTTTTTTTGCCCTTTGTTTTTTTAAGTATCTTTATTCTCTACGGGTTGTTCGGCCCTCCACGGCGGCGGATCTATTGGCGCTCACTGGCAGCGCAGGTTCAGATTCTTCCGTGCCCTACCTTCTATATCACGTTACCGCCAAGCTTGTAGGCTGATAATATGTCTGGAAAGTCTCTTTCGTTGCTTCTTTTACGTCACGTAGACGGAGACGCTATACGCCGGCTGTTGAAACAGGTACCGTGAAGCAGATTACAGGGTGGCGCACATCGATCGCTCTCGCCCATGGGCATTTTTGGGTCGGTTGTGCGAAAATGGACTAGGTATATATTATACATAGCATAGGTGTACATTATATATTATAAATGTTATTTTCGGAGAGCTTCAAGAAAATTAAAGATGGGCATTTTTTTTCTAAATAATTTTCAAAATAATGCATCTTTAGTTAAATGCCCCTGTGTGAGCAATTCTCGTAAATTTCTCCCGCTAATCAGGACGACGATATTTCATGCCCAGATGAACTATTTAACGAGCAACACACTGGCAAACTTTTAAGGCCTTAGGTTTTATAGATACGGAGAAAACAAAACGTTAATCCAGAGCGTTATTGCGCAATGTGCCGTGTTTGCGATTTTTTTTTTCGATATAACGACCCTAATACTTTGTGATTAATACTTTTTGTCAATCCTTTTTGTGCCTGATTTGTCAGTAAATATTGCTAGACCCGTAGCCAGAACAGTGTTGGGGAAGCCGCCCGAAATGTCAACATCGCGCGATACGCAAAACGCGCACTTGACTGAGAGTGTGGCTAAAAAATTTTTTTCGCAGACAAATGTTTTTTTTTTTTTTTTCAAAAACAAGCTTTTTTTTTTTCTGGGCATGACGTTAGCATAATATATTTTTTCAACAAACTTAAAAATGGTTTCCGGACCTGGTGTTTCAATCTTTTCTGGAAACGCCTTAGAGACGCTAGAATTAGTATAGAAATTTAATAACCGCGTCTCAACACAATTTTTTGTAGCCACATTTTTTTATAGAGTTTTCATAGACCAGAAGTGACAGAATAATAACACGCAATGCGGAGAAACGACATCACACCCACTTGGATCCCCTTTGCGAAGGCTGCTTTTCCGATTGTGTCAGATAATTGTCGCCCCTTCTAATGCACAGGTGCACTAACACCCAGTAACCAGACTTCGTATTAATTATTGGCGGAAAGAAAGTAGCGTACATGTGATAATTTTAACTTCTCAGGTGGTACCCGTTACAATGATTGCCTTTCAATCCGTATTGTCGCTCAAGCAGTCAAGACCACTGAATTACTATTCTTAGAAGCGCTTTGTCGCGTGTGTATTTGTGACGCCTACGTGTGTGCACACTGCAAGTGGCGAGGGCACGTCTTCATGAATGCATTACAGAAAACCTAAAAGTAAGTTTAAGGTGTTTTTTTTTTCTGCGAAAAATTTTAAAATTGTTAATTGAAATGGGATATAAGAGATGTTAGAATGTCTATCCGTTTTCTGTACAATTTTATCCAATCTCCATACGCCAAAAAGCTATAAACAGTGGATAAAGGAAGCGTATTCGTCATCTAAAGCCAATATGCACTATTCTTTGTAGAAATTCTTTAGAAAGTATATAAACATTTTTGTAAGGGAGCGATAATAATATGCGCTAGGGGAATCGCACCGCCCTGTATTTTTTAAAGTGTTCTGTAATCACAGCATTTAATGACCCTTTCTGTATATTTTTCCCTTGGAATAAATGTTCCAATTTTGTTTCATATTACTGCTTATCAGCTATTCATAATAAATACCATATACGAAGGGACGATAGTACATTCGAAAATTTTAACTAAATATTTTTGGTGTTGAGTTAGTATAAAATAAGAAAAGTGAAAAGTGTTTTTACCGTTCACATTTGATAACGTTTGTTAACATTAATGACGGAATTCAATGAGCTTCCTCAATACGCCAGAGTTAAGCAATATTTCGCGCAAAAAATTATAGTTATACTTAAATACAGCTTACGAAAGCGAGACAACGAGGTGAATCATGTTTTTCTCTCTTTTCAAGTATATAGTGCAGTGTATTAGATGTTATCACACTAAACAGTGGCGGAAAGCAAAAACTCAAGAGGGAAAATTTCTGAAACGAGATATAATAAGGTGGTTGCATTTGAATTCGACTAAACTTGTTGGGAGAAAAGGGGAATTCAACTTAAAAAAAAAAAAGAAAACGTATACGTGGTTGCTCTACTTCTTTGAGGAACAAAAATGTCTTCTATAAAATTTTATCGAAAGAGTTTCACGGAAATAAAATCCGAAGTGCCAGAAGGTGAAACGTCTCAAAAACTCATTTTGATTTTTTCGAAAATTAGGACATTGATTTTAAGACTGTCGACTTTACTCAAACGGCTAATATATTTTTACGCTAGAGGGAAGGGTGTGAATCATTTTAACATAACGCAATGATTTGAGGTATCTAGTAATTTTGGTATAAAGGAGCAAATTTGCTATCAGGAGCAATATCGCCTCCAATTTGAATTGCTCTATTAAATGAACCGTTCCACATTATGTAATAATAATGGTATCAGTGCAGAGCTGTGATCATAAGCTATCTGGTGGTGTACGTTTTCTTGTGGTATTCGTTAGGACAAATATATCTAGTTACAATCGTTCTAAAAACCTAAAATTGAAGGATAGTTAAAGTCAATTAAAAAAACATTTTCTTACTTGATAGTTTAAAATTTATATAAATGCTGGATATCAGTCTTGGGTGTAATGGTTGTGCTGTATTTTAGGAAAAATCAGTTTAAGCCAATTTCAGGCATGTCACTTTACCGTTCGATCAACTATGCTGGCTTCACCTCAATGCTTCTGGCGGCCTCAATAAAAACTGTTTTCCTTTAAAGGAATGCTGAACCGAAATCTGGATTCCAAAAAACATGGCGGCCAAAGCGTGCGACGGGATCCTACAAACATTAAAACATCACTCATACAGCGATATCTCAAACGCATGACCGTATTTTCCAAAAAAGTAGGCGCATTTCACAGATATGTTTACGTCTTGCTTCCCCAAGGAGGAGAGGGTACGGCCTCTTCTCCGCCTCACCGCCTTGAGGGGGCGAAGTGAAGAGAGGAGGAATCGAGATATGTTGGACGTCGCGCGCCTCGTCGCCCTCGTTTAATCTCGACCTCTTTTTCCAAAAATACGGCCGTTCATTCGAGATATTACCTTACGAGTAGTGTTGCAGGGATTGTTGTGTCCCCCCTATACAGCTCCTGCACTGTTTTCTGAAATCCAAATTTCGGTTCACCATCACTTTAAGCTTCCTTACCGTGCGTCTTTTCTGTTATATGTGCTCACAGCAACTCCTCGAATATCCTGAGGGATGTTACGGAGATCTAAAAGAAACCATTTTTATTAACAGTAATGCCACCTGCCGTATGAGAGTGCGGCGAGCCACATATTCATCTGAAGCACTGGCATGCGAGTGTTTAAACACACTGGAGCACAGTGTGACATGAGAAAAACGTAAGTCAAACGTAAACATCTGGGAATCATTCATTAAGCAACGCAGTACCTATTTGTGTAAAATTAGATCCGTGGCGGTGTATATCAATAATGTTTCCACCTAACGAACGCACGGACTATTTTTTCACAAATTTCAACTGTTTGAATTATAAAGAGTGTATTTTATTTTGTTTATAAGTTTACATGAGTCAAACATAGTAAAGCTGACAAAATGCAAAAACAAACGTTGGTATCACATCACAAAAACACATAATTTGACCAATAATCTATACGCGTTAATAAAATACGCATACGAAACCGCAGATATTTTTCCACGACACTCCTCTGTCTGTTCACGCAGAGGCTCTTACAAAAAGTCCATCATTTGCCCAGATAGTTTCCGAAGTTACACATTTGCACTCTTAAGCTGCGAAACACCACATCGGCCCTAAAATACCGATTATAAATTTCGCAGAAGACTTAATTTTCAATTTTCAATTCTCTACACATCTGAGAGGCGGATGTCCTTCTGAACCGGTACGGACCCCAGCTCGGCTCTCTTGGTTGCCTGCAGTAGAGCTTGAAGATGGGTTACTCACTGTACACTTTGGAAGTCGCTCACCGGTGCGTCGAAAACAATTCTGGCAGAGCCTATCCGTCAACAGAACAGTAGCAGCTTTGAGCGGAGGCAATGTTCTCTTCAATGCTCTAGAGTCTATACCTAAAGGTTGGTTACTGGAACAAAATATAAATTGCGGTAGACCGCTCGCTTGTGTCTCTCAAGGAAGTCGGCATGGTAGTTTCTTTTTAAGCAAAAAATTGTATCGATGACTTTAACGTGAATGTATGAAATAAGAGTGACCACTTGCTTTCATGTTCGAACAAAATCTGGGATTTTTTTTTTACATAGTGCTGCTTTTTGCATTCCCCCGCATCTCTCTTCATCTGTTTTGGCTTTTTATTGTTTTAGTTCTGACAATTTCACAAATTCTAATCTCTGAAAAGCATCACGAGGAAGTGTGCGCTGCATGTCTTTTCATTTAAAGGGAACGCAATTAAGGAATAGGGAAAGGCGACGATAATAATATAAGGGAATAAACGAGTACAACAAACATAATTAAGAGGCCAAGCCCGAAAAAATATAGACGCAATTAAAAGATATAACTGCCGACACAGAGCTCCTTGATCTTTTGCTCCCATCTCTTCTCCCAAAAAATAGCGCAACTCCGTTACATGCCTATATACAGACTTGTGCTCCTTACTTTAAGAAATGCAATAGATTAGAATTACTCCTCAACGAGCCTCAAATGTAATCGATTAGCGTAACAAACTACTTTCGCTGAAAAGTAACGGATTACTTTACTCGTTACAAATCACTTTCACGTTACTTTCGCCGTACACTTATCCAGAAAATATTAGAAACAATTTTGATAATTTCAAAAATGTTCAACAACACTACTTTTCATTTCTCATACGCCCGTATTATGGTAGTCCTTGTAAAAATAAAATATTGTATTAAAGAAATTGTTGGTGCACTGCGTTCGCCTGTAAGTTGACAAGGCACCAAAAGCTGCAACCCCACCCGCCATCCCACTATCTTACGGCCTCCGGAAATGATCCCTGGAATTGTGCAGACAAAGCTAGCGGTGCTCATGCTCAGTAGCAGCGTCTACCTCCGCTACGAGATTCGGAGCTAAAGAAGCGATCTACGAAAGCTCCCTTTTGACTCGGGTGTTTCGCTTGTTATGCACAAGAAAAGAAAAACTTGGTTCTAACGTTGCAATATATAGCCAATGCACAATGCAGATGTCCCAGCTTACCTTGATGTGATTCTGTAGCTTAGAGCTTGTTGTTCTTGCTGATGACAATCCGTGTTTTGTGCCAAGCAAAGTACGCACTGAAACTCTAGGTTTCCGTTCCCCTTAATGCCCTGAATTTTGAACATCTCATTAAGAGATGGCCATGGAGACGACGGACACTCCATGGCCAAAAACTCGACCAGTCAGAGAAAAAGTGTCGGTTACGAGTTATCGATCGTTTATCGGCTTTCATTTTCATACCAATATTCGTGGAGGCCAGGGGAGCGGAGGGCATAAAGAGCGAGAGATGTGGTGGCCATCAGTCTCAGAAAATAGTGGACGATCACACCACTCTTACGCGTTCTCTCTCTCTCTGCCAGCACTCTTTATATGACGTCACCGCCCCCTCCCTCCCCCTCCCCCCCCCCCTTTATGTTGAGAGTTGACTGTAGAGTGAGGGGTGGATTCGACCACCACGGCCAGGCAAGTAAACCAAGATAAGTATCGTCTGCACCCTCGAAGACGATGCTCTTAACTTTACGCTGGGCGCTTCTTAGCTGTGCCTCAAGAGCGTGCTGGAATACAGCAGCGCACATCAGAGACAAAGAGAATTCGACTACCTCGCGCGAGGCTACATCATCTGTTACGCTTGTTGTGAACCCGCGAATCGAGAAGGTTCGGACCCGCGCTTGATTTCTGTGCAGGTGGCGGAAGACGTCGAAGAAGTTGGAAAGGGTGATACGGTGTAAAAGGCAAAAACAAATAAACACGAAGAGCTTGCTCCTGCCCGCAAAAAGAAAAACCCGATGAAAGGCGACGGAGAGCCTACTTGGCGTTGTCTTATACCCGTGCTACACGGGCAACTCGAAGGCCATTTACAACGAATGACATTTGAACGATCGGCCAATCAGCGCGTGACACGATCCGAGCGTGGGGCGTTAAACGCGCGAAAGATCGCGAGCCGATTCGTCAATCAAACGAATGTCATCCGTTGTAAATGACATTGGAGTTGCCTGTGTGGCACGGGTATCACTTGACCTTTGTCTTTCGTATATTTGTATATGACTTGCCCATACTTCTAGTGGTTCTAGTGTGCGGTCATAAAAAAAAAACGTGTTTTCTTTCCGGCTATTCCCCCTTTCTAATGTTTTCTATTTTGTTGAACTTGCTCTGGTTATGCTGCTGAATGTCCTGCTCATATTGCTCCAGTTACTTTATTATGCTCATAGTTTTAAAAGTAACGAGTAATTAAAACAATTCGTGGCCAATATTTTGTAACATTACATTACAAATTACTTCCAGAAAAAGTAACGTAACGATTACAAAATTACTTTAAAAAGTAACGGATTACAAATAACCCGTTACTTCTAACAGATTACCTTCCCAAGTCTGACAATATCTTAATTTCCTAACACTTCATCGTTCTCTCTCTCTCTCTCTCTCTCTCTATCAAAAAGTTCCTTTATAGTCTGGTGCTTGCGTGCCGAGGCAGTGGTCTTGCCTGGAACTATCGGTAATCACAGTTCTTATAACTGCGTATAGATTGTGATTGTGTAAACAGAATTGCGCCGATGCATAAGACGGCCATGAAAATGCCGAAGGTCGGCTGTTGTCGCCTCCTCTAGACAACCTTGACTCAGCGGAGCCAGAAGAGTTTTGGGCACGGAGGAGTGCCAAGGTTGGTTCACACACTTCCATGAGACCGACCGAGTGCCACTGACACGGCTTGTGCCGTGTCACTGGCATTTTTCTGACACGTTGACAAGTTGGGACGACTGCCCCTACTTGGAACGGTGTATAATACCGTTCCAAGTTGGGCTTCCTAGCCGGCGCCATTTTAACGAGTGTAGCACCGCCTACCTTCATCCGGTTATTTGGGAGAATTTGAACCCGCCCGAATGACCGACCGCCATTACTGGACTGTTACCCTGCTCACCGAGTCACACCGCGGCTGCCGTATTTGGCGTCCTCGGCTCATCGTCCTCGTCCACGGAGGAAAGCACTATCCTAATTTGTATGTCAGGCATGGGGAAAAGTGCATCCTGCTTTCCTGGCATCTTTTTGTGGGTAATTTTTAGCGCGGTTTTGGGGCAGTCGTCGCTCCCAAACCGAACTCGGCATTTCGATCGCTAGCGAAATTGGGGATCGCTAGTGAAATTTAGGATCGTTAGTGAAATTGAAGATTGAACGAAGCCAGGATGGCACGAATTACGGCATGTGAATTTGCGCTAAACTCGAGTTGTCACAGCTTGGGGGCGCCGGAAACATTTGAACTAACTGCGCGGTTAGCGGCTCAGACCTGCGCTGCCACGTCTGCTTTAATTGAAATAGTAGAAACCTCAGATTTAAATATGAATCGATGTATAAATACCGAGTACAGATAGCAAGTGCGACGGATCCGTTTTTTTTTTCTAATTTGGAATCCACTGTGACAATATTGGCACATTGATGTGCCTCTCTGTAATCGCCTCGCGTGAGAATTATTTGTGCGCAAACTGTGTCGCGGCGTGTACTATTAATTCAGTAGACCAGGAGTCACGCAACTGTTTTCTTTTTTCAATGTCTAAACCGCCCTCCGCTACCTTTCGGTCGTAGCCCAGGCGAAGAAACGGCACGGGGTTCTTCGCAGTTCGCCGGCCATCCAAGAAATGATCGGAGCAAACACGACTGCTCTTCGATGGCAAGAAGTCTTTCCTGTTTAAATTCGCCAGCCACCGGCGTCGTAGGTCCGGAGCAGCGGGGAGCCGGTGCAGCATAAACATGCCGCACCCACATTCATCCTCTTTGACAGCGTGGGTCTCGCACACTGAACCGGCGTTTATTTTACGTGTTTTTTTTGTTGTTATTTGTACAACCAATTACAGCACAGTGCTGCCAGGTCGATTCTTTTCTTGCATAGGCCATGTCACCCGCGAAAACACGCTATAATATCAAAGCGGCGCCTAACATCGTCGAAACAACTTGCCTCCGTACACTGACGTACTTTCTAACAGTCCACTCCGTGAAGCAGACGAGCTTTCGAAGGAAAGGGTAAGCGGAGCGTTGGCGCAGTGCTGTGGTTGGAGTGTTTTTCCCTTTCTGCATCGACCTACTTGGAACGGTGTATACGGATTGCTGTATTTATCCGCGAGGCCATATAACCATCATCAGCAAACTCCAAGGGGGGGGGGGGGGGGGGGGTGATCTCGCGGTGTTCTCTTCAGCAGCCATCTGTAAAATACCACCATGTTCCTTTCATGAAGTGTTTTTTTTTTTTCTGTATCTTACCCGGCGTTACTTAGGCAGAGATGTAACAGTTGACGACGAGACGGTGAAACAACCCTGCAATCTTTCGCAGTTCCAGCCATTACAGCGCGTCCACCGCAGTTTGACGAGACAACGGCCTCATAGAATATTTACAAGGGTATCACCTTACACCCTTTGGTCCCATATAATACACCCCAAAACTTCATTTCGACGTACAGCGCCCTATAGTCGAACAAACGGCACAAAATTTTACCAGGGGCTTGATAACGGTGCGATATAACTTATTAAATTGCTAAAGTACGTATCAAAGACCAAAGAAAGAAAACACGGAGCTTTTGCAGTACGGCCAAGAAAACTCCGATAATCTTTTTTGTAGTCAATATTACGTACATCAGCATTCTTAATAAGTTGTACCACACGGCTATCAAGCCCCTCGTAAACTTTGGGGCCGCCTGTTCGATTATAGGGCGCTGTACGTCGAATTGAAGTTTTGGGGTGTATTATATTGGACAAAGGGTGTAATAATACACCTCTTTTTCTGAGAGTGAGGCCTACTTCGAAGGCCACAGCATCGAGGAACCGAAACGGCGGGCATTATTGGTGGCTGCTCTCAGCGACAACGTGGTGAAGGTGTTTCTTGGCCTTTGTAACCCCAAGAAGGTTAACGAGTAGGGATCGTCAAATTATGAGGCGCTGGAGATATGAAGCCTTCTGCGTTAAGTCCTTATTCGAACTCTTTTTGTTCGCCTTCCGCCCAATAAAAAGCATGCGGGAGGAGCCTCAGAACGCACATGGTATCGCTGCGCCGCAGCATTCTTCCGCGACATAAATTCCGTCTGCTTTCATCGCCGTCACCATGGCAACGAACGCCGAATGAATGGAAGCACGCACGGTACCGCCGCGTGAGGCCAGCAACAGCTGACGCCATCTCACGAACGCCGTCTGCTAGCCAAAGCCGAACGATGTGTGCCAGATCGGCCGCCTTCGCCGGTGCGCCGCTGGCAAAGACAACGAAGCTGAGACACGCCGACGGCGATTGAGCAAGCACCAGCACCGCGGGACGACTGCAACGAGGGCATTCATTGGGATCAAAGGCGTGAAATAAGCAAGAGCAATTTTGATTTGAATTTTAACGCGCGATATCCAAGTTGGGGAGCACATACTTTTGCTGGGTCTTTCCTGTGAACTTTTTACAGAGACACGGGGTGCCGCATTGAGAAAACAGCTCCGTTTGCAAGATATGGGGGCCCTGAAAAGGGCCGTTTAGACCGCTACCAGAACCTAACTGACGTAATGAGCACTTGAGAAGCGGTTGGCGCATAAGTCGTCTTTATGCACGCAGGCGGGCAACGGGCTCAGCGCAGCGGTTCACTCGAATTCACGGTGGCCGTCAGAATCCTCGTCCTCGGCACTATAGTGAAGGTCCCTGTCTGCGTCGGGGCTGTAGATTTTGGCGGTCGCGGCGACGAACGGCTGGAATCTATCAGTGTTTCCGCAAGTCCTCTTTCTCCTCCAAAACATGCGATTTGTCCGGTTAATTCCGATAACAAACTAGACTCTAGCCTATTAAATGAGTGCGTCGTTCCCTGCACTTTGCACCCTTCTCTGAAGGACAAGCGGCCCCTAGCCGCACGAAACAGAGCAATAACAGGTCTGTGGTGCCCTTAGATGTCCGGGGCCGCACGCGCGCTACACTAAAGGAAGCAACGTGTTTTTATCCCTGTTTGTAAAACTGGGTAACCCATGGAATGCAGAGCCTCGGCCGACATCTGGGTGCTGTTACTCAGGCGCTATAGTCCGTGTGGATTTTTCGCGCCTATAATCTAAAAAGAAAGAATGGCATACACACATATCACACGCGCACGCAATCTAAGTTTGTCCACAAGTCCAGTGTCACCCGACGTGTTTTTGTAGCGCTTTCAAAACGATACAGTGATATCGCCAAGTGCTCTCCGGCCCAGGATTTTTGTGACATTAAATGGTCTCTGGTGCAGCAGTTGCAGCGTTCCTCTCATGTCTTATCGTTGGGTGCTGTATTGCATGCATGCACACAAAAATATGCTAATAATGAAGCTAAATAATTGGAATAATTAATTATTGGACTAATTTTATCGGACTAATTGTATCCAAAAACCAATCCGACCATGAACTAAACTTTTTATTTTTTATACGAGGCGCTAACATTTCCCGCCGCTTATTTTTATGGTGTCAGGAACGAAGCAGCATAGGAAGAGTGCGCTTCAAACGACAAGAATAATAATTATTAAAAACTGCCGGAACTCCGCTGGAAACTCTGAGGCACGGTAGAGTAGTCGTCAGGATAAAAAAAGAAATCTAAATAAACAAAACTAATATCCTAGCGGTCGTCGGCGGCGTCATGAGGCTTCGCCGCGTTCGGAGTAGAACGGTCTTGCAGTATATATTGTGCATTCCTTCTTTACATTTCTTTTAGACCACGTCGAATTCTGACGCAAAGGCTCCCTCCCTCATGCGTTCAGACGCCTTGTTTGCTATTAAATTAACAAATTAGCTTCAAATAAGGGTCGTGGCATCTTCTGGGATAAAAAAAGACAAAAAAAAAAGAAAAACAGGAACATTTGCGGGCAACACGGCCGCTCCGCCTCTCATCAGAGAAAACGCCGCCCGACAATCCAACGGCTCCCTTCTTATTTTTTTTAATTTTTATTCACTTTGTTACTTCATTTTGTTGTAGGGTCCGACTGTTCTCTTTTTAGTAACGATGCCGACCGTGGCAACCGTTCTGGTCGTCATACGATTGGCGTTTGTTTTGTCACGCGATGGTGTGGTCCGACCGATTAAAAGTTTGTTAGAATGGAGTCAAGAGGTATAAAATGGTGGATCAAATAAAAATAGTAAATGCAAAGAAGCGCTCAGCTCTGCTCGCTCAACCCCCTCGGCGCTTTATTCTTCCAGAGGCGAGCATCGCAGTGCCATCGCGTTTAACTTGTGCCGTCTTCATGACGCCATGAAAGACCCTCTTGAAGCAATTAATTAGCTTCAGGGCGCTCCTGGGCTCTCGTGCGTGCCCAGAGTTCGAAACTGCGATGACTCCGCAAGTCAGCGCTAGATCTGCGGATGGCTACTCGTGGAGGTCCGGTGTGTGGATGACTCGCGAGGTGCCCAAGAGGAAGCCGGCCAAGGTTCAGTGCCGGGGCGGGATCTCGGTATACGGAACGGTACCTTTTTCGAGGGATCGCACCTGACGCTTCCCCAACTGATGAAAATCATCTACCTCTGGTGCGAGAACCTACCGTGCGCCGTTATTCAGCGGGAGACTGATGTTGCAAGTAAGAGAATAACTGATGAGACGAGCATTTGTTGGAAGGTTGTGGTTAATGCCGTCTTTACGCATCCAGAGATGATTAGCGGCAAAGGTGTGACTGTATAACTAGGCGAGAGTATGTTCAGGCGGCGAAAGTACCATCGTGGGTATTTAAGGCCTTGCCAGTGGCTTTTCGGCGGTGTGGAGCGTCGCAGCGGGTGCTGCTTTCTTGTTCCCGTGGAGACCCGTGACGCTAAAACCTTGCAAGGGCCAATAGCCGAATGGGTCCGCCCTGGAAAAAGAATAATCACTGACTGTTAGGCTGGCTATCGCAAGCTTGCTGATGATGCTCCCTTCACGCACCTCACCGTCAACAACAAGCTGCACTTTGTCGACCCGAACACTGGTGCGTACACCAATACAGTGCACCTGGGCTCACGCCAAAAACTCCCTTTCATCTGGATGGCGCGAGAGCCACCACTTCACTGGTCACCTTGCAAAGTTCATGTTTAGGAGGAGAGAGGAGGCGTGCGGAAACACTGATAGATTCCAGTCGTTCGTTGCCATGGCCGCCAAAACCTACAGCCCCGACGCAGAGAGGGACCTTCCCCATAGTGCGGAGGACGAGGATTCTGACGGTCCCGGTGACTTCGAGTGATCCGCTGCGCTGAGCCCGTCGCCCACCTGCGTGCATAAAAACGACTTATGCGCCAACCGCTTGTCAATTTCTCATTACGTCAGTTGGGTTCTGGTATCGGTCTAAACGATCTTTTTCAGGGCCCTCATATTTTGCAAACGGAGCTGTTTTCTGAATGCGGCGCTCCGTGTCTCTGTAAAAAGTTCACAGGAGAGACTCAGCAAAAGTATGTGGTCCCCAACTTGGATATCGCGCATTATGATTCAAACAAATATGTCTCTTGCTTGTTTCGAGCCTTTGATCCCAATTAACGCCCCCGTTGCAGTCGTCCCGCTGCGCTCTCGCTTGCACAATCGCCGTCGGCGTGTCTTAGGTTCGTCGACTTTGCCAGCGGCGCACCGGTGAAGGCGGCTGATTTAACACTCAGCGTTCGGCTTTGCTTGGCAGGCGGCGTTCGTGAGATGGCGTCAGCTGTTGCTGGCTTCACGCGGCGGTACCGTGCGTGCCTCCATTTATTCGGCGTTCGTTGCCATGGTGATGGCGATGAAAGCAGACGGACTTTGGGTTGCGGAAGAACGCCGCGGCGCAGCGATACCAGGTGCGTGCTGAGGCTCTTCCCGCATGCTTTTCAATGGGCGGAAGGCGAACAAAAAGTGTTCAAAATGAGGACTTAACGCAGAAGGCTGCTTTTCTCCAGCGCCTTATAATTTGACGAGCCTTGCACGAAAATCATATTTTTAGACCGGAGTGTGGAGATAGTTTTTTTTTTACAACCTGGGTCTAAAGTAATATTCTGCCCAACGAGGTAGAGGGGCTTAGAGTGATAAACCGGAAGTTGCAAAGTGGCACCCCCCCGGTTGCCGCCATGTTTTACGCAAATGTGACCACTCGTCACGTGACCTTACAAGAGCCGTGACGTCGCAGGTAAGATGGCAGCGCCCAGAGCTGGCGGATGCGAGTTTGTTTGGTGCGCGGCAGCCGCGGCAGCCGTGATGTGCAGCGGCTTTCCGACAATTTCGGGCTTTTTCGTGCTTGCTGACGCAGGTACGATGTGAAAATATGAAGGAATGAGACTTTATACCCTTTTTGCGCAAGATCGCTCTGGATAATCTGGATATTAACACCTGTGAGACAGCGTCAGCCGTATCGCCGCCGGTGCTCGGATTCCGGGATGTGTTTAAGGATCGATAGAACTTTGAGTGCTTTTAGCTTGGAAGTTTTGCGTTCTCTTAGCTTTGTTTGAACGTTGAAATGTCTATGAATCGACGCGAAAGGTATACGTCGCGTTAGGGTCTAGGAGAAGTTGTTTCAGGCCTGCGTCACCGAATAACCATAGCAACTTTTAGCGAGGAAGCTCCTCCGATCTTTAACCCTTTGTGCTAATCGACGATTCTACATTCGATCGCCTTTCTTCCTTTTTTGGTGAGAGCGAAGTGCACACTTATTTTCAGCTACGAGGATGACGTTTTATTGAGTGTGGGGATGAATAAATCGTTGCAGGTACCTGCTTCAAAGCTATTCGACTTGCAATAAGAAAAACTGTTTTGGTGTATGCATAGATTAACTGCACCTTTTTTTCTTTCGTGGGATTTATTGCAGCAATACTTTTCTTCATCAAGAGTGCATTGTATTAGCCAGTCAACTATTTACTTGTTCTAATTACCTGGATAAGATGATTCATATTGGTGTTCATCCCTTGCCTGAAGAGCAGTCTTGTTGAAAAACGTTGACCATCCCTTTCGGTCTCTTCAATAGCCTTTTTTGAAAAGTGTGGGTTGCCTATACTTCGTATCATTGTAACCTGGAAAAGGACAACCGCCACAGCCCCCTCGAGCCAATCAGAGAGACAGAGCGAATGTGTGTGACAAATCTGTGCAGACGAGCACTCTGAATGACACGTTGTCATGTGCCTCTCTCCAACGTGCATATTGGCTCACCGGGACTGTAGCCTTTGCTGTTTGCCAAATTATGATGAAACGATTTACAGTAGCTACTACTCTAATTACCCAGGCTTTCATACTTTGGTCATTTGTTCGACAAGAATGTTACGTCCGCCATCACTGTGAACTCGGCTCAGCGCCTAATGGACTCGAATGCTGGATTAGCATTTGACGTGAACTGGGGCCCATTTGTTTGCTTTACGCCGAAAAAAAAATGGTAACAGTTGTGTTGCTTGATGGGGTTCTATAAAGGGTCTACATATAGGAAGTGTCCTGCTATATAACAATGCATCAACACATATGATTAAAGTATATGCTCAGAGGTGTGTTCAGGAAAAGTGGAATGGGTGCAGCCCAATGCAACAAGTCTGCCAGTCTGGTATGTCTCATTGATTAATATTGAAGGGTCAGAGATGCGAGTGTCCTCAAAAGGACCTGCGCGTGCGGTGATCACAATTCTTGGTGTATAAACTCTCAAGGCGTAAAAGCAAGCACAAATAGGTTTATCTGGTTAGTGTCTCAAATATGTTTATTTCCACTGTATTACATAATTATTGATTCTTAGCTAATGGTTCCAGAACGAGTTCCTTCTGCGACAGTCTCCTGTCAGGAGTTCGGTCGTAATACCTGTGGACCTTGTTGTGGGATGACGCTCCTGGCACGTCGGTGTTCAGTTTGGTCGAGTAGCAACTTTAACCAACTGATGCCATCTTGTAATCATTCGTCATGTGCGCCCACTGACATCTGATGCACTGAAGCTGCAGGGCTGGCTTCTACTCCGCAAAATTTTCCTGGTAGTTTTCTGCATCAATGCAGCAAGCTCGGGCATGTATTGGATATCTGGCTGTGCCTTTTGCTGTACCGTTGACTTGATAGTTGGCAACAATGTTTGTTTGCTATCCAAGACATTTCACTTCCATTTCGTAGTGGAGATTTATTGTGCATCCCACGACCACTGCAACTTGTGCAAGTCTTGTGTGGCAAAGTGAAGTCTCGTGATGCTTGTGGTCCACTTTTGAGAGCAACCAATCATTCTATTTGTTGAGGTCACTCAGCGGCATTCCCCCTCAAAGTTGGAAATTGTGTGCTTTGTGGCGTGGACACAGATAATTAGTGTCAGCAAATTATTAGGTATTGTCCTTGGACGACAACCGACACCAGATCAACTCTCCTTGCATTGCTGCTCACCTGCTTTGTCGTGCTTACCTCCCGTCCAGATGAAGTAGATCACGAGCTGCGGGGTAATGTCGGCACCAGAAACAAAGACCACCGAAGATAATCCTCAATCTTCCCCGGATGCTCGTCAAGACGTGGTCGAGGGTCGTTCGGCACGAACCCTTGCAGGCCAATTCATTGGTACGGGCACCTCCAGTAGACATGGTCGGCCTCATGCAGTGGTAGCAGAGTGGTTTTCGATCGGCCATTCGCAGTACCTCCGTTTTCCTTGGTGTACTTTGTTCAGCGCGGACCTACACTGGTTCTTCTCGATGTCAGGAATGCTTCAGCGTTGGGGTATTTTGCTGAATTGGTGGTCGCTGTGACTCTGTGGCATAAGTCGCCCTCGTTTCGTCAGATGCCGCTTCGCTTGAAGAAGTCTCCAGTTGAAGTGCCTGTCGAACTTCTTCTGCAAAAATCTCGGCGATCAAAATTAAAGCCGGGCAACTGATGGCAGGGACTAGCTTCCTTATCTCCTCCCGGACACCGTTGTCAATGATGTCACGGATGCCTGGGGGGCTGGCATCGAAGTTGCAGCTGGACGGCTTGAGTGTCGCGACGCTGGGGAGTTTTTAATAGTGACATGCTCGGGCCTGCAGTGTACATTCATTGTTGGAAGCTTCATTGATATGAACCCTTCGACTGTTGTCGTGGGGTTGCGGACAGGGCTGCTGAAGGTGTTGTCCCTCACATGAGGAACATGGGAATCTTAGCTTCTTGTCTTCTGTAGCATCAGGGTTGGCGTGGGTGCTCGATCAGAAGCAAAACATCCTCCACGAAGGTGGTGATGCTCTCGTTGGGGCCGTGCCCTGGACAGAATCAGGAATTCGGCTCTCTCTCGTCAATGTTGGCTGATGAACATGCACTTCAGCTCGATCTTGCAAACTTCCCAAGACGTTAAGGAGGATTCTTGGTTCTCAAACCAGTGCCTCACAGTTTCTTCCACGAGAGGTATAGGTTCCGCAGGAGCTGGCTGTCCATCTACCCACTGCGGCGGGCGACACGGTCATATTGTTCGATCCAGCCCTCGACGTCTTGTGCACCTTGCGTGAAAGGGCATCGGAGTGCGAGGTGCGACGGGCATGCAAACGATGGTGGGAGCGGACGTGGTTTGCTGCTACAGGGTTGTCATTGTTGGCTTAGTCAGCTTTGGTTTTTCTAGCAAAAGACCTAATTCCGGTGGTTCTTGCTGGTAGCAGCGACTGGTTTGGATTTCAAGTTCTTCGTGGTGTATTTCCGAGTTTCGCCCTCGTGGTACTCGCTCGTCCTACAATTTTGCTGTCGGGCTCGGGGTAGGACTTGGTTCACGGCTCACCGGGGGTTTAAGACTCGGGATAATGTGCCACCCGTGTCTTGTTATCGGGAAACTCGGCTGAGGAGCCGCCAGGGCCGACACAGAGTGAGGGGCTATGGGTAAAGTGCGCAGCACCTCCACCAGAGCATACAATGACAGCTGAGCATGGCCTGGAACTTTCCAGAATAGTAAATATTGATAGAAAACAGGACTGGAGCAAGCATCCGAGACAATATAACAAAACAGACAGAAAAGAGTCTATCCTGACCACTAAAGAAGTTGCACTGCTTTAGTGGCATTCTGTCCGAATAAATCCTCTCCTTCGGGGTCTGGCGACTGCCGTGGACGAGCTGAACTGAAATCGATGTGAGACCACTATTCTGGTAATGAGCCGCTACAGACTGCCGTCGCAAAGCGGCGTGAATGGGTGGACTGGGTAGGTAACACGCGCGATGAAATGTGCATACAGCTTGCAATTCGCGTAACAAGTGTTGAAACTTTGGTGTCGACGAAACGTGCGACACACCAGCGGAATCAATACCAACTGCAACACCTGTGCTCCGTGAAGTTGCACGTCTACGCCACAACAATTTAGTAGGCAGCACAGCATCACCTAAAGCACGGCACAGGAACTACCAGCTTGGAGGCAGTTCTTCGGCGCGCCGCACACCTATGCTCCGTGAAAGTGCACGTCTACGCCGGAACAATTTGGGAAGCAGCGCAGTATCATTTAGCACGGCACGGGAACTACAAGCGGCAAGGCAGCTCTCCGGTGCACCGCACAACCAAAGTGAGCCGTCGGGCATTTGAACGAAGCGGCACCACGATTGCACACTGCGAAGCACGACTCACGCAATTTCCGTCGCTAAACTGTGTATCCAAATATATTGCACACGCTTTACTCCAGATCTCGAAGGTTCCGACGGTCAACGAGAGCACAAAAACGTCGCCTTAAATTTTATCCTAGCGGTATCCGAATGAATCTGAGGTGCGAGCAACGTAGGGCAGATTGTCTCTTCCGTGGCAATATCGCCGTCGGTCACCAGCGAAATGCACACCGTTCCTCCGTATTTTCACCTTGTACCTACGTCAGACACCACTCTGAACTCTGAAGTCGCTGTCGACCGGCCTCATATGACGGCCTCTGCGTCTGAAATCAACTCGCCGAGACGAACGACAACCAACAAAGCATACGACAAGCTCCGGCTCAGCTGGGGCCAGCCGCTGCATGGGCGCTGCCATCTTTCCTGTGACGTCACGCATTTGGGTCGGTCATGTGACGAGTGGTCAAATTTGCGTACAATGGCAGCCGCCTTATGGGGGTCACTTTCGAGTGCAGACCGGAACCCCGGTTTATCGCTCTAAGCCCCTCTACCTCGTTGATTCTGCCAAAGCACGTACTCTTTTTGGCGTTGCTGATGTATTGGGTGCTGTGAAACGCTAGTAATATTTGCCGCAGGGTGGGGCCTGTGTGTTGTTGTGCAGGTTCACGTTTTTAAACACTGTGTGGTTGTTCCGTGCTAGATAATTTCGATCGCTGGCGCGATCAAAATTGGAGGTGAATACTCAAGACTGTACTGTGTCAGTTAACAGCGAATAAATTTGCCGTTTTCTTCAGGTTTCTTTTTTTTTTTTGTGGTTGTAGGTAGATACAGTACGCCGAGAAAGTGTTTGTCGTTTCGTGTCCACTACAATAGGGAAACGAAGACGCACAAAATGAGGGCATCGCGGAAATGATTGTAGGCAGCGTCGGCCTGCTATGCACGGAAGATTTTATTCATGATCTCTTATCGACAGGGCAACGTCGAAATAGGCCCGTTAGAAGCGTGGGTCTATCTGCGGTTGAGCATTTTGCGGCATTCGAAGTTTAGGTTTTAGTGCGAATGCATTAACTATATTATGGAGCGGAGCTCGCGGCTTCTATAACCGCAAAAAAAGGCGAAAGAGATGTCAATTCTCCCATCGGCTGAGCAAAACGGCGCCTAGATAGCCATTGGCAACCGCTTCACGAGAGCGCGCGCTCTCGGCCGCCGGTCTCGTGCCAGGCGTTGCCGAAGGGGGGGAGGGGGGGGGGGGGGGGGGGGCGGGAGGGCTGCGGTCAGTCCATGAGAGCGCGCGCCTCCTAGGAATGTTTATTACGAACTACATTGCACACTCAGCTGTAGAATAACAAGCATGCGGTCGTTATGACAGTTAACAAAATTTAACGGTTCTCTTCTGTTGTGTAGGAGACCGCGATTTAAGAAAAGGACGAAAGGAACCAACGCTCGATAACAGGAATGGACATTCAGCTACTAATCCGCTTTTTTGAATCGCAAATGATGCTCAAGAGCAATTCTTAGGTGGCCACAGTCACACTGAATTGTTTTGTTTAATTTAATTAAAAATGATGCAGCTGTAAACGATGATGTTTAGTTGATTTGCAAGGGGACGGCAATATCTCCGCTTAAGTGCATTTCAAACATGCGAAGAAAATATGAAGAAGTCGACAGGAAGCAGGTAACCCAACATTGTGCATTACGTGTTACAGTCTAAGGCATGCGATCTTGACGTCGTCAGGGCCTAGAAAGGCCTGGACTCTTTCAATTATATTCAGAGTGGCTGAGTGGGGACAGTGGTCACGCTCAAGATTGGCAGCGACTTTACCTTTTTAAAGGCCAAAGTATAAAGGCCCCGATATTATTTTACGCTTTCGCTGATTGTTCGCGCAACCTTCAACCGAGCAATGGGACCCTGATGAGCGGGTGGTGGTTGTCATCGAAACCCGTAGCTTTAATTAAATGTAGGCAAATAAAAACGGGGAGAAAACTGCGTGCGAAGCGTGCGACCGTCGGGCATCGCAACCATCCCATGCTGACACCTTAGCGCTCCCCTCGCTTCGCACACTTCCGCGAGAAAAAAAGTGTACTGGTAGCCCTCTGCAACCGCCACCAGGCCGTGCTCCAGGCTTTGACTTCCTAGCGAACTTCCGGCTTATAAAAAGAATAAAAAAAAAAGCCCACCTTATGACCGCTGCTTGAAACGTAGAAACATTTCACCATCAATTTTTCAGGTGAAAGCCAAAAGAACGAAGAAGCACGAGATCTGGTGTAATTTTTTTTAATATTCTTGTCAGCCAACGTTTCTCCTCCAAACGTTAAATTGTACAGTCGAAGGCCCTTACTAAACCTCCAACTTAGTTGTCTGTGTAACATTTTGCTTGCTAGCTCTGGTGACATTAGAAAGCTCGACGGGCTTGCAAAGACGGTTTAACCGGAAGTCGAGGGAGCAGTGGTTCATGTTTGTACACAGTAAAAACGGAGAGGAGATCAAGCAGTCACGCCTCTGGCGGCATGCTTCAGCTGTGTGGGCAACAAACTGAATTTTGTTGCTTGTTGTTGTTCAGAGAAATCTATGATGACGATTCGAAGGCCGCACCTCGTGCGTCCAAAGCACTGGTAAAAGCGAAGCGCTCGTGCCCAGACCGCGCTAGCCGAGGTTCAAGTTCTTTATTTTGCTGTGTTAGCAAACGCCGGGCTGTGTGAACCACAAGCTCGATAAAGCACCCCCTGTACTTCGATCTCCGGCCCCATAGACGATTGCACGCAGAGCATCTGGCCACCCCCATGTCTCTGCTCGTGCGGGCAATAACATTGAGTTACAAGCTCGCGAAAGCTACGTTCACGAGTGCGCTGCACATGCTCGTACGCATGGGGCACCATTGTAGTGCCATGCTTGCAGTTGTCTATACAGTCCCGGTCGGATGCAGGAGGTCAACAAAGATTATCGTATGGCGAACCTTGTGACAATCATCACTACCCTTCGCGCTGGTCAGAAGGGACCGGCGTTTGTGTCACGTCGATGAACAGGAAGGTGAAACTTATGAGATGAACGTCGAAATCCCTTTTCACGGAAACAAACACAAAGCTTTTACTTTTCTCTCTCTCTACCCCTCTCTCTTTTTTAATATTGAACACAGCTCCTTTTGAAGAAGGACAGGGCATAGCTCTAAACGCCTGTGAGGTGCAAGGAAAATGTTGCCACTTCAATAGTGCTGACTCCGGTTGCATTCTGAGACTTTTAGAGCAATATATATTTTATTTCTTGTCTGTTCACCTATGTAAACACATCACAACAAAATATGCAACTCTCTTGGTAGAACGTCGGCTTCCGCTCGAAGGCCTATCGGAAGCTGGACGTTATTTCTGCCAGCTTTGCACCTGTTTCTGTTTTATAGTATAGATAGAAGTTTTCCAGAATCCTCCCGAAGCCATGGAATATTAAGGGAAAACACGTCTCCGGAAGGCTAAATTTTGAACCGTTGGTCTTCTTTGCATGAAATTTGCAGGGTGTACTCATATCACTGGACAATCACTGAACAATGATGCTGTGGAAATTTTCAACCCTATAAGTTTATCTAACGATGAGTTACATAAAGGTCATAATAAAAAAGTGCATCTGCTGAGGAAATCTATCGTTTAGAAAGGGTAATGAAAATGGCCAGTTTTCTTGCTGAAACCTACAGCAGAATACTTGCTTCAGACGACTATGAAAAGAAATTTCAAAAATTATAATATTTATTTTCAAAAAAATATTGAAAAAAGTTTTTTTGTGTACATTTGATTTAAAAGAAATATAAACTTTTAATAACAAAAGAGCATAAAAATGCAGAAAGTAAGTTCACAGTCGTGTTCTCCAGAAAATTTCAACATAGAAAGACCAAAATATATCTGCACGCATAATTTGATTATGAAAGGATAGCTTCCCTGAACTGATATTTGACACTAAAAAGTGAAGCTGAGATAAATGCACTTGAAGTTTCATGATGACGTTTTAAAAATTTATTTTTGCGTCTTAAATGTCAGAAATTCTTTTCACCAGTGTACGTGATGTCTTCCTCAAACTTCTTCTGATATACTGACATTGCTTTCAGCTGTTTTCACTTGTGGATGACGAGTGCTACGCAGTGCAGCACACCTCACCAACATATAAAGAATAATTTTTGACACTGTTTGTCAGTGCACATTGACAAGACCTTGTGAGAGTGTTCTTTGTTCGCCATACATGCCAAAACTTTGCAGTTCTGACTATGCATTTTTTTAAAAAGGGTGCAATTCAAGGTAGTGTCTCCCCAAAATCAAAATGCAAAAAAAATCAATATATTGTTTTTTTTTTGTCCAGTTTTTTTTTTTTTTTTTGTGTTTTCAGAGAAGTTTGATTGACAATGTCAGGTGACCATTTTTAATTTTGAGGGAAAAATATACTTCGTTGACTCAATGTCCATAAAAAGGAAAAACAAAATTTGTTTTGTAAAAAAAATATCTTCGTTGAAAACAATTAGAAATACACATTCAGTGCGAAGCGCTTTCTGCGAATTGCGCAAAGGTGAAATTTAGGGCACCACTACAAAAAAACAACGAAAAAAGAATCCTGTTGTGGCTACGGGTCTAGATATACTTACTGAAAATCTACGTATAAAGAGGATTGACTCCAAATTTTTATCATTAAGCATCAACGTGGTTAATTTTCAGTGAAAAATCGCAAACACGGCATACTGCGCGAAAATACTTAAAGTTGATATTTTATTTCTTTGCATCTCTAAATACCAGAGGTGTTAAACATTGCCGGCGTGTTTTCCTGTGCCTTGTTAATAATGGCGCTAAATATTAATTCTTGTCCTGGCTAGCAGAACAAAATTTATTATAAACACCCAAATGGGGCCCTTTTGATAACCACAAGTTACTGTGACGATCAATTTCAAAAAAGGGGAATGACATCTTCGATTTTTTAAGCTCTCTCACATTAAGGATAATAATCGGCCCTTACAGAATCTGCAAAAAAAAATGTTGCATTATTTGTATGCCTTTGAAGTGATAAATCGATAATTATAGCCAAATTGAGGCTACCGTCGCACCGTGAATGGGAAGTGTAGATACCATTAGTTGACAAATTTATTATTTTTACAAAGTAAAAAAATGCTCGAAAGTGGACAGAAAAAAAAAAAAAAAATTCACGGCACAGAGGCGGGCGGTCGTTTTGAAGGGAGAGTTTTTTGTGCGTTCTTGAATAGGAGTAGCAGAAAATGCACGCAGTTCGAAGCGATCGAAAGGCACTCTCATGTCGCATGCTCCGGGTCCCTCTGCATATTACGTAAAGGAAGCGGCCGAAGCGCCTCCGCTTAACACATGTTTATGTCACCCATTTGCCTGGCGGTAAGATAATACGGCGCGGCGGAACCGAGGCGCCTCCTCACGGCATGGGATCCGCCACCGCTGTGGACCACTGGCTAGCGCGGCTGGACTTCTCGTCGGGCACCTGTGAGGCGTGAAGGCCCATACGCACATTCGCGTTTGAGCGCGGTGCGTTCCGTAGCGGCAAGCGGACGCGTTGCGTTGCGAAGACCGCTTGCGCCAAACTTGTACGCACAGTTGCGTTGACACGCAGTCAACCGGAGTCAAGAGCTAATAAGAACGCGCTATCGTCGCTAGTGGCTCACCAATAGTAAGCGAAATCCACGGCAACATGGTAGCGCACAGCGACAGCGTCGAAGTGTTCGATCTTGGGACAATCTTGCCGGCTTCCCCGACGTTTTGTCAAGCTGGAACCATCGCAGCCTTGGAAAATACAGTCCCCACCGCTCCCCAAAACGAAAAAGCAAGCACTGCGACCGGTGAACCGGACACGTCTCGCCGAGTCGGCCGGGTGGGGCGAGCGAACACGTCACCCCCTCTCCTCTTTCGGCTTCTGATTAGTCAAACGCACCCGAACGCACCGCAACGCTTCGAAAAGTTGAACAAGTCTCTACTCGCTTGCGTCGCGCTACCGAGCGTTGCGGGAAGGCAAGCGTCGCTCCGCAAGCGACCGCGCCTGGCCGCAAGGACTCCGCAACGCACTCAAACGCGTTCAAACGCGAATGTGCGCATGGACCTTGAGGCAGGCAGAGCGCGCACCACTAGAATGCCTTTGTATGCACTTTGCTAGGGTGATGACTTCTGATCATCTTGTCCCGACGCTTTTGTCTTTCTTGTTTTGGAACGCATGAACGATCACCTCCCCGCAAGAACTCTAGACATTGACGGCATTCTGTTTTCGGCGACGTCTTTGTATCTTTACTGTGAGCGTGTGCTAAAGGCATCGGGTGATATGAAAAGTGGAATTATACTAGGCAAAAGTACGCCGAAGCACCCTAGCACGCTCCACCTGGCACTCCGGCACGTGTTGGTGCAAAAAGCGTGGCGCGCCGTTCAAACCCTAAGGTCAGGGTTCCTCCATCCATGTGCAGTCGCCTTCAGACAGAGAATAAAAACTAAACACCGTTTCAACACCACTGAGTTGTACTAATGTTGTCGTCCTTAACCTCGAACCAAAGACAGTAAAACGCGAAGAGAAGAAAATTACGGAAGTGTACCCGTTGCTTAATATTGTTCTTATATTTCTTTGCCAACGGATTTGTATGAAATTCTTTGTAGCCGTTTATTCACTACACCGTTCACATACAGGTGAAACGGGATCTTCATTTTTGAAGTGGCTTTCAGTGGACTCTACTGTTCTTGATACCAGCAGTTCGTGCCGCAGTGGCTTGACGCGTGTGCATTGCCAGTGGTGCCGGGATTGAATTCCAGGCACGGATCGGACGGAATCCCAGTCTCTCGTTTTCATTTTTCTGAGCTCCTGCGGCGTCAGGCCTTGGCAGGTAAATTTGTGCAACATTCGGTAATTTTGTCTGGAGTACGTCCACCGTATCTGGCGCACACTTAATAGCTGATGTGGCAGGCCGCCGGAGATTAAAAGAGTTGCATGGTCCTTGACAAGGCCTCCAATCCCCATCGCAGGCATTCTTGCCATGACCAGCCATTTGATCGACAGGTACTAAGTCTTTCTAAGCTCACGGAGTTGATATAGGTTCTTAAAATAACGTGCCGCGCCGTCACAGGCGTACCTTACATGTGCTTACAAAGGAGAAACGTCCTCAAGACACTCGTGAATGTTCACAACGGCGTAGCATGCATGGGCGGAATCGTGGCTGGTGTCATCACTGATAAGGGCGTAACTACGCGTTTCTTTTCTAGTTGTCACCACGGATGTGAAGATTGAAACTTGCGTGTCTTGCCAGTGATGTGACTGAACTTTTTCAAGTAGTACAATTGTCCAGGTTTCTGCGAAATCTAAAGGAAGCAGGACACCACCTTTCTCTACGAATCGGTTTGCTTCACTTATATCTTTACCCTGCTCATGTCAAATATATTCATGCTGCACCCATTTTTTCAAGCACTGTCGAAGGTGTTCCACAAAAGTAAGATGACTCACGTTTTTTTTCTGTTTAGCTCCCTTTTCTACCACGCTGCGTACAACCCTTCATAATCCCCTGGGACATACAGGCCAGGCGCAGTGAGAGTCTAAGCTCCTGGTCATGAACTGCATTGGCTGAGGAAACATTTCTTAGATGGAGGGTTGCATATAGTCAGTTAATTCACGAAGGTTTTTAGCAGTTCTTATCTATGCAGGGGCTTTCTCTAAGAAATAAACACTTAGCGTAATGCTAGCGCAGTGCGCGCACATGCGAAATTCGTGCCAAGGTGTATACTCCAGCCACTTTGGCCTCAATGAGTAGAGCTTGGTGAGCCCAATGGCCGCGTCAGGGTGAGCCTCCTTAAGCTACCGGAAAGTTTCACGTTTAGACCTGGTCTTAAAACGTTTTGACACGTACTGTTTTTGTCATTTTAAAATGATGCCAGTAACGTCGTTCTATTTGGCTTTTTGTTTTTTTTTTGGGAGCAGTTGAGTTTCTCTTTAGTGCAGTAATTCAGCGCCGCTTTATTGTCCTCTTGGCTCAGCCTTAGTCTTGTGCAGGGATCAGGAATTGACAATTTTCCGAGTGTCTCTTGGTTCTTCCTTGACGTTTGGATCAGGTGGCAAGTTGATGTAGGAATAATTTTTTTTATGCGTTGCTGGGAGAGATTCCACAGGAGCAAGGTCAGGAGACGGCATCGTTCTTGGTTCGAATCAGAAAAATCGAACACATCCCTCGGATTGCTGAACAACTCCGGACAGATGTTGCAGCTTTTTACCGAGGCTCCGGGCTCCTCAGTGACTCCACATGCGCAGTGGGACTTCATAATATTTTCTTAACGAGAACGCTCCCAATATCTCTCTGCGCCCGCCTTGCGTAAGGTTTCCGGCAATCTGTTTCCCATTCAGTCCGCGATATCAAAGGTGATATTTTTGTTGACTGAACGAATCCGTTCAGATGCTTAACGGCTAATTCGTGACGAGAGCAAAACTTTGGTCAGGCACAGATGTATCTGTAGATTTTTTGGCAAGCTGCTTGAAGCCGCTGAAGCAGTTCTGACACAAGCATTTCGAATTAAGTGAGCTGATCCTGGCATTTTTCTTTAACAAAGCGATGTCCAATCCTCCACACTGCGAAAGTTCATTTGATATTCAATATTTTTCTTGTGCCTGTTTAAATGATCAGCGCAGAGCGATTCTGCCAACGAAATGCAGGGTGCCCCTTTACGTTTGCAGTACTTACGGACGATACTCACGGATGTGTTCGTCGGATCGTCTATGAGAAAAGCAAGTGAAAGTGACCGTTATCTCCGGGGTTTCTTAGCACTTTCAAAGAGCCAGTACGATTTTCTCTAGGCTTTGTCTTCACAATATGTTTGACGGTTCACCGCGGCGGCGGCTCCAATGCCATGAGGAAGCGCGCCGGTTCCGCAGTGCCATATTCTGTTACCGCCAGGCAAAATGCTCTCATAAACTAGTTTAAAGGTATACTCCGGCGATTTTTTTTACCTGTTCCAACTAACTATTTTTGCGGAATCACAGGTCTTTACTCTTTCCGGTTACTATTTAGTATTGCGAAATTCAAAAGAGTTAGTGTGAAATTGGCAGATAAAAAAGATGCCCAAACCAACAATCAAATATACCCGCGCTTTGAAATGCCGTGCTGTCAGGGAAAGGTAGGCTTGCAGGTCGGACGAGCAGTCTAAAGATGTAATATGCCGAGTATTTATTTATTTGAATACCTACATCACCTGAAGAGGCATTACAGTAAGGGGGGGGGGGGGGGGAGGGCACCAACAGAAGATTATACTCTGAAAACAGAAAGTTACACATGAATACAAGAGGTAATACACAACGATAATTAGACGTATCCTTGAATCTTTTGAACAAACAGCTCCGACAACATTGTTTCAACAATGTCACTTGGCAGGTTATTCCAATCGTCAATAAACCGGGTGAAAAAAGTAAATTTGAAAAATCAATTCTGCAATGAATTGGACGTTTTGTTTAATCATATCTCCTTTCTGACACGTAGGCAGGCTCAAAATATACTTGAACCTACAATTAGTGATATCATTGTCAAATATTTTATGTAAAAGTTTGATACGGATAAATTTCCGCCTCTGACTCGGAGGTATCCAATTTAGAAACTATTTTACCCGTATTATATCTTGCAGCACGATTCTGTATCTTTTCAACTTGATCTACCAAGTTATTCCTGGACGGAACCGAAATCTCACTGGCGTACTTGAGGACAGACCGTACATTCGAAAATGGTAGTGTCTCTTTCAGAGATGGGGAAAC